>NC_084891.1:18222500-18535000 GCF_958979055.1 Alnus glutinosa | reverse complement strand
TTAATATGGATTATTTCTTCAAGTTGTTGCATACTTTCTCACCCTCAAACAAAAAGACGGGGAATCATTAAGAGTGTACATAGCAGGCTTCAACAAGGAAAGGTTGCTAGTAGAAAGGCATGATGACTAGGTGGTGTTGGTAGCATTGTTTGGCAGAATCTGGTCCTATAGCAACTTCATGAAGGATCTGGCCTTAGGTCTGGTGGCAACTTTGGCCGAGTTTATGGCCTTGGTAGACAGCCATATGAACACTGAGGATACCCTGAAGGCGCTTAAAGATTGAGAGCAATCGAAGAATGGTCAACGTGACAAAAACTGAAGGGAGACATCTCCTGTAGTTTTTTTAATAGTTTAAATTTAATTTCAAATTTTTCATAAAAAGAGAGAGAAACTAAAATTAAATCTAGATTGTTGAAAAAATCGCATAAAATATATTCTAATTTTTTTAAAACACCTCAGCCAAATCCAAAAAAAAAAAAAAAAAACTATTTTAAAAGCCATAGCAAACTAGCCAGAATAATTGCCGTGTTCAGCGTGGGGCTTATTGTGGAAGGTTGACCAACATTAAAATGACCATCATATAATAATTGCATCAGCCCTATAAAGTTCCGCCGTTGACTTATGCTAAAGTTCTATATTTACGAAAATGCCATCCATAATTATATTATCTAATTTGATGCAGAGCTCCTCCCTCTTCTGGGTTTCTTTCTTTCAACCCAATTGAAGAAAGCACGCACTGATCATTTATATAATTGCAATATTGCCATTACACGATTCCTACCATGATAAAAGATTTGAAGGAAAAACCAGATATATGTATAAATATATCCATTAAAACAAATATTTTTCCCTTTGAATTTTTGTACAAGCATGCATACAATTAACCTACCTCAAAAACTCCTAGCTAATTAACAACTACTCAATTGCTTTTTCTTGCAAATCTGATTCGCTTCTACGATTGAACGACCTCTCTCCAATGGTGTCCAATATCGGCCTCCACGGCCGAGCTCTAGCTGACCTCTGTGCACCGTATGCCATCATCATCTTCCCCTCCGGCTCCATAAACCGGCTAGGACTTGCACCCGGCGAACTGAATCCTGGGCTCGATCCGTTTTGACTCCACAAAGGAGATTTGGCCTCACGCCGGCTAGCTTTTGCTACTGCGGTTAGCTTCCTCACGACGGAGACCAAGTCCAATGGAGAAACATCAGGTTGTAGTACTGAGAATGGCAGCAAGAAATAGATTTTGCCCGGTTCGAGCTGGGTGTCAGGGTTCAGGGGCTCGGACCCGGCGCAGAGAAGCTGAGCCGGGGTGCACACAAAGTGCTTTGGGGGCTTGCCGGTGGCTTGGCTGACTGAAACAGGATGTTCAAAGTCCTCCACGTAGCCATTGAAGTGAACCAATCTTATGCTCTTTGCTGCTGGTGGTGATGATCTGCATGAAAAACAAGCACCCATCTTTCTCTGCAAGATAATGCAGAAGAGGAATAGAAATTGGATTCTGAGCAACGTAACCTATATAGTATTCACTTTATATATGACCAAGACTTCCTCGATCTTCTTTGCCTTAATTATTAACCCACTTGAAGAATAAAAAAGAAAAAGAAAGAAAAAAAAACTGTCGACCAACTTGGAAGTGATAACTATTAGAGCTAGGTGGCTCAGATAAACAATCAACCAATGGCTTGCAGGATTTCAATTGCTTTTGTTTTTTAGTTTTTAGACCAAATCGACAGCCCAAGCATTACGAAAAGGTCTAATTAGAGAATCAAACCGTGTGAAAAGGTTTATCAATCCTAAACAATCCATTGAATTTCAGACACAGTTTTTCATCATCTATCTTATTTTATTGCTACATAAATGCACAGAATGATCATTTTATGGCCAGAGTTTAAAATCAATGCATGTATCTAACGATACGTGTACATGATATGACATCATTTATATTATTAGATGCACAAACTCTAAATTCTTACAATAAAATAGATCATATGATCAATTTTAAATAAAAAAAATGTAACGGATCCTTGTTCGAGTAGAGTAATGCTACTTTTCATATTCATTAATTATATTTATTTTATACCGGTTGACATGGTGTATTTTATGTGACTTTCATTTTATTTTTTTAAAGTAACTGACACCTGAAGCCACTTAATTAAAATATATGCTAGATAGTATGCGGGGGCGGGAACTACATGGTGGCTTGTATACCTTTTTTTCTTTTTTCTTTTGTTCCTTTTCAAATACCCTTATAACCTTTTTAAAATAAATTTTTTACCTCCCGTAATTTTATTATTATTATTATTTTAAGTTTTACCCTAAAACCTAAAAGGCTAGTTTTGCCCCTATTAGTATGAAATAGGTGTAAAGAATAATATTACTCCATAAATAAACAAATCACACATGCTAAATATAAGAGATCATATAGTCATCATATCTAATGTACGTGTGCGTTAAAAACAGGCTCCACATTATAATGTAAAGAAATGTAAAAGTGAAAATTATAAGCAATGCATTTCTTGCATGCTAAAATTAATTAGAGAAATGATATAAATACATCTCATTTACAAATTCATTATCAGGTTTATGGGGCTCACATTGGGGCTCTGAAATTCAATGATGAATTTAAAATTTGGTTATATGGAGATGTGTAGTAGATGCATGTACATCATTTCTCACTCTCACACACACTCTTGAGCTCGATCTTTATGCTTCACATAATTAATTATTTTCTCTATTAAAAAAAAAAAAAGAATTGTTATACATATTTTTATTCTTTCACTTTCAAATTTATACTTCTTAACAATAAAATTTACCATTGCATCTAAAATTTAATAGTGATTGATCTAAAATGATAATTTTTAATTGCATATATATATATATATAGTGTGAGTAGTAATTTGTATAACATTTCTTCAAAAGAAAGATTTGTCATTGCGCGCATCTTCCAAGCCCCACGCCCAAAATTAAATGTGGTGTGCGCGCTGCGTGGGGCTAGCTTGGAAGTTAGAGGATTGCCCTCCAAATTGTGGCGTGCGTAGGGCTGGGGCTTCGAAGTTAGCGGATTGCCCTCCAAAATGTGGTTTGCCTGGGGCTTGGAAGTTAGCAGATTGCCCTCTAAATTACGTATAGAGTAGGCCATGCGAGTGAATATATATATATATATATAATTGCAAAAGCTTGACCCAGAAAAACAAGACTTCTTGATGATAATTAACACTGATCATAAGGATTTTTTTTATTTTTTTATTTTATTTTATTTTATTTTTTATTTTTTAAATGAGAAACTAGAATGTTATATATATACTAGCTCATAACCTGCGCTGTGCGCGAGATTCTTCATTATAATTTAATTTCAGAATTTAAACTCATTTTCACTGTATTTTTATTATAGGTTAAAAAATGCTTGTAAGAAAAAATTATCACACATCTTTCAATAAAAAGACAATAAAGGTTAAGACCCTTAATTTTATTTTAACCCAAAAAAAAGTAATTTTTTTTTTTTTAAATATTTGTTCACATAGGTGTAGTTTATAACGAAAAGAAGTATAAAAAAAATTAAAAATAGAAAATAATAGCAAAAAGAAAATCTAAATTCCAAATATTATTATAACATAGGTGCTGTAGTTTTTTCAATGGTCAAAATGGTGCTGTAATTTTTTTTTTTTTTTTAACAGCAGCTCAGCCAAATTCTACAAAATAAAACAAAATTTTCCACTCAATATTTAATGCAATTAAATAAATCCTCTCACATACATGTTAAATCTCTATTCCTTATTGTGAGCAAAATGTCATTTTCGCTATGGAAATTATCTCGCATAAAGATGGGCATGAGTGTTAACAATATCTTATAACATAGCCTATCAATTCTTCCCCAATAGCTAAAGAAGCCGGCCCCATACTTCATCTATCAGAAAATAGATCTGAAAGGAGGAGGGAGCAGATCTTCTCCCTCCTCCTCTCCCTTTCTTTTTCTACTCCCCGCTCCTACCCTCCCCCTTCCACTCTGATTTTTTTCTTTTGTTTGTAGGTGTTCTCTGACCAGATCAACAATTTTGGCATCTCTGCTATGTATCCGTCCATCTACTTCTGTATTGTGCCATTCATCTCCTCTCTGGCCGCTGTTGTTGTTTGCTGATTGTGTTTTTGCTTTGAATAAGAGTTTTCTTCTCTTTAGATCTGCCCTTATGGGCAATCTATGGGATGAAAGTTAATCAAGTGTGAGAGATTATCTCTCATAGCCTGGATAGTTCGGTGTGAAGGCTTATCTCTTATGGCCAGTTTAAATAAATTTTCTAGAATATTTGGCTATCTGCTCTTTAACTATTTTTGTACATGTGTTAACGGAAGATGCAAGTCATAAATAGCACTTTATTGTAAGAATTTTATTTGTATCTATGACCGTGTAACCTCATAGCATGTAGCTATGATTTTGCAAAGTTTTATGCTTTGTGATATAAAAGCTTTATGCTCGTGATCTTTGATCAATCAAATACTTAGATCTTTCGTTCAAAAAAAAATGTTAACAATATATTTACAAAAAAAATGTTTTGTTTCCCTCTCCAGCAGTAGTGATTTATGTAGTTACCCAAAACACATATTTTTTCTATTTTAGATACTACCTTTACAATACAAACTCCAATAGATTATCTATTCCACTCTCTACTTTCTTTAAATATTATTTTTCTATGTTTTGAGAGAGAGAGAGAGAGAAATCAATAAAAAAAACATAAAGTAAATCATTGCTTTCAATTTTTTATTCACCCAATGTGATACAAATAATTTTCATATGTGAAAGTTCACTATAGCAAGTATTTTACTTTAAAGCATTTGCTGGAGATACTCTTAGAATTCTAGTGAAATAGCCCATTCAATATTTACTTAGTTTGTGGAGTCAACTAGCACTACTTCTCTTCTATGAAACAAAGATCTACACATGGATTGGGAATGCTTTTTGTATTTATCAAAAAAGAATATTTTGAGAAAATAGAAAAATATATTCCATTGTTCTTTCGATTAAAACATATTTAGTGAAACACCTGATCCAGAGACTGGTTGGGCCAAACAACTGGGCCTGAAACTACAAGCCCGTGAGCTAGGTTGATCGGTCCATTAGCCATTCTGAGAGTAAAGAAAGGCACGTTGTAGGGTATTATTGTCTCGCCATGTCACCATAATTGTCTCCCATATTTCTGATAATGAATCGGGTGATAGCTGCAAGACGCTAAGGGGTAAGGGTATGATTCCATTAGCTTCCTAGGCTCATATCCAACCATCAAATAACACAAGGCAGGGGACCTCACTACAGGGCGTAGGTAAAGTGCCACATAACTAAAAAAATGCCGAACTAGGGAGTGACGCCTTGTGTAGAGCCCGAGAAAATAAATGCACTCAAAATATTAGAAAAACATTATCAAGATGATTAAATGAAATAATCATTAAGTTTCTCTATACCGTTGTTCCCATTTCCCCCCTAACCCATCATGCAAAAGGTACACAATTGGAGTGAGTGCACTTTACTAATATAATAAAGAGTAAAGTCTCTAAGCTTCGCTCCTTCGACTGATTGGTTATCTATTGCACTCCCTAAAAAGGGTTCTTTTCACCTTTTCTTCACGGTACTTATACGCTATCGGTCATTGAGGAATACTTAGGCTTAGAGGGTGGTCCGCCTTTCTCTCACTGTCCTTGGGTAATCATCAATGAAAGACATGAAGTATGGTGCACCTCCTCATGATTTAATGGGATACGAGCCCCGAAAATACGAGTGAATGTAATCAAGTATGCCTTTACTAGTGTGACTCCCGGGCTTGAAGCTTCGTTTATGATGCTTCCCATATACACAATGCTCACAAAATTCCTTGTCACTAAAGCACATCTTGGGAATAAGTTCCCATTTAATTTTTTATGATGCCCCATGCAATTCAATAGAAGGTGCCAGAAAATCTTTCAGATCCTGGAGAGCTATGAGGATCTACAAGAGAACAACATCTTTGATTTCTTCTTCCGTTGGAGGTTAACTTAGCATCTCATTATCCTAGATAGTAATAAGGCTTGGCATGTCTTGTAAGATGCTATTTTGAATGAAGTGGGTTTCAAAAGAGAAATGCCTCAAGAAACATAGCAACAAATAAAATAAGGCAGGTCTTCCAACAAGAAAATTAAAGTACTAAAGTGCAACAGTTTTCACGCTAGCATGCACAACCTTTGCTTGTTAGGAAGGACACACACTGGATATTTTGAATTTTATAGAAACTAGGCATCAATTTATATAACTTCTTGAAAGACTCGATGAATTTATTCTCAATACCTTCACTAGCACTACTACTAATTCTCATTTGATAGGAAATAAGTGATTTTATAGTTCATACCTAAGGAATACGGATCGTACTTCATCTTAGTAGTTAGATGGACGATCTGTGCCTACCGAAAATGGCTTATTATTATTTCTTATTAAAAGTATTTTCTTGACGACATTGTTGAGTGCTTGACAAACACACGAGTCATATCATTCATGTAAGTAAAATTCTCATATTAACTATGGTTTGCAATCATTATGAGGTTAATGGTGAAGTCAATCCCCTATATCTTCTCCATCTTGTCTTACTTTTGCTTTTATGTTTTTATTTAGTTTTTATTGCAAAAGAAAGTAAAAAACAAACATCTTTTCTAAATTAGATTAGAATTAATCTTAATAACTTAACAACCAAAACCTACAGTCCTTGAAGTTCGACACCCTCACATAGACCTATCCTACAAAGATTCGTATTATTGCAAGTGATAATTTTATTATTGATATAGACATACACTCAAATCCACACATCAATGGCCCCACCTTCTCTACGTCAATTTTTGTGGTGCACTTCATCCTAGACCCAGTACCATAGTACATCTTTTTCTATTAGACCAAAATACTTTTCTTAAACTTGGTCCCATCTGATCACACATGCATATCCTTTTCATTTTTAAACTTTCACATAATCATATAACGTAGCATATGGTGAGAGATGCCATTTTCTTAGGAAAACTTTCATCTTGCATACTTAAAAAATAATATGTACCCTTTTTTTGAGTGAGCAACTCATTTGAAAAATGGTTTCAATACTTACAAACATTTTCATGATAACATGTAATAAATGCAGCACTAAAAGTATAACGTAGAAACATTTTTAAGACAAAACAACATCAATATTGAAATTTAAAAACACTTAAAAGTGGTAGAGATTATTACTTACCTCAATATTGTTTCTACAATAGTTGGCATGGATTGCTAACATCTAAATAATAAGGTTGAACTATGTTAGCCCTATGCTAAGTATATAAACCCTAACTAGAAGTAGGTTCTAACTTAATTTGACTTTTCTAACATTTCCCATTTTTCTTAAAAGTTTTCATTTTTAGATAAGGATTAGGGCTTAACCCCAGGTTTTTGTTTTTGTTTCTTTGTTTTTGAATTCTAACCTGAAAATAAAGTTTACTTTTGTTATAGAAATATTATATTGAAATTAACTTATTTTACTACTAAAGTTTTCTTAATTTTCAAACTAATGTAGTCAAAATAAGTTGAACTGGAAATTTGTACTTAGAAAATAACTTAGCTTTTCTTTCTAAAAGTTTCAAAAAATTTCTTATAGGGACTTAGGTTAGAAATAGTCCATTTGGACCTCCTCCTAACAAGGTTTACCTTCTAAGAATCATAACTTATTAAATATGCCTAAGTTGAGTATACTTAATCAATTTAGACTGATACCTTAAAACGTACCTATGACCTATTGTTTAGTAATATATGGATCAAATGGGTTCCTAATATGTTATGTAAAACAAGTTTCAAAAACAAAATATTGCTTATGATTGATGCAACAAACATGCTTTGACATTTTTTTTTTTTTTTTATTAATGTACGTTATATATGCAAAACATAATGTAAAAGCTAGTTTTCAAAACAATCCCTTAACTATGCTACCATTAATTATCTAGGGTTCGTATCATCCTTAGCCGATTCATGAGTTATTCATTTAATAAATTTTGTAAACTTTTATGACTAATCAGAATATAAAACCATGGGCTCGTTTGGCAAATCGGTTTTTGTTTTTGTTTCTGAAAATTGTTTTCAAGAACAAAAAGATAAAATTGTTTTTAGTTGTTTTTTCGTTAAAAATGCGTTTGCAAAAACTGTTTTCGAAAACAAAAACAGTAATTAAGATGTTTGGACAACTATTTTTAAAACAATTTCTACTTAAGAAGAAAACAACAATTAAGATTTTTTTTCTCCTTATATCTCAGTTAAATGGATTGTATATTAAAAATCTTCCACATGTTTATATTATCTCAAAAGATATTCATAAACGAGAGAATAGAATCCAAGTCTACCATTTCACACATTTAATCAAACACCTAAGAGGTGAAGAGTAAGACATCATTAGTGCTAGCCCACGACAAGGAGCTCACTAAACAATTACCTAAAGACTTGCAATAAATCGACACAGAACAAAATGAAAACAGACTTGCAAGAAATCCCACAAACTTACAAGAAATTGACACAAAACAATATCCACAGGCTTTCAAGAAATCGACACAGAACAAAAACGAAGAATCAATCTATGAAAACCCATGTAAAGGTTGTCTTTATTTGTAGCATCAACTATGGCTTACAAAGATCCATACTGATGTAAAATAAAGTTAACCCCAAGGATTTGATAAGCAACAGGTAATCAGTCCAAAAATAAAAGAAAAGAATAAATAAATAAAAAAAGATAACCCTAAGGATCCAATGAAGTGTAGCATGCAGTTGAAGGAGCTTCTTGGAGTACATTAAAAAAAAAATAAAAATAAAAATAATGAAACATATCTGGTACAATGTTTGGGTACTGTAGATGTGGTGTGAAGAAGAGGCGGTGCAAGAGTGACAATTACCTTAGGAAATGATGTTGATAATTGCTTGTTGTCATTCCCATGAATTGAACCCCAATCAACACTAACCTTATTTCTATGCACTTAAAATCAAAGGTGCCTTTTTGTTGTTTCGTGAGAACTATTTTCGGAAACAGGTTCAGGTTCAACCTGTTTCCTATTTTTTTGTTTTCTCATGTTTTTTGTTTTCTTAGTTTTTGTTTTTTAAAACAACCAACCAAACGCTCATCTACAGTACCCTAACATGTTTTCCTGTTTTGGAAATAGAAAACTTGTTTCCAAAACGGGTTGCCATATAACATTGTAAACAATCTATGCAATACCTAACTTGTAACACCCGAGGATTATGATCACACAAAATAATAGAAAAAACATAATCAAAATAATTAGAGTAAATTATCATTATGTTTTTTTATGAGTTATATACATACTTTAGAAATATGAAATTGATCGGAATTCATTTGGGGGTAAAAAATGAATTAACGTGAATATGTGCTCGGGAATGGACTGAGAAGACATATTGAGTTGGTAGCCAATGAGTGGCTGTCACGTGGCAGCTTGGGTGATGTTACCAAGCTAACGGCAACAAATGTGGGCTACAAAAAATGCCATGTCACCAGGTGTCGTGGCAATGTGACCTCATGTGACGCCCCAATTCAATGTAATATAATCGTAAGCAGAAACATCTAATTTTTACGAGACATTACTACATCAAAGATACAATCTCGCAGCGGAATATATATATATATAAAACAGTAGAAGTACCTCACATAACACAATAGAGCTGATTGAAATACCCGGATATGTAATAAATATTTAACTGGGTTTTAAGTACATATAAGTGCACACATGATGTACTGAATATAAGTAAGTGCCACATACGGCTCCAAAGCACACATAATTAAACATTACCAAACATAAACTAGGTTATTGTTATATTACATATAACAAAGAAAATAACTATAAACAAATACAACTAGTACCTCAGAATTATCTAGTACAAAACACGTAGCAGATGGTCTTAGTAACCATCAAAACGGGCAAAGGGACCTTTGTCCTCAACCTCGTGACCTGCATCAAGATCTATGTAAATATAACGTTATTATACATACATAGCCAAACAAGTTAGTCTTCTGTTTTCATAATATAAATGACTACTGGTTTATTAAAGCCGTTACAATAGCAAAGATAATGGATGTATACATATGCAACGTGGTGACCATTTGGTTTGAGAAAGTCTTATATTTATTTTTTTTCACACCTCTCATACAAAGGCTAAATACCAACCTGTCTTACCGTCCGTCGGATACTCCCACCATATAAATTTTACATGTTTGCTGCTTGAAGTATACCAGTCCCAACTTAGTTATTTTTATTAAATAGCCTTTGGACGTCCTAATCCACTAGATTTCCGTTGCCCTCTACAACTCACCAATTTTTGTTAATAGCTATAATTTCAGCTATTTAATTATTTTGACGCAATGTGTTTCGTATGTAATATTTCAAGGCAAATAACAAATAAAACAACAATTATAATAATGAACGCAATGTCATTTTCTAGTAAGTACTTCCATACTTACTTTATGTTATTGGATTCCTTCATCTTTTTCTGCATATTATATATAAATATATACATATATACAAAATAACACATGTATTAGTTCATTTCCAAATAATTTGTTGTTTTTGGGACCCTTAGCTCTTTATATTCATTATTATCAATCACTTCATTAGTCTGCAAAAATTAATAAGTAAAGGCAATCACTCATAATAGTATAAATACCAAGATTAATGTTTAAACGTCGAAGCTAATGATAAAGTTGAAACATGAATCTTAAAGTAAAGTCAATCATAAGGACGATAAATGTACAAAATGATTATTTATAATAGTCCAAATACCAAGATTAATATCTAAACGTCGAAGCAAGTCATAAGGTTTAAACATGAATCTTTAGTCAAGATCACATCATAAAGACGATCATTTATAATAGTCCAAACACCAAGATTAATATCTAAACGTCAAAGCAAGCCATAACGTTTAGGCATGAATTTTTAGGTAAGGTCACATCACAAAGAGATGATAAAAATAAAGACAATCATTTATTATAGCCCAAATACAAAGATTGATGTCTAAACGACGAAGCCATGGTTGTCAAAGCGTGGACCACCAGGCACCGATGGATTTATAAAGCCATGTCTCTTTCACTTCATTCTCTCACCAAAAGTTCACTCCAAAGTTCCAAAATATTTCTATGAATGTCTTGGAAATGTGAAGTGCTTGGGAAGCTCAAGAAACACATTTTTGAAGTCCGAGGGTATTTTAGAAAATTGCTCGGTATAATCCCTAAAGCTCTATCTTTAATTATCTAGTAGTTTTAGAGCTTAAATATGTCTTAATGATGTCCAAATAGCCCAAGATAAATTTTTTGAATATTTTCATAACGTGATCATACTATTCGATTATTTTAAGAATAATGTTTAAATATTACAATAGTGTTGTTGTAATGCCTAAACATGTTTAGGCAATATTATGATAGCACCATGGTAATGGTAATGGACAAATGCTTTTAAAAGAAATAGTCAAGCATTATACTAATATCCTAGTAATGCCCATATAAAAATACGTAGAAAAAACTAAATAGTTGTTGTAATGCTCATATAACATTGTAATACTTTAAATATACCTTAGTAATGCCAAAATGATTAGGAGACTATATTCATATACCTAGTGTGGTAAACTAATATCTATGTATTATTTCCACGCAAACAACTTAGGAAATGATATTCATGAGATGTGATTACACACGTAAACACATCATTGTACTGTCCGCATTTCCTCACGGAAAAACAGAGTATATGATTAATAATCTTTGGATAACTGAAGGTCATAGGATATGACTAAGATGTAGGAATGTAAGATAAGAAATAAACATTAATGTGAAGTCACACAATAAATGCAATGATTACCAAAGTCAGCAGTTCACTCCAGTAGTGTAATCAAAGTCTATAAGTATAATACTTACTGAGACCTTAATATTTATTTTTAAAGCATGAGATATATGTTTCAATTTAGCTTTGTTATTTTACATACAAACATGACTAGACTTTCAATGATTTTTACGTGTTAAGAGAAATTATATTTATAAAAGGTTGAGTTTTGGAAGGAAAAAATGTGTATTTATTGTAACAATATAATGCTGATATTTATTTAAATAGAAGTTTATACAACAACTTTGGTATGCTATCTATAATGAGATGGCATTGACAAAAGAAAAAGAAAAATTATTCCTCTGTGAGATTTTTAATGTAATGTATTATGTTATTGGCGTCATGTGGAAATGAGATATTTCTACTTACGCTTAGTCAAGGGTAGAGCTAGCATTTGGAATTTTGGGCTTCAAGCCATAAGGTGGCTCTGCCCCTACGCTTAGTCATTAAATCAGGGCATTACATCACTAATCACACTCTTTATTCTCTCTTAATAAACAAATTAAGAAAATAATAATAATAAGAGAAAAAGATTACTAACTTTGAATTTTGATGTGGTGAAGGAATGTGGTTGATTGCTTGTTGAAAAATCAGCTTAGTGTAGGAAATGGATGTGGTTGATTGGGTGACAAGTGGTGCAAAATGAAGAACTAATGCCAACAACATCAGACTTCTACTACCGTGTTAAATAGTTGTTGACATGCTTTGACATTCTATGAAATGTTGATATTATAATACTTGGATATTTCACCTAACATGGAGATATTCAATTTGGGTTGCTAGACCTTGTACATTTAGCATTCTACAGCAAGAAAAAGAAGTATATATGAGCAACCATTTTATTTTCTTTAGACCATTATTATTGGAGCAGTTAAAAAAAAAATAGCAAGAAAAGACGAGATGGGGGAAAAGGGAAGGAGGGAGGAGGCCAAGGTATTTTCTCCTCGAGTCTTCTCAAATGAGGGGGATCACTTCTTACTTGGAAGTGGTAGGACTCTCACCCATGAGGTGAGGGGGGCAAATTTCACTCTCTAAAAGTTAAAGAGACAAAAAGAAGATCAATATCATCTCAATGCCAATGCCTTCAATTTTTGTTTGTTCATATTTACAAGTCATCTAGTACATTGTGATATTTGCTTTTTGACAAGAGTGTGTCGTCAAATGTATTATGAGAGTTGTTAGGACATGGGGAATGAGCCCAACGAACATGGTATGACTAATTTTATCGGAAACCACTTGAGGTATAAGACTTTCCTTGCTTATATAGTTTTTACTTCATGATTAAATCATTGTTTTACATCACTAATTCACTTTAATTATTTTTCATATATTTACACTAAATATAGTAAGCACAAAAGACAAATAACTAAATATATTTTTTGTATATTTTTTCATTGACATTGCAAGTGACCATAGATTTCTTCTTTGTTTACTGTCTCAAATTTTCATACACACATCAACTTCATTCGCATTTGCAACATTAACGAACAACAATACAAAAAACTTTTATGCATGTATGTCAATTTGGGCATGGCCATATTGTATGCATATGTAACAATAGTGACTTGAAATAAAGAACACAAATTCAATCGCATTGCTATTGGTTATATGTATATAGACTTCAAGGACATTGTAAAACATAACTTAAATTACCCTAATTGCGTGGACTTATTCAAAGTATTTCACCCAAATCACCCTGCAAGCGAAACAAACTTTCATCATTGTATTAGAGAACAAAAATATTTTTCTTTTCCAAGTATAGTACTAAAATTTCTTTAATCTAGCGTAGAACAAAATTGTTATATTTGTTTTTCCATCGCCCAATTTATGTGTCGTATTTTATTGCTTCTAATTTATAAAGGACTTTGTTGAAAATGAGTTTCAGTATATTATTAAAACCGATTATGGAGCATTTGATATTCAATTTAAGTGAAAACTGCTCTTTTTTAGTTTTGTATTTGATTTTATGTTAAAACAATTAACATAATTTTTTAAAAAAAAATGGCTATTACAAAAAAGATGAATCTTGTAAAAATCTCAAAATTTGGAAAAAGTAATCGAAAAATTTATAAATAATCCAACACCATAATTTAGGATTAGACATGGTGTAAGATAATAGTTTTGGTGACTTTTCCCAAAAATACACCAACTAAGACTACAACATTATACATTGGAATTAATATTAGCAACTTGTTACCTTTAAGCAAAGCAAGAAAAGGTTCCTCTAAAGATTTGTGTCATAATTATAGGTTGACATGAGAGATTTGTGTGGGGAGGTTAAAGATTCGTTTATGGTCATGATATCTAGCAGTTAAAAAATTTCAGGTGGATCTAGACAAGTTGAATGCCTGTATGAGATGGATTTAGACAAGTTGGTAGATTTGGTGCTGGTAGAGATATAAACATTCAGTTGGATATGTTGAATCTGAAAAATCAAGAGATGAAAAAATTTGGTCCAAGGTAGAGATTATTGGGATTCATGTCTCAAACTCCTCATTCAATTTATTTTTCTATATTCTAGGATTTTTTCACAGCAAAACAAGTGTATTATATTGGCTCTTTTAGCGAAAGTGTATTGGCCCCTACAGTTTTTTATTTTTATTTTTTTATTTTTATTTATTTTTGTTCTTGGGTGCTTGTATAAGAACTTATAGATGATAGTTCTAGAGGTTTTGGAGGCATTATTAGATTTACAACAACTTTTTTGGCCTACTGTTCTCCAAATTTTGAAGTGAATGAATGGACAAAACATGCATTAGAAGTAATGTGATGAAATGATATAAAATAATTGATCTTGTGAGTACTCTACAATTTCTGAACAAAATTAAATTAAATTAAAAATGAAAAGTAAGTAAAAAATACTAGTGAGAGAGACAGAAAATGGTTGGATATTTTTACCGAAATCAATCTTGAGGCTCATAGTAAACTATGAGAATCAACCCGCCAAGCAATTCATAAAAAGTATCTCGGTAACGGGAGTCCTTTTGATGATCTTTTTGCAATTCCTCACACAACTTTTTTGTTCATCTGTCATTGGAGGTAGATATTTTTTGCCATGTACAACTTTCTTATTGGCTCTTCTAATTGGAACATTACCATCACCAGATGGAGAAACGAAGATAAATGGAAGGGAATGTGTAAGATGAATAAGAGAAGGGGGATTATTGGGAGTGAGATACAAAAAGGAAGGGTTGTCTGCTTTAACCATGGCTTGAACAAGGATGGCCAACACCACCATAAACTTTTTAGCCATAACACCCCTCTTCTTTGAATTCTTTTTTGTTCTTTTGGAAGTCTTCTATGAAACTACAATTTATAGCACCTATACAACAATTTATGGGGCCATCTAGAGACTTTTAGTATTTTTTTTGTCTTTTGGTTTTGGTTAAAGTCATGCAATTTATTCTTCAACTGGTTAATTAAGAGGTAACTTTACCACCAATGAGTGTGAAAATATAAAGTCTAATTTCCTCATTTTTTGTTTAACTTTCCATGAATCTATGGAAATGCATACATTGTTCCTTCAGTAAGAGTATATAAAAGAACAAATCGAGCAATATGAGTTGAAAGCGTGCTGTAAAAACATGAAAGGACAAGTATGATGGTCTAAGTCAAATATGATATAAATATTTAAGAGTTTGGAATCAATACAAATTCATTTAATTGATCATGCCAAAACAGAGAGTGATTATTTTGGCTAAAATATGGTAGCTCTTGAGGTAAATGAGGGTTGGAGCCATGACTCTTGGTTAAGGTTATAAGTTTCTACAATAATTTGGTAGCTTATTGTAAGTGCCTTTTAGGAAGGAAAAAATTAAGTCTTATTGGAAGATGAGGTTTACATTGGCAATAATGAAGAAGGATATGTTAAAATTGTGAATAGTTGAGGAGATGGTTTAGTAGTGACATTATGTTAGATCAGAATATTCATAGTAGAATATATTGGTTTAAAAAGGGTAATATATGGAAAACATACTTGAATGAATGAATTATAATACGATACAACCAAAAAAAAAATTATAAAAATATATAATAAAATGGGTAATTTTTTTTTTTTTTTTTTTAGATTGGATAGTAAAGAATGACAAATAGATTCAAAGTATGATAGCTTTCGAGATATCTGAATTTGATTAAAGTATATATTTTAGCGTCATAAAAGTCATTTGATGATAATCAAGCGGCCAAAAGAAGTGTAACGCCTAAGAAATTCTAAGTTCTTAAATTCATTATAGAACTCATTAATATTGTTGAGAAAACAATGTCAATAAGTTATTATAATTGTTTTAGAGTTGTCGTTGACTAAGTTTAGAAGCTTTATGATCAAGTCTTAAACTTTTAGAAACTTAAAGTTGACTTTTGAACTTAAAATTTTGATTGGACCAAAAATAGGTCAAACTAACTTGGATTAAGTCAAATCAAAGCCCGTTATACTAAGAATGAAAATATCTAATATATGGTGAAATTTAATGAAAAGTTCACTTGTTAACTTTTTAGACTTAAAGTTGACTATTTAGTTGCCAAATAGCACTTTTGATTGACGTTTTATTTCTAAATTTGGGCATAAAAAACATGTTTTTAGGGCATGTATAGACTCAATTTAGTAAATATATAGTTGTCATATAAGTCCTATGAAGTCATAATTTAATTTGGTGAAAGTTGACTTTTTTTACTCGAAAGCGGTGTTTTAAATGATCCAAGTGTTAATAAAATACAGAATTAATTCAAAAGACACATGCATGACCGACCACCCTTGCTGGTTTTGACTCCTAGTTGCTGATATTTTACTAGTTACTCCAATCTAGTTGAATGGTAAAAATAGTTAGAAAACTGGGAAGACTTTTTGGTAGCTTGCCTTAACTTTCAAAATGAGGAAACTTCCTTGTCTCTTCTTTTCCAGCAGCGGCCGTGAGTTTGTGCTCCCCATTCAAATTTTTTTTAGTTCTATAAATGCAAGGCAAGGCATAAATCTTTCATTTTTACAAAGGCAAGTCAATACCCATGCAAAATTTCCATGATTTTCTGTTCTCTCTCTTGCACCCTTCTTGGCCAGCTTGGTGTTTTTGAGTGAAAACTTTCTGTTTTGCGAATTCCTAGATTCTGTCCAACAACTATTAGAAGGGTAGGAGGTGTTTTTCCCTTGCTCTTACACAGCCCAGCCTTATAGTTCATCCAAGCACCTATTTGGCCACTTTGAAGTGAAAGTGGAGGTTTTGTTCTAAAAATAATTTGGTATGTATTTTGTATGTAGAAGCACTCCATAGGTGTTCTCAAAGAAGCATTTTATATTAGTTTACTACTTAGAGTTCAAAACTCTAAAGATATGGTTTCAAAAGAAAAGCTTTTGAGAGAATACCCTATAGTACACTTATGTTCTTTCTTTGATACATAGATTGTATTCTTTGATTTTATGAAGTTGATTATGGATCCTATAAACTTATAAAATGGAATTAACTAAAGAGATATAAACAGTTCTTGCTATTTATTATCCTTGTGATGGTTTTGGATCGTCATGGGAAATTGTTATTATTTATGTTTCTTATACATATTCCATATATCTATGTATATATTGTTATAGGATTCATGGTTAAACATTATGTCACCTAGAGCACTATGCTGTGTTTCGGTATTTAAACATGGATCATGGTAGTAGTGATTGATCTTATGACTTTCATAAGTAATAACATCTATGTATATATATAGTGTTAGGGTTCATATTTAAACATTAAGTCACCAAGAGCATTATGTTGTGTTTCTGTATTTAAACATGAATCATTGTTGTATCTTATATATATATATAGTGTTAGGGTTCATATTTAAACATTAAGTCAACAAGAGCACTATGTTTTCTTTCGGTATTTAAACATGAATCATAATAGTATCTTATATATATATATATATATATTGTTGACATTCATGTTTAAATATTATGTCGCCAAGAGAACTATGCTATGTTTCGGAGGTTTAAAGGGCGCTACTCAGGTTGAGAAGGCAACCTAAGAACGAGAGGTCTGAAGTAAGGTGATCACAAAATATAAACTAATTGGTCACTATGATGTATATTTACACAATCATTGCATTTGTTATCTTTATGAATTGTTTTTAATCTAATGCTAACTTATGCTATGAAAATGGATGACTCACTTGTTTGTGTCTACGTAAATATGATGATGTCGTATTTGCATAGTTATTGATGCAAATTAGGAATGTGAAGGCATGGATCACTTCGCCATTTTTTATGGTTTTTAATACCATTTACGGACTATTATGTGCTGGCCTCTAAGTACCTAGTTGTATCTACTTGTGTTTATTTTTCATGTTGCATGTAACATGTTTAAAATGATGTTTATATTTGGTGTGTTTTATTATGTATGCTCATGTGCCGTCTGTGGCACAAATTTTAATGCACCTAGTGTGCATATAACATATAATGAATACTAAGTAACATCTAATTTATGTTTTAAGGTATTTCAGTCAGCTCTGATGTGTTATGCTATCGATTCCTAAGACTTTAAAATATATATATATATATTATGTGGTAAGAGTTCTATCTCTAATGTAGTAATGTCACGTGAAAACCGAAGGTTACTCCTTACAAATTTGTTGGTTTAAATTCGGGGCATTACAAGAAGTATATATTTCACTGTTGTGATCGAGTAATATAAATTACCATTTGAGTAAACACTTAAAGTGGTGTACATAAATGAAAGATAGTAGTTTATTAAATTTATTGTACTCTTTGCAAATGGGTTTTAAGGGCGTCCTTAAGAAAATTGTGAATTTGTGCGCATCCTAATTAATAACTTTTTGTCTTTGTTGTTGTGCTTTGAAAAGTCAACAACATTTAATTCAAATTAGGCCAATCACATGGACCAATTTACCTTTTTTTCCTTTTTAAAACGTATGCAATGGGTGCATTTTTTAAAACTTACTCTTTTAAATACTGAACTCCTATTTTTATGATGCGGAGTGTTACAAAAACACTCCTTACAACCCCTTACACACCTGGGATGTGTTATTCCTACATCATATTACCCTACATCAAATCTACTCCAAGACACATTAGGTGTGGGACCCATGTATATGAAACCCACATATATGGGACTCACATACATGAGTTCCACATCCTATGTGTCTTGGTGTAGGATTGATGTAGGGTAATGTGATGTAGAAAAATCATTTCCCTACACACCCACCCTCTCACATAGGGTAGGGCCTAGCCCATGTGAGAGGGTGGGTTTGTAAAGAGTGTTTTTTTATCTTTTCCCTTTGAGATAAGATTGTTGCACTACCGTTACACAACTTCTCCACAATAGTGTTAACGTGTAAAATATTTTTAATTTCTTTTTTCTTTTTTCTTTTTATTTTGGATCTGAAAATAGGTTGGAGGGAAATGAAAATTTTCATTTCTACTCCAACTTGTAAGTTCTCTCTCTCTCTGAAATGGCTCTTTCTCTATCTCCGGCGCACACGTTCTCTTTCTCTCTGAAACGGCCTTCCTTCTCTCTCTTTGGCTGGTCGTTTCGTTTCTCTGGCAGATTTGGCGGCCGGATCTGTCTCCAATGAAATCAAAAAAGTGTACTCTCTCTCTCTCTCTCTCTCTCTCTCTCCGTTGAGCTAACATTTTTATGGGTATAATGTTTCCCTATGTTTACAGATCTCATTGCCGTTCTCTGTCTCTCTCCGCCGTCGTTCTTCTCTACCAGTGCCGTCTCCACCGCCGATGACTCTCTTTCTCTCTCTGAAATTATTGTTTGAAAATACTGATTCAGTTTGAGGGGGAAAAAAATTCGGTATTTTGTTTGTTGTTGGATGCTGTAACTGGTGTTAGTGATTTTGCTAGTTCTAATTGTTGGATGGTGTTGGTGATTTTGCTTGGTTCTGATTCGGTTTTAGGGAGGAAAAAAAAAAGGCGAAGATTTGTTTTGGTACAGTACTTCTTTTGCTACACGTTGCAAGGATTTTAAGGGGGTTTTACTTTGTGGGTCGTTGACAATCTGGGTATTTCAAGTGGATTTTGAGTGGTTTTGTTTCATTCCTCATGGTTTTCTTGTTGGGGTTACTTCTTCTTCGTTAATATTTTTTTGGGTCTCTTTGTCTCTATATGTGAATGATTTTTTAATTTTGAGTTTTGTCTCAATTGGTTCAGATTTGTGCAAATTCTCAATGTATGGTGGGTGATAGGCTTTTGGTTTTCCTCAAAATTTGGAATATATTATCAAATTAGATGTTTTTAAGGTTATTAGCTTAGCTTTTATGTAGTTTAGTTTTCGTGTAGAATTTGGATGCAATGCTTTATGTAGGTAAAATAATAACTTGAAGGATTTGAGGTGTATTTCAGTTTTCAAAGTGATGGAATCTGTGTAATTTTTCACTTTTTTCATTAATTTGTTTGAGAAAAAGATGCAATAAGGGGTAAAGATTCAATCACTTTGAAAGCTGAAATACATGTAGTATTTGCTCCTTGAGAAAAGCAACACATTGTAGTCTGTCCATTTATTGCCTCTCCTTTTGGATATAAGGTATGAGATATTAGGATCTATTTCTTGTTGGCTTTGTTCTTGAGGCATAGATTGAATTTCGTCGTAGTCTTGGGGTTAATTTTTGTCAAGATATAATTGTAATTGCATATCTGGATCCCCTTTTTTTTGATACATTCCATCATTCTTTGTAAACACACCATTTTTGTTTTTTAGGCTTTACTTTGGTGTTCGTTTGGTTCATGAAAATGGAGGGACAACGAAACATAACTTTTGAATCCTTAGATGTTGGGATGGTTTTGTTCAAGGTTCTATATTTATTCCCTACACTTTGTTGTCGGTCTGTGTTTCTGAATTATTCTATACCTTGTTGTCTATAAGTCAAAGTTCTATCGTTAATTGTCGATTTTGTAGGCTCACTTCCATTGGAAGGCAAAAGATGAAAAAATTATTATCTTACACACTGAACTAAATGTAAACTACAACTCTGCTTATTATCTGATGCTTTCCTTGTCTTGATCTGAGTTCTTTTCTTGTCTTTTTCTATATTTTTAATGTTTTCATTTTGTAATTCTACTCTTTTTGTTGTTGTTCTTATTCTTTGTTGCCCCATTGTGATTTTTACATGTAATAGTTTTTTTTTTTTTTTTTTTTTTTAATAGATTAGGCGTAGGTGGTGTAAAACAAAATTACGATATAGGTTTAAGTGTTTTATAAGAAAGAGAAAATAAAATTAGACCTTAACCATTGAAACACTACAGCACTAATGTTGTAGTGTTTTTTACATCACCTAAGCCTAATCTTTTTTTCTTTACATGTGCTTTTATTTTAAAATTAACATAATGGTTGAAGAACAGGAATTGTGTTTAAGAGCGTGTTAAATACTAGATTTTCTTTTTTAACCTTTGAAACCTTTACATTTTGAATTGTTTGTGTTTTATATTTAGGTTGGTGAGGTTGCAAAAAGGAATATAGAAGGTTTTATGATAATTCTGACACATGAGCTGAAGCTACTTGAGCAAGAGAAAATGAGAGCAGCTGTGATTAATTTTATCTAGTTATATTCATTTCAATAAACATAGTTGTAGTTTATTCAACTACTAGTTCATTCCTCTGGTTATGCTTATTTTTCAATGTAGGCTATTTTCTCTATGTTTATCAATAATGGATTGATGCCTATATATATTGTAACTAAACCTTTGGTTTTATGAAATATTTGATTATCTTCTAATTACCTAAAAGAGGAGATGGGATTTCTCAATGTGATGAATTAACCACCTTATAATGATTCCTTTGTAATGATCCAATCATTGCTCTTTAATAGTAATACCATATTTCCCATTGCTTTGTCAAGTGGATTCCTTTGTAATGATCCAACCTAAAGCTTGTGCTAGACTTTTCAGTGCATATAGATAGTGAAAGAGGGGCAAGAGATTGATTTATGGACAACTGTTATAAATTTATTGACCATAAACGAAGCAAAATGACGGCATCATTAGAACAAAAATACAATATACAAGAGAAGTTGCTTGTTTTTGTAATACTTAAAATTATAACTTTCATTTCTTGCAAGCACCCAAATACAAGGCTTAAGTTGCAAGCACTGCAATTACAAGAATTGAAATTATAATACCCTAAACTAATAAAAGGACAGGTGCAGACACAAAAACTACAAAATTTCCCTATCTTTGTAATCCTCCAACCAAATGGCATAAGTTTCTTTAGCATGATAATCCTTGGAACGTGCAGAGCTGGACACCAAGGTAGGGCTTCTGCCATCTCAGTATCAACACTTTTAGAGCAATAATATGTTCCTTGTGAATACAACAAGCATCTGGAGGTAAAGAAGACTAACACAACAATAGCACCTATGACAAAGACCAAATAATCTTATACAAATTACAAAGGAAGTAATAAAAAGAGGTTTAAACCAAATAATCTTTCAATAACAAGTAACGTACTAAATAAATGGTGATCCAAGAAACTACAAAAGAAGCAATAAAATGAGGTTTAAAGGGGCAATGAAACACTGTAAACCAAATTTGCCATTGTATTGAACACCAATTTGTCATGGAGAGCAAGCGTCAAAAGGATCTGCTACACATGCAATGCTCCACATCTAATAGAGCTAATGATAGCAACAGCTTAGAAAGAATAAAATTCATCAATCCGAATTTAAACAAAGTACTGTTAGATATATAATTTTGGAGAGATCTATCGGGGAAGGAGGGGTGCAAGGTATTTAGAAAAACAGCTACAGAGGCCAGTGGGATTCTATTCGAAACGAACACAAAAATCTGAACAAGGCTGCTCTATCTCCAATTGCATGCCACAATCCTCTATATGCCCCGCAATTTTCCTTTTGACCTCTTTACAAAAGTCCGAACAAGGCTTCTCATTACATGTATGTCTGCGAGCAATCAAACATTCTTGTACTTACTAAGCTTGAGATTAACAAAGGACAGAAATAATGCATCTTAAGGGTGATATAGCTCAAATCCTAAATTAAAGTATTGAAATAAAATGACTGCCTTCAAATCCATATCAAAATTCGAAATACCTGCCAATATAGCTATTACTTAAACGAAGCAAAAGATATTGACAAACTTCTAAAAGAACCGAGTAGAAATCACATCATTAAATATGCAAAGGAATTGCTAAATACCCAAAATAAAAACTTCTATTTGTGATGGAAAACTACCTTGGTACCAGCTGGCGTGTCACTCAAATCATTGTTAAAAAAGAAAGTGTGGATAGGTGTCTTTTTTTGGATTGCTAAGAACCTGCAATAAGCAATTCACTTTGCTAACAATTTCAAAGAATCGACAATAACCAAAACGAAATGAAACTATAATGTTAAGTTTAAAATAAACCATGAAACAACCATAATGTTGAGTTTGAAACAAGAGCAACTTCATCGTAGCAGCCAGAAAAGGGTTATATGACCAAGAAACAACCATTATGTTAATTTTAAAATAAAAGCATATGAAAAAAAAAAAAAAAAAAAGAAAGAAGAAAAAACACAACTATTACGTGTAAAAATCACAAAGGGGCAACAAAGAATAAGAACACCAACAACAACTATTACATCTCTGCTGCTAGCTTTGCACTTTGAGGATCTGAAAATGGCTCCCTTCATTATTTGGTGGAACCTAGCATAGTGTGGAAGCTAGAGCTAAAGCAAGGTACAAAGCTACATCTAGCAAGTTTTGGTAGTACTCGAATTGAAAAAAGCAAATATGCCATAGTACCAAACTAATGCAAAATCGAACATTCAAATTGGAGTCTTTACCCCTTCCTGCATCTTTTCCCCAAACAAATTAATGAAAAAGGTGAAAAATTACATCAAGATTCCATCACTTTGAAAGCTGAATTTTTTTGATAGGTAATAAACAGAATATTATTAAAAAGCGTAAAAGGCGCCCCTAAGCATACAGGGAGTATACGAAAAGGACACAAAAAAAAAAAAAGGAAACAACCGAAAAACCCAAAAAAAGAAAATTACATCAAACCCCCATCTTCTTGCCCCTGTCCCGACTAGAACCCATTCCCCTAGCATCGAAATTGATAGAACATTCTAGATTCTTGACCTCTCTATTCCCCTTTTTCCTTTTTATCTCCTTATCCTTCTTAGGAGGGGATTCAAAGTCAAAGCGCTCATCCTCGATCAAAGCCAAAAAATTTAGAAATCCCTTCTGATCAGATCCCACGAACGAAACCCCCATCGTGCGAAAACACGACTTGCTCTCTTCCACAACCCTGGAGTAAACAACAACACTATCCTTTGGAACAACCCCTTTAGAAGAATCCCCCACCTCAACGATTCCAGACGGCAAACCAGGAACCAGGGGGCACCCAACAACACTTCCTTTTGGATCAACCCCCTTTGAAGATTCCCCCACCTCAACGACCCTAGACGATAAACCAGTTAACTGGGGGTGCCCAACCACAAAGGGGACCGGTCTTGGCCAATGAGGAAACAAAACCCACTGACCACAGGGAAGGGAAACCGAAACCCCAGGAAGACCCAAGAGATTAACCCCACCAAAACTCCTTCCCAAGGCAGGGACATCCACAAGCATCCCTGCCTGCCGACGGAGAGACGATGTTCGATACAAAGAATTACCAGAAGGCGCACTAAGAGCAACGCCGACGAGATCACGCCCAGCACCGACAGACGAGTCACCAATCTCCCCAAACTGAAAAACCTCAACGCCCGACCTCACCCCAGCTGACGGAAGAACCCCTGCCTGCTGAAGGATGAGCCCTGATTTGGAAGAACTTGAAACTAAAGAAGGCAGCACCCCAGAAGGAATAACAGTCAGAAACACCGGCGGACGGAACATCAGCGCCGGAAGAGAGGAAGGGACGGCACCCTCATTGACTGACTCGACCACAGGAACGAGCACCCGATCACTGGATCTAGCCCCGGAAAGAGACAGAACCATATCCACCCCAAGATCTGCCGCCGACGTCACGTCCGGCCGAAGGGCGCTCCCATGGAACTCCATCGGACGCTGAAGACACCCCTGACCCGAGCCCCGCCTCGACATTGCACCATCAGCCGACGACAGCTTACGGCCCGAAACATCATCCGAATTGGCATTGGGCTTAAACTTTGCCCCAGCCTGAAACCCTTTAATAACAGACTTAACCCTCTTAAGCACCCGACCCGCCACAAAACCCACCCTACGCTTAAGCCCAAGAGAAGACTTATAGCCCAGCTTTTTCGGCAAGCCACAGGCCCAAACCAGCGCCTTGGAGAACTGGCCCAGGATTTCAAACACCTTCTCGAACACTCCAACCAGTCCCTTCCCTTGCAGAGAAACGTCACCCTCAACGGTTGAATTCCTGGACACGCCAACCTGCCTACAGACACAACCTCGATACTTGGACTGGTCTTCTGCACGAAGGTTCAAACCCGAGATGCCGACCGGTTGCTCCTCCAGAACGGAGCAATCACTCACCTGACAGACCGCCCCCATCTCCATTCCCCGCAGCTGCGTCTTCTCCACGTCGCACCCGACCGGTAGAGGCCAATCACCAATCATCTTTGTCTCAACCCTAGTTCCTGAGACGGTAGCTGCTGAACTCACCACCGCCGCAAACGACGGACGTCCTGAACCTCTCCCCAATTTACCACTCGACGGCAAAACACCAGAAGAAGAACGACCGCCAGAAGACGAAGGCCCACACATGTTTTCCAGAAAATCCAACATTTTGCTCAGCTACCCAGAAACACAGCTCCACCCTCTCCCGTCCCGACCTTCAGGAAAAAGGATGCGCCCTCTCCGACCTCCGTCGAAAACTGCCACCTCCAAGAACCGCCCAGACCTGTTTTCACCTCTCCGAGTGATGGTCGCCTTTGATCCCTCCCTAAAGGATTTGACGAAATCCTCGATCCCAGCATTACCCAAGACTTCTTCCACCCTCAACAGTAACCAAGCAGTGCAACTCAACCCGAGAACAGCATAACCTGAAAACCCTTTTCTCTTTTCCAACACCCAAAGCTCGGCAAACCCTGCTTCCACCGAGAACCGGAAGGACTTTGCCTCCACATAGAACCGGCTCTCCATAAACCTCAAATCCTTCAAATCATTTATTTTACCTACATAAGGCTTTGCATCCAGACTCCACACGAAAACTAAACCACATAAAAGCTAAGCTAATAACCTTAAAAGCATTTAATTTGACAATATAATCCAAATTTTGAGGAAAACCAGAAGCCTATCACTCACAATATATTAAGAATTTGTACAAATCTGAACCATTTGAGACAAAACTCAAAATTAAAAAATCATTCACATATAGAGACGGAGAGACCCAAAAAAAAAATTAACGAAGAAGTAACCCCAACAAGAAAACCATGAGGAACGAAACAAAACCGCTCAAAATCCACCTGAAATACCTAGATCTTCAACGGCCCACAAAGTAAAACCCCCTAAAAATACTTGCAACATGTAGCAAAAGACCTACTGTACCAAAACAAACCTTAGTTATGTTTTTTTTTTTCCCTCTAAAACCGAATCAGAACCAAGCAAAATCACCAATAGCATCCAATAATCAGAACCAGCAAAATCACTAACACCAGTTACAGCATCCAACAACAAACAAAAGACCGAATTTTTTTTCCCCTCAAACAAAATCAGTATTTTCAAACAATAATTTCAAAGAGAGAAAGAGAGTCACCGGTGGTGGAGACGGCACTGGTAGAGAAGAACGACGATGGAGAGAGAGAGAGTACATTTTTTTTTTATTTCGCCGGAGACAAATCCAGCCGCCAAATCCGCCTGAGAAACGAAACTGCCATCCACAGAGAGAGAAGGACGACTGTTTTAGAGAGAGAGAGAGAGAGAGAGAGAGAGAGAGAGCGTGTGCGCCCGAGATAGATCCGATTGCCAAATCCGCCAGAGAAACGAAACGGCCGGCCAGAGAGAGAGAAGGATGGCCGTTTCAGAAAGAGAGAGAGAGAGAGAGAGAGAGAGAGAGAGAGAGAGAGAGAGAGAGAGAGAGAGAGAGAGAGAGAGAGAGAGAGAGAGCGTGTGTGCTGGAGACACAGAGAGAGTCGTTTCAGAGAGAGAGAAAGAGATTCAAATCCAAAATAAAAGAAAAAAAAATTAAAAATAGTTTACATGTCAGCACTGTCGTGGAGAAGTTGTGTAACGGTAGTGCAGCAATTATATCTGTTTTAAGAAATATTTAATGTTCCGTTTGTTTCGGCGTAAAATGATTTCTGGAAAATGGTTTCAGTATTTTTCAGTGTTTGGTAGGGGCGAAAATAATGGTCAACCGGAAAATGATGCAGTCGACTCTTTTTTAAACAATGCAGTCGACCTTTACGTTCAAGCAGTTGACTATTGCCGAATTTTAACAAGTCAGATTCCGACTCCGATCGGTGCCGGAATTCGACAAATTAAGCCAGAATCTGGCGACGTCAGGCAGATGTCGTCGGATTCCGGGGGTACCATGCCAGATTCTGGCCAGACTGGCCGGAGCGGCCGAATCCCGGCTCGGATCCGGCCGTCCGGCCGGGATACTGGCCGGATCCGGCCATCTGGCCGGGATCCAGCCTGGATCTGGCCAGAACGGCCGAACCCCTGGCATCTGGCCGGATCCAGCTGTTCTGGCCGGAAACTGGCCAGGACGGCCGGCTTTCGGTCAAGTGGCCGGGATCAGGCCGTATTGTGCCGGAATTTCTATCTTCCAAATATTAAAAAATATTTTTATATTAATATTTTTTATTTTGTGAATAAAATTTAATTTTTTTAAATTAATATGATTAAATTAAAATATAAAAAATATTTGTAATTTTCCGTACGCGCCAAACTCCAAAAAATGATTTCGACGGAAATTATTTTTCTGAAAAATGACTTCCCTGAAACTATTTTACGGCGGAAACCATTTTACACCGAAACAAACGAAGCATAAATGCATTTTAAAAATCATCGCACAATTTAAAAATAGTTATTTTAAATAGTAGTTTTATTAGTACATTAAGTGTCCATCAAAAAAATAAGATAGCTTTTAAAATTATCATTTGATCAAAATCATCAGTTGATCAATTACACGCCTAATGATAATATCAACAACCACCTATTTTTTGATAGACACTTAATGTACTAATTGAATTACTCTACTTTAAATCCCAAAATTTTAAAATAGCAAATCCACAGCGTCCCTGAATAGGATAACTCGTCCGTACTTTTTCATCCCAAAATAGTTGAACGGAGAGCTCATAGAGCGGGCCATTTGGGTGGCAGTCATGACTGTCGAGAGCATCATCTCAGTTGCGAAAACCTGCACATTCTGAGTCTCTCCTTAACAGCAACAACAACGTCTCTCAAATTCGACTTCCACATACAATGTTTTTCTCTTGCACCAAATTCTTCCATTCTTCTTCTTCTTCTTTTTCTTCTAATAACAAGTTCCCAAAACTCCCTCCTCTTCAAACCTTACTCAAAAGAGGCTTTACTCCCACTCTCAAATCCATCAACCAATTCCTTCTCTTTCTCTTACAAACCCATCGATTCAACTCAGTCATCCATTTCTTCTCCCAGATGTGCTCAAACCAAATTAAAGGCAACTCTCAGACCCACTCAATCCTTGCCTGGGCTCTCCTCAAATCCCCCAAATTCGAAGAAGCAGGGCATTTCATGATGACCCAGAAGGCCAAAGCTTTGAATTTTCCCAAAACTCGCATGTGGGACTCTTTAATTCAAGACCTTTGTATCAAACAAAACAACCCAGAAAATGCTCTATTGGTATTACGGTTTTGCTTGAGAAGTAACGGTATTCTCTGTTCTTCTTTCACTTTTTGTTCATTGATTCATAGATTCAGCTCTCAGGGAAGCATGGGTAAGGCAGTTGAGGTGCTGGAGTTGATGACGGATGAAAAAGTTAGATACCCTTTTAATAATTTTGTTTGTAGTTCAGTAATATCTGGGTTTTGTAAGATTGGTAAGCCGGAACTCGCGGTGGGGTTTTTCGAAAATGCCATGAGTTCGGGAGCTTTACGGCCTAATGTCGTGACTTATACGGCGCTTGTGAGTGCTCTTGGTAAGTTGGGTAGAGTGAATGAGGTTGATGATTTGGTTTGTACGATGGAGAAGGAAGGATTGCCATTTGATGTTGTTTTCTATAGCAGTTGGATTTGTGGGTATATAGCGGAAGGGGTTTTAGTGGAGGTGTTGGGCAAGAAGAAACAAATGCTGGAAAGAGGAATCAATCCGGATAGTACGAGTTATACTATACTGATAGATGGTTTTTCCAAGCTTGGGGGTGTGGAAAAGGCAGTTGGTTTTTTGAATAAGATGACAAAAGATGGAATAAAGCCCAATTTGGTTACGTACACTGCTATCATCTTGGGATTTTGCAAGAAAGGGAAAATGGCGGAAGCGCTTGCTATTTTCAAGATGGTTGAGGATTTGGGAATTGAAGTGGATGAATTTATGTATGCAACTTTAATTAATGGCTTTTGCAAGAGAGGGAATTTTGATCGTGTTTTTCATCTGCTCGATGAAATGGAGAAGAGGGGGATTAATCCAAGTATTGTGACCTACAATACTGTGATCAATGGATTGTGCAAGTTTGGGAGGACATCAGAGGCTGATGAGGTCTCAAAGGGCATAGCTGGAGATGTTATTACTTACAGTACACTGTTACATGGGTACATTGAGGAAGAGAATATAACGGGGACTTTGGAAACAAAGAGGAGATTGGAAGAAGCTGGAGTCTGCATGGATGTTGTCATGTGTAATATACTTATTAAAGCACTATTTATGGTTGGGGCATTTGAAGATGCTTATGTAATCTATAAGGGAATGCCAGAAATGGATTTGGTTGCAAATTTTGTCACTTATTCTACAATGATTGATGGGTACTGTAAAGTAGGAAGAATTGGTGAGGCACTTGAGATATTTGATGAGTTTAGGAGGACATCTATTTCTTCAGTTGCATGCTACAATTGTATCCTTAACGGTCTCTGCAAGAACGATATGGTGGATATGGCCACTGAAGTGTTTATTGAACTCAATGAGAAAGGTCTGGCTTTGGATGTTAACACCTATATGATGTTGATCAAAGCAATTTTTAAAGCAGAAGGTGCAGATGGGGTTTTCAGTGCAGTTTGCAGACTGCAGAATCTTCGGCCAGAAATCTATGGTACTATTTGTAATGATGCTATCTTTTTCTTGTGCAAGAGAGGTTTTCCTGAGACAGCAAGTGAAGTGTACATTGCAATGAGAATGAAAGAGTCAACTGTGACCAGCAAGTCTTACTATTCAATCTTAAAGGAGCTTGTTAGTGGTAGAAAAGTGTGGTTAAGTCGGCCTATTATGACTACTTTTTTGAAAGAATATGGCCTAGTTGAACCTAGGGTATACAGGATACTTGCATACTACCTGTGTCTGACAGATGCGAATAGAGCCATTTGGTTTCTCAACAGAATCAAGGAGAAGTTTTCAGCTGTTACTTTCCCTGTTTCTGTTTTTAAGGCACTTGTAAAGGATGGTAGAGTTTTAGATGCATATAAACTTGTGGTGGAGGCTGAAAATCGTCTACCCATTATGGACGTGGTTGATTATACAATTATAGTTGATGGACTTTGCAAGGGAGGGTATGTCAATAAAGCCTTAGATCTTTGTGCTCTTGTTAAAAAGAAGGGAATTACCCTAAACATTATCTCTTATAATTCAATTTTAAATGGTTTGTGCTGTCAGGGTCGCCTTGTTGAAGCATTTAGGTTATTTGATTCATTGGAGAGATTTGATTTAGTTCCCTCTGAGATTACATATGCTACATTAATTGGTGTTTTATGTAGGGAGGGGTTTTTGCTAGATGGCAAGCAGCTGTTTGAGAGAATGGTTCTTAAGGGCTTTAAACCAAATACACGCATTTACAACTCATTAATCGATGGTGTCTGCAAGTTTGGTAAAATGGAAGAAGCCTTCAGACTTCTGTCTGATATGGAGATAAAATGCCTTAAGCCTGATGAATTCACTGTTAGTGCTGTCATCAATGGCTATAGCCAAAAGGGTGACATGGAAGGGGCTCTCGGATTTTTCACTGAGTTCAAGAAGAAAGGTATATCTCCTGATTTCTTGGGTTTCTTGTATTTGATCAGAGGTCTCTGTGCAAAAGGAAGGATGGAAGAAGCCAGGAGCATTTTGAGAGAAATGCTTCAATCACAGCCTGTTGTGGAGCTTATAAACAGACTTGACACGGAGGTTGAAACAGAGTCGGTAGAAAGTTTTCTTCTTGTTTTGTGTGAGCAAGGAGGTATCCAAGAAGCTGTTACAGTGCTTGATGAAGTTGCATCGATGTTCTTACCGGTTCGAAGATGTCATAGGGCTAATCATAAATCAGATTTACTATACAATCTTTATGAACGGGAGGGATTTGGTACAGTTGCTTCAAAGTCTATGGCCTGCCATTCTGAAGCTGATTTGGGGTTTGGATGGTCTGACGTAAAGGTAGTAGAGAAGGTGGAAAATTATTATAGAATAGGGAAAAGATTTCAATTTCATAACTTCGACTCTTACTATTCACGCATAGCTTCACACTGTTCAAGAGGGGAAGTGCAGAAGGCTGGTCAATTAGCTAAAGAAATGCTCTCTAATTTGGATGCATCCCATTGATAGAAGCTTAAAAAGTGGGTTCCTTAACCAGCCTTGGAGCTTCCTCTCCCATTTGGTAAAACAAGGACCAAGCATTAGTACCTGTAGGTATATACTATTGATTTCCCAATCTTTAAGTTTATATGATATTTTCACTCTGTGCAATGTATGCTCCAATTAAAATAAATGGGAGTTGTCTGATTAGTTTAGAACTTGTTTTTTACTTATGTTCCCTGTACTATATATCCATGGAATAGTGAAGCTCCCTGGCAATGTGAATTGGATGATAGATTAAATTGACATGTTTCTATGGAAGTGTTATTGTATAAGTTTGTGTGTAATGGAAAATTTCGATTGATCTGTTACATCTATTCCATCATCTGTATTTGATTTCACTAAGATTTATGTAATTCTTATCATAGAAAAAAGTTTTCCACCTTCTATCACTTGGCAGCACTAATGGAGTATCAGGCTAGCTATATATATCCCCATCAAATCCTAATTTTTTTTATTTTTTATTTTCCCAATAAGAGTTTACATGCCCAGGATTGATACTTCTTTTTCTACCATACTTAAATCTTCTTGTTGGGTGCACATTACATGTGAGATATTGACCTAATCAGCTCCCAAAGCATAATTATTTTGATTGGGCAGTCAAACTGCTCATTTATCATTTCAGTTTGCTGTTTCTTCTTGTCTTGGCTGCTGTAGCATTTTGCCTATGACTAGTCAGATATTCAGTTGGTGGACAAGTGGTTGTTTTGTGCTTCAGTTCTCCGCATTTGTGGTCTACTACAGCCTCAACTATCGCTTTTGTTTTGCAACAGATTGTCATCATCAATTAAATGGGTGTCAGCTGGGTATAACTTTTATCTTTTACAACTGACAACTGTAACAGTGACTATTTTGAACCAGTTGGACTTCTACTACACTAGGTTGTGTTCAGTAGACATTTGGGCTAAGTTGAAACGGTAACTATCCAGAATCCAGATAAACCTTGTTATTTTTCCTCATTTTGAACTAGAAATTGTTCCATAGCACGAGCTTGGAGCATGGGATTCGGCTATGATGACTGCCCTGGTGAAGAAAACTTCACCAGCTCATCTTGAATCTATATTTGTGTTAAGCTCCATTGCTTCCTTATCCCCATTTGAAACTGACAAGGACATGCGTTTTCTTTTGCTTCCCCTTTACTGGATGTGCTAACTGGTGGAGGGATCACCTCATGCTGCCGCTACATATTCATGCTTAGTTTTGAATTTTGTTTTTATAATTTTTTTTTTCACATTTGTAACATTGGTTTACAGATTGTGTGAACTGCAAATGAAGTTTCTATTTTTCTTAATTTTATGACCGTCCTGCAGCTAATGAAATTTGGAAACATCAACTTTGATGGCACAAGATGGTGAAAAAGGAACATTCTCCAAGGCTTATAGTAGTCTTCGAAAAATATACATTTTCTTATACGATTTAGTAGGTTAAACTTACCTGGAATGCTGGGACAAAAATTTTAACCTGTGCCCCAATAAACATTCACAATAATCAGGTAGATGAAAACCAACTTTGTTTTCTGGGCATAATTTTCCATAGAATCTTAGCCTCAACTATTGCGTCTATTTTGCTGCAGAATCTGTTCAACTAAGTTGTGATGGTTGGACAACTTGTACTGCCCTAGCATGCGCTTTGAGACAGGTAAATATCTATGGCAATTCTCATTTTTCACTCAGTTTGAGTTGAATAATGGCATGGGCTTTCTGTGATGACTGTTCTGCTGAAAGATACCTCAACATAGCTATATAATTGATACATGAGAAAATCAAGCATAAGATTTGAATATTATTTCTTGAATAAGATCAATCCAAGAATGAAAAGAATCATACAAAACATTTGAAAATTATTTTTAGAATAATATATTTTATTTTTTGTACAAGAATTTTATGGTTATGTTTTGTATTTTTATTTTTTTCTTTTTCACCAAGTATTCTGCTTGAAAATACTCAAACTTTGCCAATATAAAGGCAGGTCTGTATTGTTTTGGAATCAAGTTTTGAAGTATCAATTAAATTTGAAGTTTTTCAGAGTTATTTCTCCGTTTGCTTATTTGGGGCAATTAGAATATTTCTCTTCTTTATTTGTTATTTTCCCTCTTCCTAAATTTTCTTTTTTAATCTTCAATTCTTGGTCTCTGTTATTATCATACGCTGTCAAAATAATTTTAATTCTGTCCCACGTTAATAATATCTTTAGTCATAATCTAATTATTTGTTGTAAACTCCGGCAGGAATATGCATTTCATTTCCGTCACTCCATTTGCAATATGTGCCAACTCGTGGAGGATTTCCCAAAATGTTGCTGCATCTTCATGGTTAGTTTGTGATATATTCTTTTATTATATTTTAATTTTATTTTTCAGCATTGTTTTATAGCTTCGATTTTTTCACTCAATAATACTAAAGAATTTACATGAAATGTTGAATTTCCCTTCTTTGTATGCTAATGAGCACTGAAAAATTAACTTGTGCAGTGGAAGATCATAACACTTATTAGGCTCTCATTGGTTAGTGGAAATATTTACTTTTCTTTTCACAGTTGAACAAAACAGAGTAATCAGCTAACATCATCTGTGTTAACAGGAAAGTGCCACGACTCAACAAATCTTTTGCAGATGAAGAATCCTTGACATTCTTGAAGGAAGCTACCCGTGCCTCTAACATCATTGACACTGCGCTTAGAGAAATTATACACTTGCATCTCCTATACATCTCTTGTACATTTACATACAATCTAGTTTTAAATCCACCATTGAATTTGTGGAACCCAATGTGGGTTTTATTAAGAGATGTATGAAAGATATAAAAATATAGTTTCTCTTGCGCTTATACACAACATCTTCATCCATGCCATTTGGCATCCATTCCTTTCTATCCAAATGTAATACATATTTGTCAACAAGCCAATATGGCAACAGTAATGGAAAAGTTTTTGCTTTTAAAGTATTTGCAGCTCATAAAAACTTTCTATCACAACTTGTTGGCTTTCCAACAATGAAAGCCATGCTCAGAGAAACCACAACTGCAAAAATAGATGGTCCCTGGTTTCCATATGAATTCAACATCGAACATCTCTCCTTGGTAACACCATTTTGGCTGTCTACTCTTTGTGTTTGTATAGCAAAGCCATCTGATAAAATTGGGATTAAGGTTTCTTGCAATTCTCTTCATCCTAGTTGTTCATTTGAAATGAACGGTTGGTAATGAGTCACATTAGCAAACATGGAAGAATGAGCAAATAAAGCCCAAAGAATTGAGTTTTGGGTGGCTGAGGGGGGTGGTCAACCACCTCCCACCTTTTTGTGGCCTTAGCAACTCCTCCAACCACCTCCTCCTCAATACTCATCTTGCTTGTGCTTGCCAATCGGAGTTCTTTTGCAAATGCACGCACCTCCTTCTGCTATTGCCAATCCTTCTTGAGCTTTCACCGAAGTTGATTTTGGAAAACCATTCTCAAAAACAGGTTCGCAAGCCGCAAATCTATCGACCTATGAAAACTTCGGCTGAAACCGCCTCCTCACAAGCACTCACGCGCCACTATGCATCTCTATGATCCTGTCTACGCACTGCACACGCCGCTCCGCCAGTGCTTTTGCTTCACGCGCTGCACACACTGCCATTCACTCACGCGCATCTATCGGATCCACTTGCCCGACCCAACTTGGATATTACCTGTTCCCAATACTTATTTGAAATTGAATCCTATAGCTTGTCTTTAAACCTTCTTTATGTTCGACAACTTGCCGAACTTGGTCTTGTTGTAAAATTTACTAATCAAAGGTGTGATCTACAGGATCCATAGACAGGTGTGCTACTTGGGATAGGCCATAAAGGTTTGTTTGTTTTTTTTCTTTTCTTTTCTTTTTCTTTAAGTAGATACATGAAAAAGAAATTATATCAATTATGACTGAGCAACCCAAAAATAAACACTAAGAATGCAAGTATGCAAAAGCAATGCATCAAATTAAGACCCGGACCTATTGATTTTTAGCACGGATGCCAAAAATTCAAGCTACCATTAAAAGTGGTTAAATGTGTATATAGAGTCCAGAGGACCCAAGCACTGGTTGTGTAACAATTACAGGGAAAACAGAGGAAATACAGAAAACAAAACGCCCAAAAATACGAAAGTAGGAAAATAATTTTACAGTATTCGCATGAAGTCGTCGAGACTGGAAGACTTCTCTCTAGTCGTGAACGCTCAAGCAACCGTAAACTACCAACAACAGAGGCAGGGAGGAGAATCATGGCTTTCACGCGCTGGCGGGTGAGAATCACTTGCTGGCGCGTGCAACCCACGCTCCAGTACATGAGTGTCATGAGTGTCAGGAGGGGATGCAGTTGGTGTCGATGGAGGCGAAAGACGTCGGTGATCACAATGGAGAGGTGCATGTCGTACTGAATCTAGAGAAAGAGTGTAGATCTAGGTTTGAAAACTTCGACCTTAGATCCAAACCAAACTCGGTGGAAGACATGGTGGAGGAGGGAGGAGACCCATGAGAGCTGCGTAGATGTGTAGAAAAACAGATAAAATGCCTCCAAAGAAGACATTGATACGACTAAAGTAAACTCTAGCATCATCGAAGCCTCCAAGGAGGCGAGAAGGGGAGGGATAAGGAGGAGGAGTGGGGTAAAGGGGAAGGGAGAGGAGGAGGAGGTAGGGAAACGGCAGCCATGGCTTGCAGAGAATGTTTCTTCATAGGAGAGAAAAGGGAGAAAAACATCAGAGAATAAGGACCTGTTAAGCAGTCCCCTTTCATTAGGCCGTAAAGTTGGTCGCCTCTTTGAGCTCTTTGCCTTCCATGTTCTTGCTCGTCTGTTGGCCTCCACTCAGTTCGTTGCTACCACCACATCTTCAAGTCTACGGCATTCTCATCTTAGACATGCCTCCTTATCCCATGTTCGGTCTTTAGCTTCTAGTGTTCATCTAGGGACTAGAATCCGTTAATTTTGATACCTTTAATTGTCTGTCATGTCAATTGAGCAAACAAATTGCTTTACCTTTTAAAAAAGTGTGAATATTTTTCTTCTACTCCTTTTGATTTTGTTCATTCCGACGGTTGGGGACCTGCGCATAGGAGTAAAAATGTGATGCGAATGCTATTTTTAGTAATATTCGCATCCATAAAATGCGGTTATTACTTTTAAATATTCTCATCTAAATTATATGATTACTATCCGCATTATGCGGTTATTATCTGTTATCTGCATATGAGGTAATGAGAGTTTTGGATTACTATCTAAATTTATATATTAGATTAAATAATACAGTTATTACAATATGCAAGCTTAAATAAATTAAGATTTAACTTATTACACAATTCGTGATTATATGTTATAGAGGGTCAATGTCTCATAGAGTAATTGAGATTTGTAATGAGGTATGACTTTGAGATGATAGTGAAAAAAACCTAACATAACCTAAAGGTCCTAAACTTACCAAATCCAAAAAGACGTTTTTGTGTATTTAATATATATATATATAAAGTGAATGTGGATGCGGTCCTTAAAACCGCTAGCCGCATCCGCATATGCGAATATTAATTTTTGCTAACCAACATACGAATAGCGAATGCGGGCAATTATTTTCCGCCCGCATTTTTACCCATACCTGCTCATGTTCCCACTCAAGAAGGCTCTAAATAATTTTAAAAGTCACTCTTGTGTCCTTATGTTCCTCCAAGAATGATGTGACTTTTAAAATCACCATTTAATCAAAATTCAATAGTAATCACTTCATAAACTCAATGATAATTTAAAAGCCACAACATTTTTTAAAAAAAATACAAGAATAACAAAAAAAAATTATTTCTAACATTACTCCAAGGCAATGTAGATGACTTTTCTGATTATACTTGTCTTTATCTTTAACGCAATAAATCTCAAGTTTTTAAAAAAAAAATCACTATTTTCTGTTAGTGTTAGTGCCTTGAAGTCATCAAGTCGTGGGCCCCATTCAAGTTTTCTATTCCTTTTTGTTTTTTTTTTTTTTTTTTAGCGCAACAGCCATCTCCTCACTCCTTGAATCCAATACGAGCACCACCATCTCCTTTAGAAAAAAAAAAAACCTAGTGCAGAAAAACACCTCCAACCAAAAACCTCAAATACGGAAACACCTAGACCACCCCCTCAAGAACCCAGAAAACCCAAAGCAGACCTGCCGTAACAGCACGCTGCTGTTGCCGGCTGCCATGTGCGACGCAAAGCACAGCTTTTTTTGCCCGCGGCTGTTGCAGCATGCAAAGAGCAGCAACCCACTAAATTAATACAAATGTTAGAATACCGAGCCGATCGAAGCCTCCCAGCCCTATGTAGGATGAAGATATGCATGCAAATTCTTAACTTCTCTAACTAAATTAATACTAACGTGCGAATGAACCATTTAGGCACCTAGTAAGAACTCAGTTTCAACTCACGTGGAAGCATACTTTGATCAGTATACTATTTTAACTTTCTACTTGTATACTTCTTTACTCTCTTTTTTTTTCTTTTTCTATCGTCTTTTTTCTTCTTTTTTCTCGTCTTTTTTCTTGTTTTTTCTCTTCTCGACTCAAAATGATCAATCTCAAGGCTCTATTGACGTGTAGTATTTCAGAAATTCACCTTGTCAACATCTTTTACAAAGATTACCCATAAAAGCGCAGAAATAGTTCGCCCAAAATTTTCTGCTGCAGCACTAAGACATTCACGGCCCGAATTGCCGGGGAAAAGAAACAATTCACCCATCCCCAAGGAAGTGGCACTAACAACCTGTTAGTATCCTGCCAAATCAGGTCACCCTAATTGCTATGCCAGTTGCCCTTGCACTCAAGAATAGTACTTCGGGATCATTCAACCCTAATAACGTGACAATTTACAACTTCATAAGCGCTATATGGGAACCAAAGATTGAGCGAATGGGTCGAAAGCAACAATTGTTTCGACCAAAGAATTTAGAGTCAAAAATATCTTGCTCAATTTGCTGTATAATTGGAGAAATGGTGCAACAAGTTATCAAGAGCTTCTGGGTAGAATTTCCTGGCAAAAAGGTAACAAGGTCGTTTTACACCATTCCATAAGCAAGGCCATTTTTGCACTTCCCTCTGTAGAATCAAAAGGAAAAAAAAAAAGAATGTTTTTAGATACTGCCCAAACATATCCACCCGTGAAAGATTGAATCCGGATTCATTATAGAAAGCATACCTTTTCATCACTCGTTACATGCACGCTTACATCAATTGACTGCAGACATAACATCATCAAAGTGTCAATCAAAATCCATGACATCTAATTGAGATAGCTACAATTTCTAAATGATGTGTTCAACTTGACATGGCAGCAAAACTAGGGTAGTAGAATTAGTGTACAAGACTGACAAATGTCCACCACAGCAACCCCAAAGACCAGTCTCATTCATACAGCATTACCAATTCCATGAGCTCACCAGTTTTTATTATGCCACATTCTCATACAGATGGGCAGTTATCTTTGAATTTAAAAACTATAGCAGTAAGTCAATAATAAAATGTCCATTCTATTTCTTTCATTTTTTTTTTCCCCTCTGTTTTAGGGGAGGGGAGAGGGTGTTTGAGAAGATGACTGTTTCTTTCCCCACCACAATACATAATTATTGGTAGCATGGGAAGATTATAATGGATATTAACTGTATTCCCCCAAGGGGAATACCATGAGAATAAGTCTCTGTGATACATGTCTCAACAAGATAAACACATGTTCACAGGCATGGCTGTTTCGTGCAGAATATTGTATAGATCAAGCTGAATCATACCGTAATATTCTTCAGAAGCTCTTCGGTAATATCCTGAGCCCTGTATGATTTTGGGTGCCACTTTCTCTCAGACCAATCAACGTGTGTAACTGACCAGTTAGCAACTCCACCAGGATCAATCATCTGAAAACACATTCAAAAGATTCAGTCAGAAATGCTAAAAATAAGCCAAAGCCGAAGACACAACATTGACAGAAATTCTTACATGGAAAAAGGTCGGCAGGTAATGTTCATCAGCAATGCAATTGCGCCCCTCCAAAGCTGGCTGTAATAACAAGAACATTGTCATTGATGTCTATTGGCACCTTCAACCACATTTACAAAAATTCATAGTTTCAAAGATCCCAGTAAGCATGTCTCCACATTGTTTCCTCTACACATTAATAACTTAGGTACCCAATTATCAAAGTTTAATTGCTTACAAAATAGATGTTGCCAAGGAATTAGAAGGAAAAAAGTGGTGGGGAGATATCAGGTACCTCACAATATTTTACAAGTCAATGCAATGAGCAAAATTATGAAGCCCAAACAAACAATAAAAACAAATGTAGATCCAAACATACAAGTGTGAAAAGAAATAAAACAAGATATAGTACAAAATTGTCTTCTCTCATAACTTGCCTTCCAACTCAGAACGATATAATGCAATTCCAAGTTTCCTAAAGTTCAAACTTCAAGATCAGCAAAAGAACAAATGTTAGCCAAATTGGCAGAGATTTGTCTAATTAATATTTCCTCTTATTCAAGTATGATAATGAAAAGATACATGGTACAATCTGGCCATAGACCAGATTGTATTACAAATTTATACGAATATCAAAACCCCCTACACTTCCAGTGCAAATCATGAGCAACAAATACTGTAATTAGTTCATCTACTGCACCAAAGGCTAACATATAAAGCATGAAACTAGTAACACCGACAACATACCTAGAAACCAGTTTGAGTAATAAAGCTTTAATGTTAATCAACTTTCTATTTGTGACATACTGGTGTCCTAGTGTCATTGAAGGAGACGTGCACTTAGTAAGTCCTAAAAGCAGCATCCATTTATCAATGAGAAGCCCCTTCATCATATCCATGGATCAAAGGAAGAAGGGCCAGAAATTGGTCGATAAAAATAAAAACAAGGGCCTGAGAATGTACCATAACAGGTTTGAGATAAAGAAAGAAAAATAAAAAATAAAAACAACAAAGTAACAAGCAAAGAAGCAAACAAAAACTGGTTTAGATAGGTCCTACACACCGGGGACGAAGCGTAGAGGTCACTTTAGCTTGTTGTACTGGAGTCCTTCATTGTCAAGGGCCAAATAACAAGGGATTCAAGTGTACACTAAATAATTACATGGCATTAAGACATTAACATACTGAAGTTATAAAAGCCCCATAGAATTTAGGTAGGTCTGGAAGATATGCTTATCATGTAGACTTTAACAGCTTGCTTATTCTTAACATCATCAATAGAAACATCAGATGCATTGGAGCCCACTATCTAAAACAAAACCTCCCTAAAGTTCCTCATGCATACACACACACACAGAAATATACACCAAGAAAAGAAAAGTGTTGTGAACCAAGCATTACAGCCTCTGATTCAGGTATCTTCCACAGAATAGTTCTGCCATTGACCAGGTAAGATACAATTCTGATTGTTAAACCACTCATTAGCTTCTCAAATATCAATGATAAAGTCATGATACATAAATCTCTTTGCTTCTGTAGAACAACCAAGGGAATGTCTAACTTGAGAAAATAGGTCTCACTGGCAAGCCTTTTTTCTCTACCGACCCCACAAACCCTATCAGCTGTATGGAGAAGAACACTTGATTTTTTATTTATTTTTTTTTTTTTTGGTAAAAGCCAGAAAACTGGTGAGCTTGACTGAGTATTACTTTTATTGTTAGCAAACGATCCCTGCACAACAGTTGCATGAAATAAACTAATGCTGAAATTCCAACACTTATTATGAGTCTGAAATACTTAAGGTAATGTTGAATATAACATAATACTTAGAATAGTGCCAAAAATGTTTCTTGCATATATTGAAAATCTTTCTAGCATATACCTTGCTAGTCAAAAAAATTTCCAAGCGGTTCCAAATAAGATGAGAGGATAAGATATAAAAATACCTAATGGAAGAAGATGTGATGATGATATTGGAACCAATAAACCATCAAAGTTTCAAAATTACATTGCACAATCTAAATTTGCATAAGGAACAACTAGAGGCCAATCGCATAATACGAACAAGCATCTTTTAGAGTGTCCTCATAACAAGTAGTATCAAGAAGAAAACATTGTGGATAGCATATACATATATATCTCCATTACTAAAATTAATTTTCATGAAAACTCGTACAGCAATATTAAATATTCTGAAACCACAAAGAAGATAGAAGATGTCACATTAAGTTCACCTTGCAGTAATCCCGGAATTTAGAGTAGTAAAGATTGTCAGCCATAGCTATCACAGCATGCTGCCGCTTCATTGAGAACCACTGAACAGAAATCAAAGCAATAATAGTTACCTATACATGATATTGAACGAGGTTTAAATTATAGAGGTGCTGCATGTCGGTACTCTAAACCAAGAAACCTTTCATCACCACTAACCCTGTCCTAAAAATGTTTCGTGAAAAAGGGCAAAGCTCGTACAGCAGGATGCAACAATGCATCACCTATTGTGTCATTGGTTGGACTTCAAAAACCAGAATCTAGACCAGAGATGGATGACCTTCAATACTGAGATAATTTGTCAAAACAACTGTTGAAGTATTAAGGAGGCCCTACTTATAACTTGTGTTATTGCTCTACTGGAATGCTTGTTCAATTAACAAATTTTAAATTCGATGTTTAGTCAATTTGTACCCCATCTAGGAAAGGGCTACTGACTAGTATACGAGCTGCGTGGTTAGTCCAATTAACTGTCCTTACAGCAATACATACACATAGAGTATTCTACGCATTGCAAACTACATCCCCACCCTCATCATCATCAACATCTTAGTCAAAATATACCTGTGCCCCCTTTCTAAAGTCTTTCTTCTCAATTTCAGGTAACATGTGTTCTGAATACCTGCCATTTCCATGTGGACCAGGATCCTGAAAGCTGGGGGGGGGGGGGGGGGGGGGGGGGGGAAGCAAAGAGGAGAAGAAAAGGAGTGAATCAACAAGTTTAGATCCAAATCAATTCCACAAGATAGAATTTCATATTTGAAGAAAGCTAGAATGAAATTCCAACAAATGAAGAATTTCAAAATTGGAATGCCTGCTCCCATCCTAAAAATAATCCACTTTAGAAAAAAGTGTTCACTTACCAGTCAACATAGCTGATATTCGTATGCATCAGATAGTCGTAGATATAGTCAAAATTGTGCAACGGCACACAACTGTGATACCAGAAAGAGTTCAGCAGAAATTGAAAACAGCAAGTAATTACAATTAGTAAGGAAAAAAAGAACTCCAGGTAACCCTACAATCTCATCACCTATCAGAAAGTAAAACAAAATGCTGGTTATCAATATCTTGGAGAGCATTTGCCAATAATCGTCTCTCGGCATCAACCATTGAAATTTTCCCCCATATGACCTGCAAAAATGATCAAGCAACTAATCTTATTAATTTAGCTGCACACCAATCACTAGCTCATGAAACAAAAAATAATAATAATAACTACAAAATACTTTAACAAATACTTATGCAAAATCAATATATGATTTTTATGAACAACTAAATTATCAAAGAATTATCCATGAAAGCAGCATTAAAAGTTTTTACTAACAATTAATGATTATGTAGACTTTAAGAAATACATTTCAGGAGGGAGGAAAAAAACAGAGTTCCTACAATTGAAGTTTTTTTTTTTAATAAATAATCAAAAATTCATTACTACGGTTAAAGTGACGAGTGTTATCCTTCTTTTCCTACAGTACCGTAAACTTTACATCAGCAGATGTGAACACTTCAAAGTGCTCTACTTTAAATTCTTGAAATGGTAGAAACAAACTATGTCAATATATACTGGGAGTATCTTCTGGATTATGAGTTTTGGGGGGCTTTGTGTATTGTGTGTGCGTAGGTCCTTGTGGGTTCTCTTCTATGGGTTAGCTGGGTTGTTCCTGTGTATACTTCCTGCGTACTTAGGGGCGCTTTTCGCTTTTTTAATAAAGTTTTTCTTACTTATCAAAAAAAAAGAATTGACTATGTTTACATAAGTTGTGAAGAACACAAAATGACAGTCATTTCCCTCTAAAGAAGTCGGTGTATGTTAGGTTTTGTCTGTGTGGAGAATAATTATCATTATTTCAAAAAAATTTATGCAGTGCAATCAAATGAGACAGTAGTTCTTTATCTTTTATTGAGATACACAAACAAAACTTACTCAACCATATGGGATTGGATCTATGACTTCATCCTCCACCCCTGTTAGTGGTGGAAGGAGATGCCATTTGATCGAAAGACCATTGGCTAGTAGATGTGCATATAGTGTTATTAGATGACATTAGTTTTGGTTAATTTTGACCAGAGCAAGGGCTCTGCCACCAAATAATTAATATAAAATCTTAATTATAGGATGCGGCATACATCTCAGCAGCACTTTCACATCTTTTTCACAAAGATATGGAAATATAAACTGTTTATTAGAAGTCCTTGATTCATTTAAAATTATATAGCTTACCAGAAATAGGAAATTTCCGATGACAGAAACTAGAAAAGATACAAGTCAAGCTGAGCTTTTCCCTGAAAATTCACATTGGTTTGCTTTATTTGCATGGTGGTTTATTCTTAAATCATGCGATTGAGGATGAAGCTAGGTCAGTTCAGTTCAAGGACTGGTCAAAAAATGACGAAACCCAAATAAGTTGCACCCCTTGCATGACTTATGCTAAGGGAGAATGCTGCAGCCATAAAAATTGGACCTAATAGTTGTTTCTGCATATTTTTCAGTTTTGGCAAGTACATGTTTTAAAGCAAGACCTATATATTTAAAAGGTTTCCTTACAAGTCTTTTTAGGGTTAAAATGTCTTTGATTTGAGTATAGGGCTTTAAATTATAAGAGCTGCAGTACTAAGAGTCAGAATTCTAATTTTACTCTCTAAAGTTATGCATTTTAAGCATATTCCAAGTCTTTCTAGCAGTTTCTCAGAGTTCTAGGAGCATTTACTTGAGTTACAACTTAGTCCTTTGGGTAGTTGGTGCATGGAGAAGCAAGATCAATGCAATGAGGCTGTACCCCATATACAAAAGCTCATGTCACCTAAGTAGCTTGGACACTTTTACAATGAAGCCATGATCTTGCCCGAATCAGTCTACAGGAATTTCTTGAACATATCAAAAATCGAAGATAAACCTTTATATTTTGGTACAAATACCGAAACTTCTTGGACACTACTAGATAGTATGGAACTTCTTGACCATATCCTAATCTTTTAGGATTTTCCATACTGACGCTATATATAACAAATCATACTCATCAATCAATTTTAGTGAATCAAAGCTCTTGAAGGTCTTGGTAGATCAAATTTAGTTACGTCACATCACTCCCACTTGATAAGTTTCCAATAAAGCAATTAGGGAACCATGACCTACCCATCCTCATTGGCCACCTATACAAAATAATTCACATCAAAACCAAGCTAGAAATTTATGCTTATGCATAACTTTCTAAGCAATTGAAGTCCTGGTTTTCCTATGGATGCATGATTTCTATTCTCACAATAGAACAAAAAAGAGAAAGGAAAAAAAAAGTTCCAACTATCACAACAAGAAAAGGGGATCTTGTAAAATTATTCCAAAAACAGAAAAGAGAATAAAAAAAAAAATTGTAGAATGATTGCAACAAAGTTTTATTAAAACATATATCTCAGAATAATACTTCTCATCACTGGAGGACTGTAAACTGAGATCACATTTTGAAAAAATATTTGTGAACCTGATCACTGCGTATGTCTCGATCAACAAAATAACTGCTGACATGTACAGGTTGTTCCTTAGATGAATGCACATAAACTGAAAATTTCCCTTCGTGACCCTGCCAAAAAAATGGAAATCTTTAGCTAAATATATTATTATATATACTAAAATTACAGTATGAGAGGTAAAGGATCAATAAATAACAGATCCCATATGTATTACCATATCTTAGAATTTAGTACCATAACCTAGAATGTGTTTCATAGGCTAACTCCCAATGAACATCAACAGACTTGCGCTATGTAAGGGCAAACAATAGACATGATGGATAATTTTGACGTCCACACATAAGGCCTTTGTCATCATTAATAGACATGTTTACCATGCACATAATGTTGTCCATTTAAAACTGAAAAGTTGAAAATCTAAAAAGGAAAGAGACAGAAGTAGCAGAAGCTCCATCCATTTTAGTGGAAGTCATCAGAACCAAAGCATCATGTGCAATTGTGAATCCAATATTTGCAGTTAACTAGTTCAGAAAAGCAATAGTTGACAGAAGTCAAAATCAAAAGAAAAAAAATACGCACTTTTTTTTATAGGCAATAAAAGAAATAGCATTAAGTGAGAGAGAGAGAGAGAGAGAGAGAGAAAAACCACGCATGATATGCTTGGTTCAGACAAAAGAAGAAAAAAACAATTCATAATCAAGTAAAGAAGCATATCTATTTCTCAGGCAAACCAAAAGAAAAAGAAAAAATAAGAAATGGAATCTTACATGAAAAAATTTATCCCAAAGCTTCTCAAAAGGCAATGAACCCCGAGTCAAGAACATGAAAGCAAGTTTAGAATTTTGGGATTGAATAGGAGGTCTATTCAGAATATCTTTAATCACAACATGAGACGCAAGTTCTTCATCAGTATATTCTCGTGCGGGAGCAGGTGGAAGCCAATAAGAAATTTCACAACCTTTAGAAGAAAATATGTAACATGCAGCACTGCTCTGGGGTGGATACATATAAGCACAAATTAAAAACACTGTGACCAATGAAATCAAGACAATTATCCACATAGGCCTCTTCATAGGAGGACGGTGGCGAGCCCCAGGCAAGATCTGCATATCACCCATGCCTACACGCCACGGATGACTTGTCTTCATCTAGAAGAAATGCATCATAACTTCATCTCCAGGCGATGTCTGTTTTATCCTTTGTCCCCATCTACCCCAGTACTCTTTTCTTTAAGGAATCAGTATTTAATAGCCTACGAGAGAACCCTCAACTGATTGATAAAGATGAATCTGAAATTGGAATGCAAACCCATTAGCACGCCAAATAAGTATTATAAACGCATTGCCTTCCTACTGACACTATTCGATAGAAGAGTGTTCTAAAGTCAAAACATACACACACAGACACTCAAACACAAACAAAGAGAGACAGAACACATAATTTCAAGGGAAGCAGCATTAAAACGTTGTGTTCTACAGAAGAGAAACTTGGTAGAGTTTGAAGAAACAAAGAAAGAGCACATAATATCACAGCAGCTCGCTCAACATTACAAAAGAAAAAAAATATGTTAACCTAATTTGCCCGTTTGAAGAGCCAAAGACTCTAAACTCCAAAGCATCTGTTACATAATCTATTAATTCGTCCATCAAAAAGGGGGAGGGGGAGAGAAAGAGAAAGCGGGTTGCTTGATCAAGTCCCCAACCCTAAATTTTTGACAGGGAAACAGTAGTAAAACCAAATGACGACCAACATCATGAATCGAACTCATACAAACCAATTAAAGCTTAATAGGTTGCTTAGAAGAGGAAGTTAAGAAAATGAATAAAAAGAAACAAAAAAAGTAGGTTTGCCAATAATTCTTGGGCAAAGAAAAGGCGCAATGTTAAAGTACCCAACTAAAACACCATAACAGATTCGGCCGAGCAGCACCATATCAAAGAACCCATATTCAAGATCAAAGTATTTTCTCTCTTTTTGTCCTCTCTTTCCTTACCATTTCTCATCAACTAAGCAGAGCAAAAGTGTATACATTTTAAGCAATTCAAAACGAAAATTCAAAAAACGAAAACGTGTATGTGAACAAAACAGTTGTATAAACGAAAGAACAAAACAAGAAAAGGTTAATGATTAAGCAAACCCTTCGAATTCAAAGTTGCGAAGCAGTCCAACAGCTTGAACCAACCAATACTCCCATTTCTATACGTACATATAACAAAATCCAACGCTCACGTCTAAAAAGTCAAACCCAAATTCAACCTACCCCAAAAACCAAGACCCGCTCAAATCCAAAATGCACACTCCATCGCCCCATTAGTCAACCCCCCCCCCCCCCCCCCCCCCCCCCCCCCCCCACAATTTCCCATACGCACACCGTTTGATTGCGAAGAAAACTCGTGAACGCAATAACAAAAACCTTCCGAATTGTAAATTACCAGAGAAAACATACTCATCGAAATCCCTCCCCCTGGGAAATGATAGATTACCTGGAAAGGAAATGAGCTGAATCGAGCTCGATGAGATCCCCAATCCACGCAAAAATCTGTACCCCCGGTTCAAGGATCTAGAAGCTTAAGCTTTTGGGTATTGGCTTTTCAAGATCTAGGGCACGAAATAATGACCAAGAATCAGACCAAGAACTCGCAGAAAGAGAGAGAGAGAGAGAGAGAGAGAGAGAGAGGGTTTTATATTTATATCTATAAATGGTGTTTCGGGAATATGTGTTCGATTTTGATTTGATTCCTTCGACGATTCGTTTACTTGTGTCTGTTTCGCCCTATCAAATTCTCTTACCAGACGAGAGAGAGAGAGAGAAACGAGTGGAGGAAATAAGGCAGTGCTTTTTGCTTCTGCTCCCCTCCAAACATAATAAGCCATTTCAGCCGGCGATTAAAATTTTATTCATTTTTTTATTATATGCCTTCACCGCATTTCTAGCGCGTGTAGTCTCATTTCTCCACCACCAACAAGAACAGGTCCAATTTGCCTGGCCGAATGACTACTCTCTTCTGTTCAAAAGTCAATTGTGAATATATTTCTTATACTTTTTTTTTAACAGGAATATATTTCTTATACTTGTCCCTTGGATTAGGCTCGGGGGTACTAATTTCTCTTTCTCTTTTCCGTTTGGGTGTGAGTTAGGTTGAGATATGAATATAAGATTATGTAAAATCAATAATAATTTTATCAATTTAATTAAACGAGTCAAACCCTTCGACTCTAACCCACTAATTTCATATTGAATTCGTGACGTGCTTGCAAGTCGTGTCAAAAATTGCTAGTTTTAGTGTCACGTGTCTTGTTCGAATCGTCTTGAATGATAAATATAAGACTATATAGGTCAATCTGAATCCAACCCATTTAAGTAAACAGCTCAAACTCATATACCTTAACCCGCTAATTTCATGTTAGGTTCATGTCGAGTTTATTTTGATTTTGATTTTTTTCAATTTTGAGAATTACTTTTGATAATTTACCACTTCACCCATTGTCTATAACCTATCACGGTATTAATTTTTAGATATTAATATTAAAATTTTGAATCAAATTGTTCTATTATCATTATAATTACCACAGTATTCTGTTTGTAACTTCTAAATATATTTTACTAAACAATAAAAATTTTAATTGATGAAACTACACTTAGTACCCTCTCACTTCCACCCAATTTGCGATGACCCTAAAATTTTAAAAATTTGAAATCAACCTCCTTTAACTGGTTAGCCTTTCTATTAGATTCGACGAAAAACACGTCACATGCAATACATGTGACTGAAGATGTAACCACCCAAAAAATAAATCCTTTTTAAAATACATGTGATTTCAAAGAAAAAAAAAAAAAAAAAAGGAATTTATCCACCCTAGAGGATCGATATCCAATTTCTAGGATCGATCTTAATGTGATAGAAACTCAATTTTGATAGCCCAAAACCATAGGAACTCAACCCTTATCCTAAAAACCCTATGAGACTTTATATTCCAATCCTAAAAATTTAAAAATTTGCAATCAACCTCCTTTAACTAATTAGTCTTTCTGTTAGAATTTTCTATTAAATATGACGAAAAATATGTCACATGCAATATACGTGACTCAAGATGTAACACCTCAAAAAAAAAATCCTTTTTAAAGTATATGTGACTTCAAAAAAAATAAAAAAGGATTGATCCTCCCATCATTAGGATCGATCCCACCCTGGTAGATCGATCATCCAATTTATAGGACCGATCTTAATGTGACAGAAAATCGATTTTGATAGCCCAGAATTTAGAAACTCGATCCTAAGCCATATTTAACCCTAAAAAACCCCAAGAGACTTCGTATGCATGATTTTCCAGCCTCCTAGAGTGTGAGAGTGACGGCCAAAGGTGAGGGAGCTCAAAGCTGACAATTTATGTCAATTCCAAAGCCGAATTCTTGTTCATTCAACCTATTTTCTTAATGTAAAGCCTGCAAGTTCATTGTTTCTTTTGTATTACATTCCTCGACCTATAATCTTGTTGATTATTGATATATTTCTTTAGTAACCTTGACGCTTGGATGATGCGTATATGTTGTTGCATTGAGATGATTTGTTTTAAGAGATATATGTACTTTATGCACCTAAGAAACCAATAGGGTTAATTACCTTTTTTTCTCTATGAACTATAAGCCATTGTTAGAATACCCTATGAACTGATACTCTCACCACCTGACCGCATCGAACTACCATTTACTTATCAAAACCTCCATTTCGTCAGTTAACCTCGTTCAAATAAATAAATAAACTTGAAATGATACAAATACCCTTACTTTATAAACAAAATTTACATAAATACCCTTAACAATAAACAAATTTTTTTTTTTTTGAAAAAACAAAAGAAAAAAGAAGCAGTGGCCTGCAAGCCACCCTTAAGGCGTGCAACCCCTGCCTATGGGGTGGTCATGCAGCCCCCAGCCCCATTTCCTTTTCCTTTTTCTTTTTCTCTTCTTTTTTTTTTTTAAAAAAAAAAAATAGTTTTTATACATTTGAATTTTTAATATATTAATTTTTTTTTATTATGAATGACACTTGTCATCATATTATTAGTACTGACGTGGCACATTAATGAAATTCATCAAGCGTTTTGACAGGATTTGACTATATAGACTAAATTGTTATTCTGGCCCACCTCGATGACCTTTGAATTATTTTTTATTTTTTTATACTGTAGTATGGGATTTTTAATTTAGGCAAAATTCATAGACTAATTTAGCATTTATCTTTAGTTTAAATTTTTTTTAAAGGTTTTTTTTTTGTTTTTATTTATTTTTAATTAGTTTTTTTAAGTTTTTAATATTGATATTTTTTATTAAATTATGTTTTAAGGTATTTCATCTTTAAATAAAAGTCAACATCTAAAAAGATAATAGTCCATCCAATCTAACGAGATCCCCTAACGACGGGGGTTTTGGTAAGTAAATGGCAGTTCAATGTAGTCGTGTGGTGAGAGTGTCAGTTTGTAGGGGCATATTGATGGAGGTTGGTAGTTCATGGGGGAGAAAATGTAATTAACCCTTTTTTGTCTTATTAAAAAAAAGAAAAGAAAAAAAAAAGGTCATTTTTGTCTTTTTCTAGCCATGTGGAGGACATTGACAATTTTTTTGTAACTTTTGGTGGGGGGGTGAATATTATCAATTGGATAGTAGTTTGAGGAGGTATGTTGACTTTTCCCTAAAAGTATTTAGCATTGTTTTCTTTCTTGTCTTCAATTTCTTTGTACACCTTTTCTCAAGTGAAAATTCAAGGCTTTAAGTTTATGCTTGAGAACATAGCTTTGGTTGGACAATTGCTAAGTTTCTCAAAAAATTATAGTCAACCAATTTATAAGTGTGAAACACAATCTACAAGACAATTAATTCTCTTTAATTTTGAACTTTTTCATTGATGTGGAATGTAAAAATGATTTTCTACAAGATATACAACTTATCCTATAAGAGAATGTTGTTTCTATTTCTTTTTCAAGATAAGTATATCAATTACCAAAAAAAGTGATAAAATGTATGGTACAAGAAAAAAAAAATTGCCATTTCAATAGTTTCAATCTTCAGCTAGATCTTTAAGAGCAACTCCATAGAGACGAAATTTTGTAGAAGCAAAATTTCGGAGAAACATGGCTAACAAGTAAGGATATTAATTCAAAATTATTTCACTTGGGCCAATTTTTGGCCTAGGTGATCAATCACCAAGGTTCCAGAAACTCCAGTGGTCAATCACAACCCTTTTATGATCAATCATAGCCCAATAGTGCACGATTTTAAGTGTTTTTCAGCGCTCCAGAACGATGGTTTATGCCTACAAATTCATCCTCAAGCTAATCCTAGCCTCTATTTTGATTGCCTAGCCTCCCGGAGTGCTCTAGAGAGAGAATAACAGAAGGAAGGTGAGAAAGAGAGGATGGTAGTGTTGGTGAAGGATCTTTAGGAGTTCGAATCCCTGCATGGTGAGAATCTCTTCTCTCGCTTTCAATCTTCTATTTTGTCGTTGTTAGTTTTATTGGCTTCATTATGTTGACAAAATCACTATCATGTAATGATACTGTCTTAGCAGGGATACCGTTTTATTTCAGAGTCTTTAGATGTTGAGAGTTTATTTCTCTAATATGGAAAGAGCTTTATTATGACAAATTTCAGTGTTACAAGCTTCAAGAAGGCGATTTCAGAATTCCAAGAAGATTCTATGAAGTTTCTAACTCAGCAAAAGTCAGACCCCTTGTTCTGGTCCAGACGGTCCAGTGAAGCTTCTAGACGCCCTCCTGTGTCAAGAAGATTCTGACAGCTCAGCGTGCATCTGTCTGGATATTAGGGCAATGCGTTATGTAAAGACGGTTGCACAGTTCACCATCCGGACGCTCTATGCCTCCACTTAGAGAAATCTGAATCAGTGGCGATTTAGGTCTTTTAAGCCTATAAATAAAGGCCTCTAGGCATGTATTATTCATAGAATTCGGTATTGAATTCCCTAGAGCTTAGAGAGAGTGTTTAGGTAGAAATTGTGAAGATTTGCTAGCTCTCTAAGTGCTACCAGGTATGTGGTTCTTGTTCGTGTGAAGTCTAGATTAGGGAGGAGCTCTAAGCTAAAGGAATCTATTGAAGACCCCTTCAGGTAAAAGACTTAGTTGGGAAGCGTTCACGTTAGGTTACGTGTCAGAGCACAAAGTACAATCGCTGCATAGGGGTATGTAAATATTACTACTTTGTTACTAGCTTTGTCTTCTGAATAGTGGAATTCTTAGGTTTGGCTGTCCCGGAGTGATTTTTCTCTTAATTGAGTTTCCACTTTGTTAACAAAATAGTTGTGTCATTTAAATTCCGCACTTTGATACTTTGTTACACATTGTTCATGAAAATAAATATTGATTTCTAATTTATCCAAGTGTGTGTGTTTGTATGCAACAAAATATCTTAAATGCAAAATTTAAATAAGATAAGATATTTGTTACGAAGTGAAAACTCTGTAAAGAGAAAAACTACTCCGGGGCAGCCAAACCCAGGAACTCCACTATCCAAAAACAAAGCTAGTTACAAGACACTCATACTCACATACCCTTATGCAGTAGTCATACATTTAACTATGACACGAACCCTATCGTGAACGCTTCCCAACCAGATCTCCTACCTGAAGGGGTTTTTGATGGATTCCTTTACCTTAGGACCAACCCCTAAGATAGACTTCACACGAATTGTTGAGCACACATCGGCAACGGCTTAAGAGCTAGCAGATCTTCAATTCTCCTAGCTTTGTTACGAAGTGGAAACTCTGTAAAGAGAAACTACTCCGGAGCAGCCAAACCCAGGAACTCCACTATCCAAAAACAAAGCTAGTTACAAGTTACAAGATACTCATACTCACATACCCTTATGCAGTAGTCATACATTTAACTATGACACGAACCCTATCGTGAACGCTTCCCAACCAAATCTCCTACCTGAAGGGGTTTTTGATGGATTCCTTTACCTTAGGACCAACCCCTAAGATAGACTTCACACAAATTGTTGAGCACACACCGGCAACGGCTTGAGAGCTAGCAGATCTTCAATTCTCCCTAAACACCCTCTCAAAGCTAAGAGAATTCAATACCGAATTCTGTACAATTAACAAGCCTAGGGCCCTCTATTTATAGACTTACAAAAAACCTAAATCTGCTGAGATTGTCGAGCATCCGGACGATCTTCTGCGATTACCTTTCAGAAACAGCGCAATTCTATCCTTATCAAGTCCACATCTAGATGGCTTGGCTGAGCGTCCGGACGGTCTTCGCTATAACTCCTTTCTGTGTTCGAACGGAACACTAGAATATTCTGAAATGCTAGACAGCGTCCGAACGTGTTGGCACGTCGTCCGGACAACTTGTAGAGACTTCCCAAACAATGTCAACTTCTGAAATCCAACTCCATGTTGAATGATGATTGACCTAGCGTCCGGACGGTGTTGCTATGTCGTCCGGATGTCTTCAACTTAATCTGCTAGACACCGCGGGGCGTCAGGATGCCTTCAAAGGCTCGTCCTGACGGTTGCACAAGAACCGGTTGATTTGGCTTGGAATATGCAAGGACTCTTCATGGACATCTTCTAGAAGCTTGTGATCAATCACATGAGCACTGTCCGAATGAATGAAGACTCTGAATAAAAACCGATCATCCTATTAATTTGCAACCATTACATAAAGTATTTTTTGTTATCCAAAATGTAGCCAACATAAAATACTAACAAACTCCCCATTTGGCCATTCTGGAACAAAAACACTTGACCGGTTTGGAAATACATTCCCGGTCTAAAAACCAGAAAAATAAAAATACTCCCCATTTTTGTCACACAATGACAAAGGGTTAACAGAGTATTAATAAAAACATAAGTATTTAAGAAATACACAAAATGCCATCACAAATTAAAATTGTTTCTAAAAAAAATAATAAGTAATAGAAAAAAAAAAAATAGTCCTCATCATCAGGCTTAGGGTGATGATACTGCAAGCACTCCCTGATGTCAATCTGACACTGTTCAACACACTCTCCAATAAGATTAACTTCACACTGGAGAGCTCCCATGGATGACATAAGCTGAGTAAATGCAGCTTTTATATCAAATGAAGGAGGCACAGCCTGTGATGATGATGCAGCTGCTGGTGGGGGAACTGGTGGAGGTTGAGGAACACCGCCTTGAGCCTCATGCTGCAACTGGGCATTAGACTTCTTGAGGGTCTGAATGCCAAGAGGATCTAGAATCCGTGATCTGGGCTCAGAGTCTGAAATATTTGTCACGACCTGAAGATAGATTTGAGTGATCAAACACCCAAAAGACAGACTCGTGTCTTCTCATCGCGAACCTCAAGCATAGTGTGCAAGATGTGCTTGCACAAGTAAAAAGGAGTCTACATCACAATGGCATAGAGAAGGGTGGCCTTCTTGAGAGTAACCTCACTCCGACGAGCTAGAGGCCAAAGGTTGGTTACAACAACCTTTGCTAAGAACCTATGCATTGGAGCAAAAGCACCGATATTGATATGTGAATGGGACTTGTCCTCTCTCTGTGGTCTTGTGCCAAAGAAATCATGCAGGAAGTTAATGCTGGGAGTCTCATCACCAGAAGGGAAAGGAACTCTTGACACTGGTAGAACAGGGACCCCGATCACAGAACTGATAAGCTGGGGATCAATCAAAATTGTTTGTCCTCTGACCATAGTCTGCATGATCAATCCTCTGTCATCATCCTGGATGATGAACATGTTGCCATAGAATTTTCGTACCAGTCTGGGAAAGGCCAAGCAGGCACAGTTGTACAGGTACTCCAATTGGTTCTCCAGAAGCATCTGAGTAATGGGGAGTAGAACTGGATCCCTCAGATCTGCGAGGAGAAGATTCCGCTCCGATATGACCTGCCGCGATTGCATGTGGTGCAGCCTGTAAGCAACTGACTCTTCAGTTCTTTGCCTAACTCGAGGAGGAGAGTCATCTGAAGACATATTTCCTGGGCTAAAATAAAATCATAGAGAAATCCATGAAAACATTAATTCTTGTTAGTCCAAAAAAAATTTGGGCATTATAACGACTGTAAAATGGACTATCTTAAAAATTACAACTACATAAAACTCAACCCAAACAATATCAAGATACCACAAATTAGAAAATATGCAAAATCTCATCCTAGTCAATAAAAAATATGAGCAATGAATCATATTAAACTCAAAATATGATAAACCCAAAACAAACTATTTTAAGCATAGAAACTTAAAATAATACAATAAAAGGGTAGAGAAACATACTTGAATTGGAGATAAATTGCAAAGAGGACAAGCGCACATAAGAAGGACACATAAAAAACAAGGAAAAAAACACACAAGACAACAAAAGAAGCCAAAAAAATGAAATGAGGAGGCTGCGGCGCGGGGCGAATGCGATATAACCCTACAGGGTTCACCATCTGGACGTAACTTAAGTGATGTCCGGACGTAATGCCACGTAAGAAATCGCACAAACACGCTCTTCCGGACAAGGAGAATGGACGTCCAGACGAATCAACCTTACTGTCCGGACAACCAAAACCACCGTCCGGACGCTTCACTAAAAAATCTGAAAAATAGCAGAAAAATATTTCCCAAATAATTTCCAGAACACGCATGTATATAAAGCTGATATCCCAGTTCAATTAGCATTTCAAAAATATACCAAGATATAATTGAGAGTTAAGAGTCAATAAGTACAAAAATTTCCCTACAGAAAGACATTTTTCATTAGTAAACTTAACTCAAGCAATGCGTATGTGTGTGAAGGCTTTCTCAATAAAGTATGAATTTAACTGATATGACTTAAATCACCCAAATTTTCTAAAGAAGAGAAAAAATCAATGTTAGATCAGTTAAAAGTCAAACCTTATTTATTTTACTAGGGTCTAGCCACCCTTTTCTGATACACTCCCCCTAAGCTGCAACACTTTTTTTTTTCTTTTACATCGTCCTTTAGTGACCATCTATTTCCGCAATGATTTAGTCACTGACTGTTTCTATAGGGACAAGTTCAAGAGCAGATTTATAGTGCATAAGCAGTGGATCTTTTTATTTATCCATATTTATTTAGTTTTGAATGTTTTTTATTACTTGGTGCTGCAACCTATAAAGAATGTCATAATTTATAGGTTCTAGGCTCAACTAGCGAGTTGGTCATTTTGACCATCTTAGCGAAAAAAAAAATCTCTCTCAATAGAATTTTCAAAAGCTAAAGGTCAGAGAGGAAAAATGAACTTGCTGCTTGTATTTCTCCCTCAGTTTTAAGAACTCTACATATTGAAGTTGATAGGCTAACTGCATATCTTCTTCTTCACTATTCTCAGAGTAGTAAGATTGAGAATCCTCATTTTCTTCATGTGGGGCCACGAAGGCCAGAAAATTTTCTTCCTCAGGAGTTTCTTCTTCCTTCTCAGACTCATCGCTTAGAGTTGCATTAAAGGCTTTCCCTTTTAATTTCTTCATATTTGCACATTCAGTCCTGATGTGCCCGAAACCTGAACATTCGAAGCATTGGGGACCCCTCGGATCTTTCTTTTCTGCTTCTTCTGACTCAGCTGTGTGGGGAGCCTTTCTTAGTCTGTCAGAGAACTTCTTCTTGAATTTATTATTTTTCATGAACTGCTCGAAGTTCTTGGCTAACATTGCCACTGCGTCTTCATCAACGTCATAGTTTTTTCGTCAGATGAGACTTTGGATTTCTTCTTAGGTGCCTTAGATGCTTTGAGGGCAATAGTCTTTGACTTTCTGACTGGAGGTAAGAAGTATTCATATGCCTGAAGAGATCCTACCAACTCTTCAATCTTCATCTCCTCCATATCTTTGCTTTCTTCTATAGTTGTCACCTTAATCCTGAAACGCTCAAGCTAAGATCTTAGTATCTTTCGGATGAGTTTTACATCCAAGATTTGCTTCCCAAGACTCACCATCGAGTTTCTTAGGTCGCTAATCTCAGTGTAAAACTCTCTGAAGGTCTCTTCTTCTAGCATCTTAATCTCTTCAAATTTAGAAATCAACATTTGAAGCTTGGCAGATTTCACCAGTTTTGGACCTTCATATGTTGTTTCTAGAATTTGCCATGCATCTTTAGCAACTTCACAATTTGAAATTCTTGCAAATTCAGATGGTGAAAGTGCTTGATATAGTGCATTGAGGGATTTATCATTGGAGAGTCGTGCGCTTGTTTGAGTGATGGTAATTTCATCTATTTATTCTGGTTTAATCCAACAAGTTTCAACAATTTTTCAGATGTCAATTGATTTTAAAAAGAAGCACATGCGGGCTTTCCAATAGCTATAGTTCATCCCATCAAATGGCGGAACTGAATTAAGATTTTGAGACATAAAAATAAACAAAATAGAAGTCAAGAGATTACACTTAAGAAATAAATCTAAAACAGAGTGTACCAAGCTCTAATACCAATTGAAAATAAATATTGACTTCTAATTTATCCAAGTGTGTGTATTTGTGTGCAACAAAATATCTTAAATGCGAAATTTAAATAAGACAATATATTTGTTACGAAGTGGAAACTCTGTGAAGAGAAAAACCACTCCGGAGTAGCCAAACCTAGGAACTCCACTATCCAAAAACAAAGCTAGTGACAAGACACTTGTACTCACATACCCTTATGCAGTAGTCATACCTTTAACTCTGACATGAAACCTATCGTGAACACTTCCCAACCAGATCTCCTACCTGAAGGGGTTTTTGATGGATTCCTTTACCTTAGGGCCGACCCCTAAGATAGACTTCACACGAACTATTGAGCACACACTGGCAACGGCTTGAGAGCTAGCGGATCTTTGATTCTCCCTAAACACCTTCTCAAAGCTAAAAGAATTCAATACCGAATTCTGTACAATTGACAAGCCTAGAGCCCTCTATTTATAGGCTTATAGAAAACCTAAATCTGCTGAGATTCAGACTTTAGCTGTCGAGCGTCCAGACAGAAGTTAGCCACGTCCGAACGGTCTTCTACGATTATCTTTCAGAAACAGCGCAATTCTATCCTTATCAGGTCCACGTCTAGACGACTTGGCCGAGCGTCGGGACGGTCTTCGCTATAACTCCTTTTCTGCGTTCGAACGGAACACTAGAATATTTCTGAAATGCTGGACAGCGTCCGGACGTGTTGCCACGTCGTCCGGACGACTTACAGAGACTTTCCAAACAATGTCGACTTCTAAAATCCAACTCCGTGTTGAATGATGATTGACCTAGAGTCCAGACGATGTTGCTTTGTCATCCGAACATCTTCAACGTAATCTGCTAGACACTGCGAGGTGTCCAAATGCCTTCAAAGGCTCGTCTGGACGGTTGTACAGGAACCGGTTGATTTGGCTTGGAATATGCAAGGACTCTTTATGGACATTGTTATTATTTTGGCCTCATTCTGTGTTTGGACAAAATCACTTATATGTAAGGATGCTGCAAACAGGGATTCCACTGTTCAGAGTGAAGTCAGAAGAATTTAAAAGTTCCCTGTTAGCCGTCCGGACTATGTGTCATCCCGTCCGGACGCCCATCTGTCTACTGCTCCATCCGTCCAGACAATGTGTCATCCCGTTCGGATGCCAGACAGTCCAGCATCATCCGTCCGGACGATGTGCTTCTTCCGTCCGGACACTTCACTATATCGAGAAGTTTCTGTGCCAGCTTGCTCCGTCCGGACGTTTCAGCAGTACGTCCGAACGCCTATCAGTTCTCGAACGGTTCACTGATTCTTTCCAAGTTCCAAGAAAGGGAAGATCAATCAACCGTCCGGACGATGTGGTATACCGTCCGGACGCGTATCTCCGTAAGGCAAGAATCGCAGTTCAAAATGAACCGTCCGGACATCTGACAGCTGTGGTCCGGACGCTGGTGCATCGTATATGGTAACTGACGATTCGACTTCAACTGTCCGGACGTCTCCCCCTTATGGTCTGGACGCACATGCATCAGATATGGAAATTGCATGTTGAAGTTTAGCCGTCCGGACGCTCCTGCCCCTTGGTCCGGACGCGCGAAGCCTGTTATGGAAATTACTTGCAGCAGACGTGCATCCGTCCAGATGATCAAGCCATCCCGTCCGAACGATGTTCTTATATAGGAAAGATTTCTTCGCGAAAATTTCGAAAAATCCTGTGTCACAGTTGTCCGTCCGGACGGTCATGGTCCACCGTCCGGACGGCTCACAGGCTTATTTTGCCTGACGCCCATTTTGACCCCCAGACTATAAATAGGGGTCCTTGGGCACTTAGAGCTGCAAGAATTCGGTGTGAATTCCATTAAAGCTTAGAGACGTGTTAATCCCTCTGAAGCCATTTTACAAGTGTGCTGTGCTATAAATCGAAGTCTATCTTAGAGGTCGGCTCTAAGGTAAGGAGTTCCATTGAAGACCCCTTCAGGTAGGTGAACCTGGTTGGGAAGCGTTCGTGTTGGGTTACACGTCAGAGATCAAGGTACGACCACTGCATCGGTACATGTGAGTGTTACTGTCTTGTATCTAGCTATGTCTTCTGAATAGTAGAATTCCTGGGTTTGACTGCCCCGGAGTGGTTTTTCTCTTAACTGAGTTTCCACTTCGTCAACAAAAATCTCTGTGTCATTTACTTTTCGCTGTGCTTTAATTTTTGTTGACACTTATGCACACACTTTACTTTTAGAAGTCAATTTCAATTTTTTAGACATCTTCTAGAAGCTTGTGATCAGTCACATGAGCACTGTCCGAGTAAATGAAGACTTTGAATAAAAATCGATCATCCTGTTAATTTGCAACAATTACATAAAGTGTTTTTTTGTTATGCAGAATGTAGCCAACATAAAATACTAACAATTCACACACACACGATAAATTAGAAGTCTTTATTATTTTTCAGTCGTTATTCTTTCCTCGAGGTCAGAACATGTGGGAGTGCAGGTTGTTCGTTTTAGATTGTTAAGACACTGTGTTATGGTTAGGTTTTTGTTCCTTTTGTAAGAACCCTAGCTTTTGGTTTGATTAATGGTTTAATCGATTTAATAGGGTTGTAATCTTAGTTTTGTATTCTGGATTGTTGAGAACAGATTGTTATTAGGCTTTGATGGTTTCTTTGTGATTGTTTGTTGAGTTGTGAACCCTTATGTATTTGAAATACAATGAGTTTGATTTTAGGGTTTGAGGTCTTAGATGATGGTTAGGATGATCTTTTTGGAGTTCTAGGGTCTCTAGAAGCTCTCCCTGGAGTTAAAGTAGGTTTTTCTAGGATTTTGGAGTGTTCGAGATAAGCGGGGATTAGCCCTAGGTAGTGCTGATCAATCACTTCCCAAGCAGTGATCGATCAACAGCTCAATGATCAATCACCCCTTGGTCCAACACCTTGTTTTGTTTGTTTTTGGGTTCTAGGGTAGGTGTTTGGTCTGATAGAACCTTCTAACATTAGGGTTTTCCAAAGAGAACGTTGTTAAGGAGATTTAGGTCGATTACCAAGGAAATCCTTATGATCAAAGTGAATAAAATTCACATGGATACTATTATCACTTTCTTTTGGCATACTTACTTTATGTATAAAAGAATGCATGCTTATTACTTACACAAAAACATGGGATATTGGAAAAAGGTATCATGTATCTTGTATATTTTTATAATTCCATGCATATAAAAGACAATGATTAATTGCATTGTATGACATGACTTCCATGTATGGATATCAGTCATGGGCTTACCATTAGATGGCCATTGTTGTGCAAATTATAATACTCGCAAGTGCACGAATCATTTGCAATATAGCGTTTTGCAAGTGCGAGGTCAATCCTACAGGGAATTGTGTTGCGAAAATTAATCTCTATTCAAACTAATCATATTTTAACCTAGTTCCAAATTTAGGGGTTGTTGATAAAAGAGAACATAAACAAAACAAATGAAAATAAAGGGTTCTAAGGTTTTGGAATCCACACCCACCAAATCATAGCAACCTAATCTCATGCTCATCTACACCATTTGAAGTTCTCATCATACAAATCTTATGTTTGTTCTACTTTGCTTCAAAAATCATTTAAATCATTCCATGAATCCATTCTTGCACAAATCACAAAAGATATCTAGTTTTTATTAAATCATCAAATGTATCCATAGAATGAAACACACCGAATATCCAACATTTTGATAAATAAAAATCCAAGCCATCAATTTAATGAAATTATCTCAAATCATCACTTGTATCTAGAAATCACAAGAGATACCCAAAAATAATCTCAAAAATCGAAGTAGAACAATGAGAAATCAAAACTCATAAACTCAAATAGCATGAATAAGCAAGAAAATATAGTATCTCTTCAATGATGAGGTTTCATCCTCAACCCTAGATGAAATTTTAGCTACACATGATAAAAAAATTAAAACCTAAAACCTTGAATTAAAAACATAAAAATTAAAAGACTTACAAATTAAATGTGAAAAATGCAAGAAAAATCATGTACAGGGCTGTGTGCACAGGGCTGGGCCCCACTCATTTCCTCCCTTTTTCAAGAGAAAACGTCCATCTTATAAAGAGGTGTTAGGGTTACAAAAAGAAAACAAAATGACGCATCTGCCCTTGTAATCTCTAGTTCACGTGCACAGGTGGCTGCTAGAAAAAATTGAACTATTCAATTTTTCTTTGGCGCACGGCCCACCACACTGAAACCCTTTCACAGTTTCACCTTTTAAAGTCTAAATGAAAAATTGGTCAACGTTGGTCCATCCTTTTCACCTTTTGTCTTTTCTACATATATGTTCACGTGCACAGCTTTGGTTTCACCAACTATGGCCCCTTTTGTCTTTTCAATATATATATATGTGTGTGGTTGGTCCCTTTTGTCTTTTCAATATATATATATGTGTGTGTGGTTGGTCCCTTTTGTCTTTTCAATATATATATGTGTGTGTGTGTGTGTGTGTGTGTGTGTGTGTGTGTGTGTGTGTGTGTGTGTGTGTGTGTGTGTGTGTGTGTGTGCATTTTCTCTCCAAATTTGAAAGTGGGCCAAACTGAGACGATTTTTCCACTTCTTTGCAATTTTACTTAAAAATCACTATTTTTTTTCTCAATGACCTGCAAAACACTAATATACAAAAACTAACAAAAAATATCAGAAAATAACAAAGCTAAAGGTTTAACTAATGTTAATTAAGAGGTACAAATATACACTTTTTGGCACTCATCAGCCATGACCCTATGATCAAGAATTTATATTTATATTTTTGCCACTTGGATCCAATGGACCAGATAAGTTAGATGTGAGGCCATGTATGGATGGTAGTCATGACTTGCATCATCGCGAGTAGTGTGAGCCACCCTAGGCGGACCGGATTGAGCTACTAGAGGTGGCTTGCTATATACTTCACCTGGGCATCAGGGTTGTAGCAGAGGTTATATGGGACACGCAAACCTCGTCGTAAGAGGGTCAATGGTATGGATAGACCATTTGAAGTTGAGTTATGAGTTTAATTTCAAGTTATATCATGTATTATATTTACAATGAATTTCATCGTCCATGTTGTTATTGTAACAACCTACCCCCCAACAACAAAATATTATATACTTTTGATTCATCTAAACCAGATTTCCAAGGAGTCACCCATCATGGTACTACTCTCACATAAGCACGTTTAACTGCAGATTTTTGAGAGGTTCGAGGCCATCATGACTTTAAAACGTGTTGTGTCAAAAATGATACGAATATACATATAAGTACATTCTCATTCCCATACCCAGGCGATATGGGACGTCACAATCACCTCTTCTTGGGACCCAGCACCTCGCTGGTGACCGTCATTGGATCACCCCATTCTTGATGTCCCAGAAAGTGCCCTCTACCGACCCTTATGGACTTGTGTACACTCCTCCCATCTGAAGCTGGGCAATGACTCTGATACTATTTGTAACAACACGCCCCAAACGACACAATATTGTCCGCTTTTGACTCCTCTGAACCAAACTTCCTAGGAGGTCACCCATTCTGGTACTACTTTCGCATAAGCACGCTTAACTATGGAATTTTGACAAGTTCATGACCATCACGGCCTTATAAAACCCGTTGTGTCAAGAATAATGCAAATACACATACAAGCACATTCCTATTCTCATACCAGGCGATGCGGGATGTCACAGTTATTCTTACAAGAATTTATTACACGATGTTGTTTTTTGCTTATAATCTTTTATTAAAATATTGAGTTCACTGCATTGATAATTTTTCTTCCATGTGTACTATGTTCACTAAGTCGTAGACTTATACTTTGATTTGTTTTCACTTGTAAAACATTTTTTGTTTACAGTTGGTCAAGCTTTAGATGATGGAATCTTTGAGATTGAACGCTTGAGAGGATTCGGCCAGGATGATCTTTGAGAAGTTAAACCCTTAATTGAATAAGATATTGTGGTTTGATGATGATCATTCTGTACATGATTCAATATTAGGTTATTTATGGGGTATTTGTCAAGTATATTGGGATCATGTTTTTGCTGCAGCTCAAGGATATGATCCTCTTTGATGAATTATGGTTTTGATATGGTTTATGGCTTATGTTTTTGGAGACGCTTTTGATGTAATGTTTTTAGAGATTGTTTTGGAGACCGGTCTTTGACTGAGATGCCTGATTTATTATTATTACTACCATATATGTTGGATTGTTAGGTTTTGTGTTGATTCATTCGATGTACAAAACTTGGTTTTTATTTATTTGGGGATTTGATATTTGTGTACTTAAAGCATCTCCAACAGTAGTGATTATTTTATCTACTCAAAAAATAAATTTTTCTATTTTAGCTACTAGTTTCTAATACAAATTCTAACAGATTATCTATCCATCTCTACTTTCTTTAATTTTTATTTTTCAATGTATTTTTTATTGTGAAAATTGAAAGAGATGGAGAGAGAGAGGGGAAAGATGAGAGAGAAAAGAATTAAAAAAAAAATACTAAAATGTGCTACAATGAACTTTCATATATAAAAGTTTTATTGTAGCAAAATGGATAAATATGCTCTATTTTGAAGCATTGGCCAGAGGGATAAAGTTATAGGTAGGGCTGATCAAATATACCGCATCCCCCGCCCCTAAAATCTCGGGTTTTAGGTATTTTTTGCGGGTGCGGGTCAAAAATTGATATACCCGTGCGGGGCGGGTTGCGGGTTGCAGGTTGGGGTTTTAAAAAACCCCGGGGACCCGCCCCGCTCCGCACAGTACCCACCCCGCACAGTTAAAAAAAAAAAAAAAAAACCCTACTAACCCTAGCAGTGCCGCGCCCCCCCCCCCCCCCTTTTCCCATTTTTTCCTTTCTTTTCTTCCTAATCCCTAGCGCCGCACCCCTTCCCCTCTTCTTTTTCTTCTTCTTCACGATTTTCGTCGTGCTACGTCTGCTCCAATGGAATTATGGAAGTCGATAGGCCTCACGAGTCACCGGTTCTGTGGGAATGTCATGAATGGTGGGAACGTCAGGGTTGGCAAGGAGATCGGGAACGGTGGGAAGATCGTCAACGCTCGCTTCAAGAGGCCTCGCCAAGTCGCCGATCTTGAGGTCAGTGGCCTCTCATCCCTTTTTTGTGATTTGTTTGAGTCTGGTTGTTGTGATTTGTTTGTGATTTTCTTGTTTGAATCTAATTTTGTTTGAATCTGATTTTCTTGTTTGGTTCCTGAGAAAATCTAGCTTTGGTTTGGTTTTTCATTTTTCTAGATCTAGGTATTAAACCCGCATATCCCCGCACCCCCCGCCTCGCATCACCCCCACCCCGCATCACCCCGCACCACACGGGTTCTCCCCATTTTGTGCGGTTTGCGGGTGCGATTTTCGCAACCCGCAAGGGTGCGGGGCGGTGCCAAAAAAGAGGCATTCCTGCCCCCCGCCCCATGCTCAACCCTAGTTATAGGAAAGTTCAAACATCACGCAGCAAAATAGATAGATTTTTCACACTTTTAATTCAACAGTAGCCGACCATTGAAAATCCTCCAGATGCGTGTCAAACGCGCATAGCAAAGCGCGTGGCAACTGCTTTCTACGTTTCCCCTACGACGTATAAAGAGTCTTCCCTGTACCGTTCGCTCATTGACTCTTCATATGCGCCCATCGACAGGTCCATCCACAGACAGGTCAAAGTGGTAATAAAATCTGGTGTGGAATGACGTGGCAATTTTCATAATTACCAAAATGCCCACATTTCCAGGAGTGTGGGAGTTCAAGGTTTAGACAGCAAATGACACATAGACCCTCCTCAGCATATTTATATTCTGGACCATCTTATAAACACTACAAAAATAACTGTAATTCGCCGCGTGTCTACAGTAGCAGTTACTATAGCTACGCGGCCAAATAGCCACGTATCTTTATGACAATGTGGCTATTTGTACATGAAAAACAAATGGCCGTGTGAGTTTAATACACGTGACCATATGGACACGTGTATTAAATACAAGTGGCCACTTGGACGCATGTATTTAATACACGTGTCCAAGTGGACACATGTATTAAATACACGTGGCCAATTATTTTTATCAAATATATATTAATAAAAACAAATTTAATTAAGGTTTTGTATATGGCCGCGTGTATTAATACACGTGTCCATATGGACGCGTGTATTTTATACACGCTTCCATTTGGCCACGTGTATATATTACACGTGGCCAACTGTTTTTAATCAAATATATATTAATAAAATATATAAAAAAATATATATGTATATGTATAAGAGAATTGGCCACGTGGCTTTAGGCCACGTGGCCAAAATTTGTGTAGGTTGGCACGCGGGAATTGTCTCGTGCGCCACCTGACTATTACTTTCAAATATAATAAAATTATATTTAAATATTCGACCGTGTATTATGTCACAGTGTTCTCTCTCTCTCTCTCTCCGTCTCTCTCTCTCTCCGTCAGTACTGCACCACCGGCCAGCTCCCTGACCACAGCGTGGCCGGCCTTCCCTCCGATGACACGCCCTTTCTCTTGCTTTCTCTCTAATATCTCGCTAGCTCTCTCTCTCTCTCTCTCTCTCTCTCTCTCTCTCTCTCTCTCTCTCTCTCTCTCTCTCTCTCTCTCTCTCTCTATATATATATATATATATATATATATATATATATATATATATATATATATATATATATATCTTTCTCCCTCTATCTCTCCAAACTCCGACCGGCCAGTACATCACCGGCCGGTAAGACAACAGTACCCTCTCACTCTCTCTCTCTAATACCTCGCTCTCTCTCTAATATCTCGCTCGCTCTCTCTCTATCTCTCCAAACTTCGGCCGACCAGTACATCACCGGCCAGTAAGACAACAGTACCCTCTCACTCTCTCTCTCTAATACCTCGCTTTCTCTCTAATATCTCGCTCGCTCGCTCGCTCTCTCTCTCTCTCTCTCTCTCTCTCTCTCTCTCTCTCTCTCTCTCTATATATATATATATATATATATATATATATATATATATATATATATATCTCTTTCTCTCTCTATCTCTCCAAACTCCGACCGACCAATACATCACCGGCCAGTAAGACAACAGTACCCTCTCACTCTCTCTCTCTAATACCTCGCTTTCTCTCTAATATCTCGCTCGCTCTCTCTTTCTCTCTCTCTCTCTCTCTATATATATCTCTCTTTCTCTCTCTATCTCTTCAAATTCCGGCCGACCAGTACATCACCGACCGGTAAGACAACAGTACTCTCACTCTCACTCTCTCTCTCTCTCTGTGTCTCTCTATCTCTCCAAACTCCGGCTGGCCAGTACATCACCGATAAGGTTCAGTACTCTCTCATGAACTTGCTCGTTCAGTAAAACCACACGTGTAGTTTTCCTTTTATTTTTTTTCTTTTTTAGTTATTATTATTTTTTTCCTCTAAAAAAAAATTAATTAACTCAAAAATTAATTAGATTAAAAAAGTAATTAACCCAAAAATTAATTTTAAAAAAAAATTAAAAACAAAATTTAAAAAGAATTAAATTAAATAAAAACACAATTAAAAATTTAAAAAAGAATTAAATTAAAAATACAATCAATAATTTAAAAAAGAATTAAATTAAATTTAAATTAAATTAAATAAAATAAAAAATTATATATATATATATTTTTTAAAAAAACAAATTGCCACGTGTATTTAATACACGCGGCTAACAGTCTGCCACGTGTATTACAGTACACGCGGCAAAATGTGTATTTAGTTACAGCCGGATCTAACACGCGTCGCACACGTGTCCAATTACACGTGGCAAACTGTTCGTCATGTGTACTGTGTTCGTACACGTGGCGAAGTGCATGTGGCAAATTGCAATATTTTTTGTAGTGAAATAGCATTTTTATTATTTTTTCGGGGAAGGGATTTTTTTCATTTACATTCTTGAAAGATCATGCAAGACAACTCAATAAATTTTAGTAAATAATTTTGTTAAAATTTATAAGATAATGAGATTAAACCCTTTTCTCCTTACTATAGTGTCATTTTATTCAAATAATTCTATGAAACGTTTTGCTCTAATATAAAATCAATTTGATAATCTTGGATAGCTAAAGCCATTAGAATAATGCTACATGTCATTTTTGTATTTTTTTTAATTTTTAAAATTATTATTAAATATGTGATAAATTAAAAAAAAAGATATAAAAATAATATTTAGAATTACTCATGGGTGGCCCCTGTAAATTCGTAAGAGAAAGGTCAAAAAAGGAATATGGAGATTATATAAGGCTCGACGTGGTACGCCGCTAATAACGCCGTTGGCATAGACTCCAAAGAAAACAGAGCTGTTAAATTATTTTTGGTCTCAGCAAAAAAAAAAAAAAAAAAAAGCATTTCTTAATGAAAAGTCAATAGTCTATGATTTGTAACACTTATGAATATGGATAATTCTGGTTGGGGACCCACAGAAGCCACATTGGTTCACGTGAAAGGTGAGCTGTCGCCATTCCTTTTTTTTTTTTTGTTGCTCGAGGTAAGCTGTACGTTGGCTTGAACCAACATCCATCCGAAGACGAATTCCTTTGTTATTGACTTATTTGAGCACTAACAGCAGCTTCTCAACTATTTTTCTTATATTTAGGAAACAAAACTACATTTTGTTTCTCTAAAAAAAATACCCCACAATAGATTCTCTTAATTTTCTCTATACCAATTAAATATTATTTTTTACTCTTATTTTATTATTTTTTCTCTTTCCTACTTTATTTTTCTATTCATTTATTTTCCTCTCTATCTTTCTCTCGTCTTCTACCTCCCACCCATCAAAAATACTTTAGGATCAGCAGACATTTCCTCGTCAAGTGCAGAGTTTAGAGCGATCTCTCACCGTCATCTCTTTCGCTGCTGATGAGTAACTCCTCAACGCCGACGCAGCAAAACGAGTCCTCTGTAAAAACTGTCCCAAAATCAGAAGAGAAGACCTCCGGCACCGACCTTTTGCCTCAAAATCCCCAGCATCTTTCTCCCTTCCACTCAGTCTCTTTTGGATTCTGCGAAAATGAATCGTCTGTTCTAATCTCTCGATCACACCCAATTACCCAAAATATCGGTCTCACAGTCTGTAATAGCTATTTATAGATCACTACTCAGATATCAGTTTTTTATGGTCTTGATCGTGGCAGTGTTTAGCTCAAAACCAAAGATTTTGAGAAAACAAATTCAAAGTTCGTTAAGGTTTTGGCTTTCCCTTTTCGACTCTAGGCTGATTGATTTCTTTGAAACTATATATATTCTCCGATCGTTTATTTTGTGTTTTTGAAAGATACCCAGAAAACCCAATCGAACTTGGCGATGCCGTCAAGCACTGCAAAAACAGGGCGTGGAAGGACAAGGAAGGAAAACACAGAGAGAGAAGCGCGAGGAGAGAGGACATGCGTTGCAGTCTTGCAGAGTTTGTGTGAATATAATAATGGATTGGGTAGCACTGTAGCTACCCAACCAAATTATCTAAATTTAGGGTGGCTATTGTGGAACGTTTTTCATGAGTTTTTGTGAAATTTTCCCTATATTTAGGGAAGGGAACCATTATAGGGAGACTGCTGCTAGTGCTCTTAGGGAGTAATGCTAGGAGGATGATTAGAGGTTTTTTTTTTTTTTTTTTTTTTTTTTATATTTTTAAATTTAAATGTTATGTAATTTTTAAAATTATTATTAATAAATTTTGAGTAAATGATAATTTTAAAAAACATATGACATTTGAGAGGACTAAAATCTTCTTATACAGTTGTACATGAGAGCGGCTCTTCTGTTCGAGGATAAGGGATCGCACTGTGTACCATTGAAGGTGGTGGTTTAATGGCATTTGGGCTAATTTATAACAGTTTGGTAGGTAAAAGGTCAAAAGGATGCATTTGAGATTATTTTCATATTATCGGCTTGGGTGTTGCTAGTGTCCTCGGTGGAGCTAAGTTAAACTATGGCTCAACCGATTTGAAGGAGTGCCTGATTTTCAATTGTCTAGGCCCCTCCTTTCTGTTACTATGATTATACCCAGGTAGAGAACTACTTTGGTTGTCTCATCTTACCGTTTTTTAATAAAAAAATAAAATAAAAAAGATCACGAAGTATAACAATGAGTTACCTAAATTGCTAGCAATTTGGATAGCATATATTAAAGAGTTTACATGAGACTTATCTGTTCAAATACAAAGTCGAGCAACCTAACATATCCCATATGGATTTTCTTAAAATATTTTGTCCGAATAGGTGGCCGAGCAGCCTAACATTTATTTGGGTATGTAGGTCCCATATGAATTTTACTTAAAATATTTTGTCCAATTTGCTAATAATTTAGCAACTAATTATATATTAGAGATCCCATCCCAATATGGTTCCTTGCTTCGGCTGAGGAAACCTGTCACAATTCCATGTTATTCCTCCTATTTTTTTTTTAACAAAAAAAATAATTGGAGGTCCAGATCCATCCATCCCTCCATTTCATGTGCATATGTACATATTTCTTTTTTATTTAAGGTTCGAAGACAGCCCTTAATGGGTGGCAACCAGATCTATTAGGAAGGGTTAAGATATCCATCATAGGGACAAACCATGATTAATATTTATTTTGAATATTAATCTTAATTACGGTTTACACATTTTTCATCTGTATTGATAAAAAATTGTAATAATTTAAGATATTTAATAGAATGATTTTCATATTACAAATAATTACACGAAAAATAGAAATTTATATATTTTTTCTTTTAAAAAATAGATTCTCAAATATTATCACTAGTTCGAATTAAATTTAGAAAGTGTTTATTATAAATATTATTTATAAATTTATTCCAATGATTTTAATCAAGAAATCATCTCATTAATTAATGTACAGGAAAATGGATAAGATCTCATCTCCAAACAGGCATGGTAATGGTTGTAATTATAATATTTTCATGTGTACATGCACACAAATTCCTAATAAAATAACAGGAGCAACTAGATTTGTATAAAAAATTGCAATAACCAGCATGTCAAACATATAAATAAAACAAACCACAATAATTCATTTATTTAAATCATTCACTTAAATATTTACATTACCAAACACATCTCCAAAACCTCTCAAGCTCCCACCTAAAATCCTTTTAGTCCTCCAAAGTTTTCTTATTCAGAGGGTCATCAATTATCTAAAGAAAATGTCAACACAATTTTAATGAGTTTAACTCAGTAAGTACAAATAATTATGGAAAAAATATAAACATCCCCCTTAAACTACTACTTAATTGTTAATGTTCCTCCCAACTACCAATTGTGTCAATGACCCCCCTCAAACTACTAAAAAATGTCAATGTCCCTCCCTAAGACCAACAAAAAGATAAAAATGACTATAAATTTTTTTAATAAGACAAAAATGTCCTTATAAATTCGAAAAAAAACTAAAACTAAAACTAAAAAAAAGAAAAAAAAAAAAAAACTTTGAAAAAAAGAGGATAAATTATATAAAAAAAAAACGATAAAATAAATGAAAATTATAATTTTTTTTTTTTTTTAAAAAAAAAAAAAAGAGAGAAGAAGAAAAACCAGTTTTTTATTTTTTGTTTTAATAACTTTTTGTTATTTTAGATTTTTTTTAATAATTTTTTTGTTTTTTTTTTTTTTAAATTTTAATAATTTTATGAAGGGTATTTTTGTCATTAGGAAGACATTGATATATTTTTGTAGTTTAGGGGGGAGGGGGGGACATTAACACAATTGGTAGTTTGAGAGGAACATTAACATGCAATGAGTTAGTAGTTCGAGAGGGTTATGTGTACATTTCCTAATAATTAATCAATAATTGAGGTCCAACCAATTACCAAGTAAAATATTTCATTTTTACCATTCAATTACATTTATGAGAGCCCCAACTATACGGATGGGCTACAAAATATCATTTTTACAGCCTCCACTAGAAATTTGATACATCAGGAAAAACACTATTACAAAATAATAGGATGAAAACACCCTATCTTTTAGCCAAACGAAAACTTTCGTCTCCAAAAACTCAACAACTCCCCTGAATCTTGCCGGCAACGTCCAAATCTCACCTAAAAACGACCACTACATGCTGGAGACGTTCATTCAACGCCGTAAACCACCATGAAAGGCCGCTAGGAACTCAAATCTAGCTGGCGACACCAACTACTACTACGACGTCAACTTTTCAATGAGACTTGGCTTTAATTAGATCACAAATATCCTTATCCTGGATGAGGAATAGTAAATACCAGCAACCAAACGGTAGTCTTTTTCTCCGGAGCTCCCTAGAAATGATCCAGTGACACTTAGACAATGCCAACAACCACCATGATGATGGAGGAAGAACCAAACAATGTTGAAATCCACTCAAAACACAATACCAGTCACCAGAGAACACAAAAAGGCACCATTTTCACTCTCTATCTCTACAATCTGTTTGGTTGCTGAGAAAATCCTTGGGAGCATGGCTTCTTAGAAAAATCTTGATCAAGAAGCTTTAGGAGGAGGCGGGCCGGTGTCCTTTGGCTGATTTCAATGGTAGTGTTTGGGGGAGGAGGCGGATCTTGGTGGATCCAGTGGTTTTTGTAATGGACAGCAACCACTGGTGGGTGATGTAGTGAAATGTTGATGAGGGAAACATGTATCCTCTGCATCAGTGGGCTAATCCTGTATTTTTGGTGTATATCTTCTTTTGTGTTTGAAGCTGATGTGTCTAATTGCTATTGGATGCTGCAAATAAGTGGGTTTACACTACATCCGGATTAAAGTTATTCTCTACATTTATAACACATTTGTAACATTTTACTATGAGTAATAAAAACAACTCAATTATTTAAACATTTTTGTTAGTATTTTATATTGGCTACATTCTGGATAACAAAAAACACGTTATGTAATGGTTGCGAATTAACATGATGGTCGTTCTCAATTCAGAATCTTCATGTATTCAGACAGTGTTCAAATCAAAGCATGTGACTGATCACAAGCTTCTAGAAGATGTCCATGAAGAGTCCTTGCAAATTCTAAGCCAAATCAATCGATTCCTATGCAACTGTTCGGAAGAGCCTTTGAAAGAGTCCGGATGCCCCTCAGTGTCTAGCAGATTAAGTTGAAGACGTCCGGACGACAGAGTAACACCGTCCAGACGCTAGGTCAATTAGTACTCAACACGGAGTTGGATTCAGAAGTCGACACTGTTTGGGAAGTCTCCGCAAGTTGTCCGGACGACGTGGCAACACGTCCGGATGCTGTCAACATTTCAGAATATTCCAGTGTTCCATTTGAACGCAGAAAAGAGTTATAGCGAAGACCGTCTGGATGCTCAGCCAAGCTGTCCGGACGTGGACCTGATAAGGATAGAATTGCACTGTTTCTGAAAGGATATCACAGAAGACCACCCTAGGACGTGGCTAACTTCCGTCCGGATGCTCGACAGCCAGAGTCCGAATCTCAGCAGTTTTAGGTTTTATGTAAGCCTATAAATAGAGGGCCTTAGGCTTGTCAATTGTACAGAATTCGGTATTGAATTCTCTTAGCTTTGAGAGGGTGTTTAGGGAGAATCGAAGATCCGCTAGCTCTTAAGCCATTGCCGATGTGTGCTCAACAGTTCGTGTGAAGTCTATCTTAGGGGTTGGCCCTAAGGTAAACGAATCCATCAAAAACCCCTTTAGGTAGGAGATCTGGTTGGGAAGCGTTCACGATAGGCTTCGTGTCAAAGTTAAAGGTATGACTACTGCATAAGGGTATGTGAGTATGAGTATCTTGTAACTAGCTTTGTTTTTGGATAGTGGAATTCCTGGGTTTGGTTGCCCCAGAGTGGTTTTTCTCTTCATAGAGTTTCCACTTTGTAACAAATATCTTATCTTATACACACACTTGGTTAAATTAGAAGTCAATATTTATTTTCAATTGGTATCAAAGGACCAGGTTCGTTAAGTTTATAACCTCAAAGATGCAAATAATTACAAAAAACCTAGAGAAAGACTTAAAATAAGATATAAATACTTATTTAATGTGTTGGTTTGTAATTGGCTGCATTCTGTTGGACAAAATCACTTTCATGTAATGATACTTTTTATTAGGGGTTCAGTATTTTCAGAGTCTTCATATTCAGAGAAATGTTTCTAGAAGATTCTGCACATATTCCAAGTCAGAGAAAACGAATCCCTTGCATCTGTTCTGACGACGTGATATTCCGTCTTGATGCTCGACTGTCCAAGCATCATCCGTCCAGACGATGAGAACTTTATGTCCGGACCTTCCTCTGTGTCGATAACCTATGAATTGTTCCAGCTTGCATTCGTCCGGACGTCTCAGCAACACGGCTGGATGCCTTTTAGTGTTCGACAAGGAAAAGGACTTCGTTCCAAAACATAGATATGGGAAGACAGCTGCAACCGTCCAGACGATGTGTGTTCCTGTTCGGACGCTATCTGTTAGTTTGTGATTGGCTACATTCTATTGGACAAAATCACTTCTATGTAATGATGCTTATTCTACAGGGATGTTGTTTTATTCAGAGTCTACACTTTAGTTTTGAGCTTCAAAGAATACTCTGCGCAGAATTCAAAGTAGTTAGTTCAATTCCCTTGCAACTATTCGGACGACATGTTATACTATCAGGACGCTCAACTGTCCAAGCATCATCCGTCTGGATGACGAGAACTTTCCGTCTGGACCTTCCTCTGTGTCGAAAAGCTTCGAATTGTTCCAAGTTGCATCCATCCGAATGTTTCAGCAACACGTCCGGATGTCGTTCAGTGTTCGACCAGCTATGAGATTTCTTTCAAAAACACAGATATGGAAGATAGCTGCAATCGTCCGGACACGCTCATTCATAAGGCAAGTTGTGCATTCAAAGTTCAATCGTCCGGACGACAGTCTTCATGGTCTGGACGCTTAAGCTTCATATATGGAAATTGCATGCATCAGATCAACCGTCCGGATGATAGCTGTTATGGTCCGGACGCGCCAAGCCTTGATATGGAAATTGCGTGCAGCTAAAGTGCAACCGTCCAGACGCTAGGGCAACACCGTCCGGATGCAGCAGGAAAGAATTTCAGTGAATTTGTAAAGCCGATCACACAATTGTCCATCCGAACGCCTTATGTCTACCGTTCGGACGGCGCCTAGGTATTTTGAGTCAGATGTGTATTTGAACTCCTGTAGCCTATAAATAGAGGCTTTTAGGCTTGAGAATTGTAAGAATTTGGTATTGAATTCCGTATAAGTTTAAAGAGTTCATTGTAAGAGTTATTGTGCCAAAGCGTCCTCTCTGAAGCCGTTGCCAAGTGCTGTTGTTGTGCTGAACTGAAGTCTATCTTAGGGGTTGGCCCTAAGGTAAAAGATTCCATTGAAGACCCCTTCAAGTAGGTGACTTGGTTGTGAAGCATTCGTGTTGGGTTACACGTCAGAGTGCTAGATACGATCGTTGCATCGGGTATTTGAGTGTTACTATCTATGTACTAGCTTTGTCTTCTGAATAGTGATTATCCTGGATTTGACTGCTCCATAGTGGTTTTTCTCTTAATTGAGTTTTCACTTCATCAACAAAATATCTATCTCTTTATTTTCCGCATTGTGATATTTTGTTGCACACTATTGCACACACTTGTTAAATTAGAAGTCCTTTAATTTTCACTATCCTTCATAAGGCAAGTCGTGCATACAAAGTTCAACCGTCCGAACGTCATTCTTCATGGTCCAGATGCTCAAGCTTCATATATGGAAATTACGTGCATCAATTCAACAGTCCGGATGACAGCCTTCATGGTCTGGACGTTCCAAGCCTAGATATGGAAATTGCGTGCAGCTAAAGTGTAACCGTCCGGACGATAGGGCAACACCGTCTGGACGTGGCTCTATTCAGGAAATAATATCGTGAGAATTTGGAAAGCCGGTTGTACAGTTGTCTGTCCGGACGCCTTATGTCTATCGTCTGGACGGCGCCTAAGAAAACCTAATCAGAAGCGATTTAGGTCTTCTGTAGCCTATAAATAGAGGCCCCTAGGCATGTTGATTGTAAGAATTTGGTATTGAATTCTGTAGAGCTTAAAGAGTTTTATTGTAAGAGCTATTGTGATGAAGTGTCATCTCTCAAGCCGTTGCCAAGTGTTGTTGCCGCGTTGAACTAAAGTCTATCTTAGGGGTTGGCCCCAAGGTAAAAGATTCCATTGAAGACCCCTTCAAGTAGGTGACTTGGTTGGGAAGTGTTCGTGTTGGGTTATACGTCATAGTTTAAGGTACAACCACTGCATAAGGGTATGTGAGTGCTACTACTTTGTAGCTAGCTTTGTCTTCTGAATAGTGGATATCCTGGGTTTGGCTGCCCAGGAGTGGTTTTTCTCTTAATTGAGTTTCCACTTCGTCAACAAAATATCTATCTCTTTAATTTCCGCATTGTGATATTTTGTTGCATACTATTGCACACACTTGGTACATTAGAAGTCGTTAATTTTCAATTGGTATCAGAGCTTGGTACACTCTGTTCAAAGGATTTAATTCTTAAGTGTGATCCCTATCTATCTGTGACTTCTATTTTTTGATTACACATCTTATCATGGATTTCTCTCAGTTATCTGAAGAAAATTATGATATTGAGCTCTCTAAAGTTTTTGCTAAATTGGATAACATGGTTTCTACAAAAGAGCTCAAAAAGGTGAAGTAAGAAAAAGAGTCATTGAGGTACATTTTAGGGATGACAGAGAAAGCATGTCATTGCTTTACTATCTTGATATAGTCAAATCTCTCTCTCTGAGGTTAGGTTTGCTCTTATCTTACATGCTTGGACTAAACTGTCTTCTTCTCTATGTAAGCATGTTTTTGTTGTTTTTCTATTTTATTGTTTTCAACAAAAAAAAAATATATATATATATATATATAATTGGGGGAAAATATGCAGAATTTTTATTTTTTTAGAGTTGCTTTTCAGATATTGTATGTGTTTTTCCCTGATATCTTAGTTCAATGTGCATTAATTGAGTATGCTTATATATGATTGAGAGTTTATGTCTGAAATCTGCTAAGTTTTCTTGTGCACCTTAATACTAGATAGTTGCTTTTCTCATGCGATGAAAAATTGTGCACTATCCAAAGCTACCCTAAGGTACATTTTTTTTTTCTCTCTGACTTTTAGCTTTTGGAAATTCTAATGAGAGAGATTTTTTTTTTTTTTTTGCTAAGATGGTCAAATTGACCAACTCGCTAGTTGAACTTAGAACCCATAAATTCTAACATTCTTTCTAGGTTGCAACACCAAGTGATAAAAAGCATTCAAAACTGAATAAATATGGATAAATAAAAAGATTCACTGCTTTTGTGCTATAAATCTGTTATTGAATTTATCCTTATAGAAATAGTCAGTGACCAAATCATTGCGGAAATAGACGATCATTAAAGGACGAAGTAAAAGAAAAGTGCTGCAGCTTAGGGGAAATGTATCAAATGAGGGTGGCTAGGCCCTAGTAAAATAAGGTTTGACTTTTGACTGATCTAACATTGATTTTTTTCTTTTATTTAGAAAACCCGGTTACTTTAAGTTATATCAGTGGCGTTCATACCTTATTGAGAAAGCTTTCACACACACATACACACACGCATTACATGAGTTAAGTTTACTATTGAAAAATTTCTATCTACAGGGAAATTTTTGTGCTTATTGACTCTTAACTCTCAATTATATCTTGGTATATTTTTGAAATGCTATTTGACTATTTTATCAGTTATTTATACATGTGTGTTCAAAAGCTAACGTTAGGAAATTTTTTTTGCATATTTCCCTCTGTTTTTCAGCTTCTAGTGTGAAGCATCCGAACGGATATGTTCTTGCATCCAGATGTGCTCGGCTCTGTCGATCTCTTATCTGACAGCATGCCATCTGAACGAGTATGTACCACGTCTGGACGCGAGCTTTTTGCTTTCTTTGCCAAACACACACACTACTTTTTGTCTGTTCTATCATGTTGTGTTGTGTGTGTTTTCTCTTGGACTGATCCTGAGATTTTGGCATTCTTTGCACATCTTTTCTCATCCCCAGGTATTTCCTTTGACTTTCCTTATTCCCTTAAGCTTTGGTTCTTTTTAGAATATTGGAATCTTTAATTGATTATGATTTGAGAGATTGTGCATGAATATCTTTTTCTGTCTTTATGCTGGATGGATATTACTAATCTGTGTCTTTTGGATTGCTATATCTACTTTTGTATTTCTTTATGCATCCAATTGATAGCCATCATAATACTACATTATTTTTGAAACTAACAGGATCTAATACTTCATTGTGGTGTTATTTTTGGATAGATTTCTGTTTAAATATTTTCAGGAAGGGTAATACTGAGGAGAAGGAAAAATTCCGGATTTCATCCGGAATTTTGGCTGTGCAGTGGCATTTTTGTAATTATTAATAATTACAAAAATGCCACTGCACAGCCAAAATTCCGGATGAAATCCGGAATTTTTCCTTCTCCGTAGCACTGCTCTTTCAGGAATATGTTGTCCAGCGGCTTCCACCATAGTGTCAGGCAGAGGGCTCTTTGGAAAACAGACTAGTGTTGAAATCATATGTTCCAGAGATCTCAAATTTTAGATGAGCCCATTCCCCCTGCTCATACAGAGTCTTCAATAACCTTTTCCTCCAAGATCTGCACCAACTAGAGATTCAGTGGTGAATCTTCTTTATAATCTTGCAGACCACTTGTCTCAAGGATTTCTTTCTACGGATGATCAGTTTTGGGCTAGAAGCCTCAAGTGACTGAAAAATTTCTGTCTATGGTTTCCTGGCTTCAGGGGCAAGAAGCCGAAGTGGCTCAAATTCAGAAAATGTGATATCTTAAGGTTTTTTGGTTTCCTCTTATGATAATTTGAGCTTTTGATGAGACACTTTACTATTATTCTTGTTGTTTTGAATTTTAGTAATTGTGGTTTTCTCTTATACTCTGTTTACCCTTTGTCCTTTTGAGACAAAAAGGAGGAGTATTTTTGTTTTGGATTGGGAATGTATTTCCAAACCGGTCAATTGTTTTTTGTCCCTGAATGGCCAAAGGGGGAGTTTGTTAGTATTTTATATTGGCAACATTTTGGTTGACAAAAACACTTTATGTAACGGTTGCTTTTAATAGGATTATCGGTTCTATTCAGAGTCTTCAAGTAATATGGACAGTGTCTCATTTCATGCCATGTCTATGGTCACAAGTTTCTAAGAAGAGGTCCATGAAGATTCCATGCAATTTCCAAATTAGAACAACCGGTTCCTGTGCAACCGTCTAGACGCCCTGCAGTGTCCAGGAGATAATGATGAAGCCGTCCAGACGTCAGAGCAACATTGTCCGGACGCTAGGTCAATCAGTATTCAACAAGGAGTTTGATTTCAGAAGTCGACACTGTTTGGGAAGTCTCTGCAAGCCGTCTGGATGACGTGGCAACACGTTCGAACGATGTCCAGTAGTTCAGAATATTCCAGAGTTCTGTTCGAACGTGGAAAGGATTTTAGCGAAGACCTTCTGAAAGGATATTGCAGAAAACCGTCCGGACGAGGCTATTTTTTTGGTCCGGACGCTCGCCAGCCAGAGTCTGAATCTTAGCAGTTTTTGAGGTCTCTTGAAGCCTATAAATAGGGGGCTCTAGGCTAGTGTTTTGTACAGAATTTGGTATTGAATTCTCTTAGCTTTGAGAGGGTGTTTAGGGAGAATCAAAGATCCACTAGCTCTCAAGCCGTTGCCGGTGTGTGCTCATTGTTTGTATGAAGTCTATCTAAGGGGTCGGCCCTAAGGTAGAGGAATCCATAAAAAACCTCTTCAGGTGGAAGATCTGGTTGGGAAGCATTCACGATGGGCTTCGTCTAAGAGTTAAAGGTATGACTACTGCATAGAGTTATGTGAGTACGAGTGTCTTGTAACTAGCTTTGTTTTTGGATAGTGGATTTCTTGGGTTTGGTTGCCCCGTAGTGGTTTTTCTCTTCACAGAGTTTCAATTTCGTAACAAATATCTTGTCTTATTTAAATTCCACATTTAAGATATTTTGTTATACACAAACACACACACACACACACACACACGTAGTTTAAATTAGAAGTCAATAAATATTATCAGATTGTATATACACTGTTTACCCTTTCCTGTTGTGACATCAAGAGGGAGTATTTTTTGGTTGTGGTTTTCATACTTTGTTTTACCCTTTGTCCTTTTGTGACAAAAAGGGGGAGCAATTTTTTATTTGGATCGGGATAGTATTTTTAATCAGTCAAGTGTATTTGTCTCAGAATGGTCATAGGGGGAGTTTGTTGGTTTGTAATTGGCTGCATTCTGTTGGACAAAATCACTTTCATGATGATGCTTTTTTATCAGGGGTTCAGTATTTTCAAAGTCTTCATATTTAGAGAAATGTTTCTAGAAGATTCTGTACAGATTCCAAGTTAAAGAAATCGGATCCCTTGCATCCGTTTGGACGACATGATATTCCGTCCGGACGCTCGACTGTCCAAGCATCATCCGTCTCGACGACGAGAACTTTCCGTTTGGACCTTTCTTTGTGTCGAGAACCTTCGAACTATTCCAGCTTGCATCCGTTCGGCCGTCTTAGCAACAGGCCGGACGCCTCTCAGTGTTTAACAAGGAAAAGGACTTCGTTCCAAAACACATATATGGGAAGACAGCTGCAACCGTCTGGACAATGTGTGTTCCAGTCCAGACGCAATCCTTCATAAGGCAAGTCATGCATACAAAGTTCAACTGTCCGGACGTCATTCTTCATGGTCCGGATGCTCAAGCTTCATATATGGAAATTGTGTGCATCAATTCAACCGTCCGGACGATAGCCTTCATGGTCTGGACACTCCAAGCCTAGATATGGAAATTGCATGCAGCTAAAATGCAACCGTCCAGGCAATAGGGCAACACCATCCGGATGTGGCTCTATTCAGGAAAGAATATCGTGCAAATTTTGAAAGCTGGTTGTACAGTTGTCCGTCCGGACGCCTTATGTTTACCTTCAGGACGGCACCTAGAAAAACCTAATCAGACGTGATTTTGGTCTTCTGTAGCTTATAAATAGAGGCCCCCAGGCATGTTGATTGTAAGAATTCGGTATTGAATTCCGTAGAGCTTAGAGAGTTTTATTGTAAGAGCTATTGTGCTGAAGTGTCATCTGTCAAGCCGTTGCCAAGTGTTGTTGCCACGTTGAACTAAAGTCTATCTTAGGGGTTGGCCCCAAGGTAAAGGATTCCATTGAAGACCCCTTCAAGTAGGTGACTTGTTTGGGAAGCGTTCGTGTTGGGTTATACGTCAGAGTTTAAGGTACGACCACTGCATAAGGGTATGTGAGTGCTACTGCTTTGTAGCTAGCTTTGTCTTCTGAATAGTGGATATCCTGGGTTTGGCTGCCCAGGAGTGATTTTTCTCTTAATTGAGTTTCCACTTCGTCAACAAAATATCTATATCTTTAATTTCCGCATTGTGATATTTTGGTGCACACTATTGCACACACTTGGTAAATTAGAAGTCATTAATTTTCATAATGAAAATGGAAGCAAAAGGTCCTAATTAAAACTCCTAAAGTAAACATCAAAAAGCACCTCAACTCAGCTAAGGCCCTTCCCCAAGCTCAAGACATTTTGGTCTCTTAGCACGTCTTAACAAAATGTAAGGAAAGGAAAAACAAAATGAGGTAAGTGAAAAACTTAGTAGGAAATATACCCAACCATTTTTGTAACAATCGGTTCAATACATTTTTTTTAACCAAATCATCACAATAACTTATACATACCTAATAGCATCTCTTAACATGAGCACATCATATCAGAGAAATAACATCACAATAAAAACATCTAAACAAGATCCTTATCATATGAGCATATCATATCAGAGAAATAACACACAGAGCTGGCATAAACGTCTATACTTTTAAAAGCTTGAACATTATAACTATTACATACAAAAGAATGACTATACAATAGTGTCGTAGATACACAATGCCATATACATCATAAGTGTTCATGTACATAACACAATGATGTACAACTACAAAAGATAGGCTAAAGCTATAGCCTATCCAAAACACTCGATATCCAAGGCTTCAGTCGTAGAAGCCCAAGTATGAGGCAATTGGATCGTCATTGATGTTCTTAGTGCCTGCATCAACAACATGATCTATGCGATTGCAGGGTCACCACATTCGCACATGCAAATATATGAATCCATGATCTCAGTAAGTATAGAAGTCACAAAATTTTCTCGATAAGCCGAATTTTCACTTTCAATGTGAATTTACAATAACAACTACCTTATTTTAGTATTTCCTTTGAAAATATCTTGTAGCTAATGAAGTAAATATTGTAGTTATGAATTATTTTTTAAAATATATCATTTAGCTGTGAACGTATGTGCACGTCCAAACTCACGCTCGGAAACCTATACATACAAACCCATCTAAAAGTATCACATTTATACATTATATAACTTAGTTACACCATATACATATGGTCCGTAACCTCAGGTGAAACACAAGCATACAAACATATCTAAGCAAAAGCATAAAGCATCATATGTAATCTAGTTGTAACAGTATACATATGCTATGTTCTATTCAGGCACATATGCACACTGATACATCTAGTATGAAATCACATCATAATAAACATCCATAAACACCATGCTATTGTGCTTACATTCATTCCTTATATTTCCATGTATCATGCAATGGCCAAATACATATGGGTAGGACTTGCTCCTACTGAGGAATTTAACCCTGCTTGTCTTGACTCATAGGAATGCTTAAATACAAATGGTCTATTCTTGACTCAAACAAATGCTCAAATATAGGCTAATCGCCTTGTCCCTATGCTTCATTACCTTTAATCCATTGATTCATTAATATTCACATTGTGCAATCATGCATGTGTTTGTGATGCATGCTAATAAATCTTTCTTTCTTTACTTTCATGCTCATGCACCCGTTTTCATCATATCTCAAAAACAATTCAAATAGTATATCCATCACTGATTAGCACTGAATTTTACACATTCAAGCCTTTTAATTGCATATGTTAATCATTTAATCTTGTTACAATTTGATTTTTTGTAGTGTTTTACATGCTTTTAGGTTTCCCAAGAGAAGTGCAACAAAACCCATCATTTTTGGACCGTTAAAGATAAATTGAGTATTTTGCTAAGTCATGTTGTCACTAGCAAAGGGTGAAAATGAGCCTTACTAAATTCTCAGAATTGCCCGTACAGATCAATCATCTTTGTAGATTAAACTGTATTGACTTAGAAATAACCAGGATATAAGCCATATATACTTGGAAAGATTTAGATGTCTATTTTCTGGAGAATTTTATGGATCGTAAAAATAATTTTTCTAGAAAAAGTTATGGCAGTTTTAGTAGGCAAAGGTCAGGCTATGCGTGGTCAACATGGCAAACCCATTTTTGGAAAGATCCAACTCCAAATCAATTTTGGATTTGTTTGCTGCAGAATCGGTAGACCTATATTTTTGAAAGGATCCAACTCCAAATCAATTTTGGATTCATTTGCTGCAAAATCGGTATACCTATTCTTCTTGGAAAGATCCAACTCCAAATTAATTTTAGATTTATTTGCTGTAGGAAAGAGAAGTCAGCAAACCTGCTTTTTTTGGGAAAGATCCGAATCCAACTCTAACTCGATTTTGGACTTGTAGGCTACATGAAATCATCTAGGGTTGTTTCTAAATTCTATAAATACTCCCCTAAGTTCTCCAAAAAAAAAAAAACACAAGCTTTGGGAGAGGAATTGGTGGTTGGATCAAGAAGGGTTTTGATTTTTCTTTCTTCCTTTCTTTATTTTCTGTATGTATATACTTTTAGTCTGAATTAGTTGTAGTTAATTACTCTTGTTAGGGCTCGATTCAAGCACAAGGTTTTGATCTGCCTTGCTACAACTATTTGTGATTCTTAATTGATTATTTTCGATTTTCTTGAATTGCTCGCATGTTTATGCTTGGTCATCAAATGCATGTGGTATAGATTGTTATTTATGTCAATTTGGATGGCCGAGACCTAAGCATAATAGAGTAATGAAATAACCCTATCACAGGTTCTCGGATTAATCAACATGAAGACAACTGGAATAGATGCCATGTTCCAGCCTGAGTGTGTTTGTTCATTTCCATTGTTTTATTCTTTCTTGAAGAACAACTTATATAGTAAACGCCGTGCTAAATTCTTCAAGAAAGAAAAGAGTTAGAGTAGATGCCATGCCTAACTTGTTGCTTAGGAAGATCAATAACTTTAGGAGTTGATGTCATGCCCTTATGGCTGACCAACATTAAGCATGGCAATATAGTTTGTAGCATTGTGCATTTCATTTCCTAAAAAGAGTATGATTAATGGTGAATATGGGAGCCTTACCCTTTTATTTACTGTTGTAAATTATACTGTTTACTTTATTCCATTGCAATCATATTTTACTTCATTCAAAATATCTATCTTAAGAAATTCTTTTTAAACACAATTTACCAATTCTCGTGGGAATAATATTGTACTTGCTTTCTATACTATCGTTTTGATCTTGTGCACTTACAAGTAAAACGTACATTTATTCGCCTATTATTTAGGTGGATATTTGCACAACAATCACTTGTCTTTAAGCAAATATTCTTAAAACATTTGTCAAAGTATATCTCAATACAATTCAAACAATTGAAAGTACTCATAAATTATATATCGTCATAACATATCATTGGCTTGAATTTAAACAATCAATGATGCTTGGAAGGTCATTTAAAAACAAATCATTTATTTTGATTAGTAAGTAAAATTGTTTACTAAACTTTAAAACATTAAAACACCTAAAGTATTAAAACATAGTATCTTTACTAAGTAAGTAACATACTTACTAATACCCACTTGACTTCTAAGAATGACTCCCACTCAAGCTTTGCAATGTCCAACTCCATTAGTTACATTGCAAATACACCATTAACCTCACATTTATAGCACAACTCTAACCTTAGACAACTCAATGATACTTAAATATCCCAAGTATCAACTACTCGTGTTAGTTTCTAACTGGCTGCATTTTGTTGACAAAATCACTATTATGTAAGTCTGCTGCCTTAACAGGGATACCGTATTTATTGGAGTCTTCATAATATTTACGAGTTAATTTCCTTAACATGGAAAGCCTTAATATGATAAGTATTAGTGTTATCAACTTAAGAAAGGAAATTTCCAGGTGTCAGGAAGATTTTTCGCAGTTTACAACTCAGCAAAGTCGATTCCCTACTTTCCGTCCGGATGGCCCAGAAGAAGCGTCCAGACCCCTATCAGTGTTCGAAGAAGTGTCCGAACACCTCGGTAAACACCAACCATAGGGAACTCATGTTCGCATAGATGTCCAGATAGCCCAGTAGACAGCAACTCCCGAGAGCACCTGTTTGCACAAGTGTCTGAACAACTAATTGAAGGCTACGAATAGTGAACATTGCAAGCGACTGTTTAGACGCTAGGGTTATACTGTCCGGACTAGTTGACTGAAGATTAATGAAGAAATGCGCGAGATGGCATAATTTGAAGTAGGTTGCTGCTTGCTGTCTAGACGCCCAAGGTCTAGTCTAGACGTCGCCTAGAGAACTCTGAATCAGAATTGTATTAGGTTTTCTGAAGCCTATATATAGAGGTCTCTAGGCTTGTATTATTTAATAAGTCGGTACTGAATTCTTTGTGCTAAGAGAGGGTGTTTAGGTAGAAACAAAGATATTTGCTAGCTCTCTTAGGGTGGTTCTTGAGTGATTTGATCAACCTGTGTAGTCTAGCTTAGGGAAGAGCCCTAAGCTAAAGGATTTCATTGAAGACCCGTTCAGGTAGGAGACCTGATTGGGAGGCGTTCGTGTATAGGTACACATTAGAGTGCACGGTATGACCACTGCATAACGGGTATGTGAGTGTGAGTGCTTTGTTACTAGTCTTGTCTTTTGTACAGTGGAAATTCTGGGTTTGACTGCCCTGGAGTGGTTTTTCTCTTAACTAAGTTTCTACTTTGTTAACAAAATATCTGTATTCTTTAAATCCCGCATTTAGATATTTTGTAACACAATTGATCACACACACATGATAAATTAGAAGTCTATTATATTTTTCAATTGGTATCAGAGCTTGGTATACTATGTTTAGATTAATTTCTTGAGTGTGATCTTTGACTTCTAATTATTTTTATGATGTCTCAAAATCTTAATTATGTTTCTGTCTTTGATGGCACAAATTATGGCTATTGGAAAGCTCGTATGCACTTCTTTTTAAAATCTATAGACGTTTGACAAATTGTTGAGACTGGGTGGTCCCCACCAAGTACAAGAATTGCTGAATGGATTGTTATTCAAACCAGCGCATGACTTTCCAATGATAAAGCCCTCAATGTTTTATGTCAAGCTTTTTCACCGTCTGAATTCGCAAGAATTTCAAACTGTGAATCAGCTCAAGAAGTGTGGCAAATTTTCGAAACAACATATGAGGGCTCAAAAATTGTTAAATCCGTTAAGCTCCAAATGTTGATTTCAAAATTTGAAGAAATTAAGATGTTGGAAGATGAGACATTCAATGAGTTTTACACGAGGATCAGCGACCTGAGAAACTCGATGGTGAGTCTCGGGAAGAACGTCTCTGATGTAAAACTCATTAAAAAGATACTAAGATCTTTGCCTGAGCGTTTCAGAATAAAAGTAACTACCATTGAAGAAAGCAAGGATCTTGATGAGATGAAGATTGAAGAGTTGGTGGGATCTCTTCAAACTTATGAGTATTCCCTGCCCCCAGCCAGAAAGGCAAAGGCAATTGCCCTCAAGGCATCTAAGAAGAAGTTCTCTGAAAGACTGAAGGGTGACCCAAAGGGAGCCGAGCCAGAAGAAGAGAAGGAGGATCAAAGGGGTCCTCAATGTTTTGAGTGCTCCAGCTTTGGGCACGTGAGGGCTGATTGCGGGAATCTCAAGTAGGCAAAGGGTAAGGCCTACAACGCTACTCTTAGTGAATTTGAAGAAGAGGAGACCTCAGACAAGGATCAGAAGTTTCTGGCCTTTGTAGCACCACATGAAGAATTTGAGGGGTCATAGTCCTACTACTCAGAGAGTAGCAATGAAGACATGGAAGAACTTAAAGAGGCATACAAAATCCTCTATGTAAAGTTCTTGAAATTGAGGGAGACGCGCCAATAGCACGTGCAGGAGCTAAATAGTCTGAGGACAGAAAAAAGCACGATGTTGATGAAGATCATTGATCTAGAAGAAAAACTGTTGGAAGCACAGTTACAAATAGAGAGGCTGACTGATGAAAAGCTGGCCCATATGATACAATCCAAAAGTGTCCAACAGACAAGACAAGACTCGGGTATGTAGCCTCTACTTCCAAGACTATGTTTGTCAAGCCCACAATCCCTGAGCCTCCACCCACCTGTGTGGATAAGGGAAAGGCTGTCATTGGTAGAGATGTTCCGACTGTTGCAGAGCCCACTCAGAAGCCTCCTACCATTAGAGGGCCTCCTATATGCCACCATTGTGGTTTAAGTGGTCACGTCCGACCTAAGTGTTTACTTTTCAAAGCTTAGAGATCAAAGGTCAAGAAGGAGTTGCCAAGACAAGCTACATCCAGCACTAGACCTCCGACAGGATATCAGGTTCCACAGCATCAGCGGCAACAGCAGCAATTTGTTCTTGCCAATTAGAATGGCAAACCTAGGAAGAACAAATCAAGGCAATACAAGAATAAGTTGCAGAAGCCCAAAAGCGACCAATCTTATGAGGGGTTGCATATTTTGATGTGGAACTTGCTGAGATGGATGGACAATCAGTTGAAGGCCTTTCAACAACCACCACGGGTAAGGCAGGTATGGGTTAGAAAGGATGAGGTCATTCACCCCGTGAGGGGGAGTGGACTCACCTAGTTGGTGAAGTTACACATGCCTAGGATTTTGGTTCCTAATCCTAGAGCATATCAAGTTTGCTTGCGTTGCATTGGTTTCTCCTTGTCATATTTTTACATATGCTTTGCATTTTAGGAACCATATTTGTTTTATCCCTAAAATTTTCTTTTGTTGTCTTGAGAAAATTTTTGTAGGTATTTTATGGGGATGATAGAAAAAGCACGTCGGGCGGCTGCTTTTCTATCTTGGTAGTTCTGAACCTCTCTCCTTTATGACAGGTTTGATCTTACCTCACATGCTAGGACTAGCTATTGTTTATTTTCCTCATAGCATGTCTTTGTTGTTTTTCTGTCTTATTTTTTATTTTATTTTTTATTTTTTTTGTTGAGAGCTTTTCAGATATCACATGTATTTTTGCTTGATATCTCAGTTCATTATACATTGATTGAATATGCTTATATATGATTGAGAGTTTACGCCTAATATTTGCTAAGTTTCCTTGCAACATCTTAATGCTAGATAGTCTACTTTTTTCATGAAATGAAATTGTGTACTATCCAAAGTTCCCCTAAGGTACATTTTTTTCTCTGATTTTTAGCTTTTGAAAATTCTGATGAGAGAGATTTTTTTTTTTGCAAAGATGGTCAAATTGACCAACTCGCTAATTGAACTTAGAACCCATAAATTCTGGCATTTTTTCTAGGTTGTAGCACCGAGTGATAAAAAACATTTAATTTTCAGTAAATATGGATAAACAAAAAGATCCACTACTTATTGTACTGTTAAATCTAGTCTTGTACTTGTATCTTTAGAAAGAGTCAATGACCAAATCATTGCGGAAATAGATGGTCACTAACGGACTAAGTAAAAGAAAAGTCTTGTATCTTATGGGGAATGTATCAGATGAGGGTGGCTAGGCCCTAGTACGATAAGGTTTGACTTTTGACTGATCTAATATATTTTTTTTTTCTCTCCCTAAGAAAGTTCAATTGTTTTTAAACCTTATCAGTGAACATCTTGCCTTACTGAGAAAGCTTTTACACACACACACCCATAGCATGAGTTGAGTACACTGTTTAAAATTTCTGCCTGTAGGGAAATTTATGCTAATTAAATACTTGACTTTCAATTATATGTTTGCATATTTTTGATTTGCTATCTGACTGATTTCTCAGTTTTAGATACATGTGTGTGCTGCTTTTCGTGTGACAGACTAACCTTGTTTTCTTCCTCTGTCTTTTCAGTAAGTTGTTCTTTTGGGCCTTTTACAGTTTTCTATTTTCTTGTGTTTGGACTTTAGAACTATATAACTATGGTTTTTCTACACTCTGTTTTCCCTTTATCCTTTTCAGACAAAAATGGGGAGTATTTTTATTTTTGGACCATGATTATATTTTTAACTGGTCAAGTGAATTTTGTCCTAGAATGGCCAAAGGGAGGAGTTTGTTTGTTTTTAATTGGTTGCATTTTGTTGAAAAAATCACTATTATGTAAGTCTGCTGCCTTAACAGGGATACCGTATTTATCAGAGTCTTCAGAATATTCAGGAGTTAATTTCCTTAACATGGAAAGCCTTAATATGACAAGTATCAGTGTCATCAACTCAAGAAAGGATATTTCCAGGTGTCAGGAAGATTCTGCGCAGTTTACAATTCAGCAAAGTCGGTTCCCTACTTACCATCCAGACGGCCCAGAGGAAGCGTCTGCCCATCAATGCTTGAAGAAGTGTTCGAACACCTTAGTAGACACTAACCATAGGGAACTCATGTTTGCACTAATGTCTGGACAGCCCAGCAGATAGCAACTCCCAAGAGCACCTGTTTGCACAAGTGTTCGAATGGCAAACTGGAGGCTGCGAACAATGAACATTGCAAGCAACCGTCCGGACTCGATGACTGAAGATTAATGAAGAATCGCGTATTTTGGAGTCAGCTGCTACTTGCCGTCGGGACGCTCATTGTCTAAAGTTCGGACCCCGCCTAGAGAAGTCTGATTCAGACTTGTATTAGGTTTTCTATAGCCTATAAATAGAGGTCTCTAGGCGTGTATTATTAAAAAGATTTCGACACTGAATTCCTTGTACTTGGAGAGAGTGTTTAGGCAGAAACAGAGATATTTGCTAACTTTCTTATGAAATTTGTGTGTGATTTAATCAACCTTTGAAGTCTAGCATAGGAAGGAGCTGAAAGCTAAAGGATTCCATTGAAGACCCCTTCAGGTAGGAGACTTGGTTGGGAGGTGTTTGTATATAGTTACACGTCAGAGTGCACGGTATGACCACTGCATAACGGGTATGTGAGTGCGAGTGCTTTGTTACTAGTCTTGTCTTCTGAATAGTAGAAATGCTGGGTTTGACTGCCCTGGAGTGGTTTTTCTCTTAACTGAGTTTTCATTTCGTTAACAAAATATCTGTCTTCTTTAAATTTCGCATTTAGATATTTTGTTATACAATTGATCATACACACACATGATAAATTAGAAGTCTATTATATTTTTCACTATTTGAAAATTGTAGTAAGATTTTGTTAAACATGTTAATGTATTGATAAATGATTAATTTTACCATTTCCTCAAAGCTTAAGTTTTTAAGATAAGTTGTGATTTTACATAGTATCTGAGCAAAATGTCCTGAGTTCGAATCTTGTTTCTGTCAATTCACCCTATAGGGGTTAAAATCTAATTCAATACTTGTTATTGGGAAGAATTTTTTTCGTCAATTGACTCCTTAGGGGTAGTTTTGTAGTGCCCCAAATTATTGTGGAGGGTTAATTCAGCCTTAAATAGGGATTTTAGACTGTCGACTTTTTGAGTTGACCAAGAACGTTCGCGGTTCCCACCACGAATGATTGTTGACATGTTGTACTGTGTGTCGGAAGGTACATTCCATGCCTCCAGCATGTGTGTCAAACCGTATCCTGAACGATCGCTATCGTACGCCAAACAATTGCCTAACCCTAGATATTACACGAACGTTTGCGATTCGCATCTCAAACGTTTGCCAAAGGTTAGATCCGTTTTCTCTTATAAACACCCCCACCCTTGCCCTTTTCACCTCATTTCCACCCAATTCATCAGTGTCATCCTAGAGGGAGAGTGAGAGAGTGTTTTGGATTTAGAGAATGAGCTCTATTGGTTCTTAATCTTCAAGAGAGGTAAAATCCTTAACCTACCTTGTTTCTTAAGTTGTTCATATGTTGTTTAGTTAGTTTTCATGACCTAGCATATGGTTTTGGTATCTCTAGTTAGTTTTTGGTTTCAATAACTAGATTAGTGTTGAATTAGTTTTTTTTTTTTTTTTTCATTTTTATATGATGTTTAACGTACGAAGTTCTGCATGGAGGCCTTATTAAGGCTTAGGACTCTGTTAGAAACCATATCAAGACAGTAGGACTTGCTTAGAACCAGTTTTATTGCTTTTAGTTTCGGATTTGAGATTGTGCCCGAGCATTGAACGTTCGACCTTCAGTGGACGAACGCACGATGTCAAAGCTAAACGTTCGACCCTCCTGACTGGACGATTGACCAATGAGCAGAAAGCCAATTTTGAGTTGATTAGAACTTAAAACCTATTTTAGCTAGGGTTTTAAGGCTGATGATAGGGTTTTCCTAGATTTCAAGGTTGTGGAGCCTCAACAAGATTACTTGTGGGAGCCACGTAAAATTTCCTTTTGATTACTGTGAACTCTATTTTGTGAAAATGTGTGATTAACGGTAATGAAATGATGAGATTATGAAACCATGCATGTAAAATATGGTGAAGACTAAAATTGCATTGTATGATATGGTACACCATTTCGTGCAAAAAAGGCCATGGGAATACTATTATATGAGTTGTTCTTTATGGTCATTTATAATGTGTTATGATGGGTCTTAGATCCAATTGTTTTTTTGTCATCGGCACATCATGCTTGAATAGGTGTCACAGTTACGGCTTTGCTAGTAGTGTGGGCCACCCAAGGATAGATTCGGTCGGGCTGCTAGTATATGATGGTATGCGTATTTATCCGGGGCACGGTGTTGTACTACAGGTCCTCTGAGACAGTGCCAACCCTATCGGGAAGTGGTTAATATCCTGAGTATACCATCTAGAATTAAACGATGACATGAATATTGTTATAAGCATATATTTATATTACATACATCACCATCTTGTACAACGAAATAATATTCTAATGCATGTGATTACCACTAAAACTGAGTTCACCCTATGATAGCATATGCATCATGTGCATTATTACTCAATAAGAGCTGCATATGGTCTCGTTAGAAGGAGTGCTCAGGATCATTTTTGACGAGTTAGACCCCATATGGTTAGGGCGGATGTGGCGAGGACCTAGTGAATCCCGTCGGGATATGATAGATATCATCTTTATGCTTTATCTTCTTAAGTGTATAATTGACTCTTGATGTTTGTGACTCTTAGATCTTTTTGTTTCGGATATGTACTTATTTGGATAACTGTTCTTATGATCGTACTTCGAGAGCTTCAACTATTTATGTTATGATGTCTTAGTTTATTCTAGCTATTATGGTTGAGATTATGGATGTTAGAATGCTATTTTGAAAGTCTTCTGCTGCAAACTCTCTTCAAAGAGGATGAGATCCGTATGGTCTTTTTCTTTTAGAATAAGACTGAGAGACGAACCATGAAGTTAACTACCAGTTACTTAATTTCACTGGGGTGTTATAGTTGGTATCAGAGCATTTGGCTCTGAAAGACTATTGGACCTATAAAGATAGCCCTAAGGAGATAATCATGCCATAGCTTAGGATAGTTACCCCTTGGAATTTGCCCTAAGTGATACTTGATTGGAGTCAATTTTGACTCTGCTCCTTGTTGGACAATACTTCCCCAAAGGAACCCAGTGACCGGGCCCAACACCCTAGAATTGGGGGGACACTAGGGAAGACACCAACCTAGAGCTTGTGGACATACTGGTTCATGGGGCTGTCAACCTCGATTCGACGCAACTTATGACAGCAATTACCTAGCTAGTCACGACGATGGCGTAGAACCGTGATGCTAAGTATCCTGTCAAAGGATGAGGTTGTACCTTGAAGGACTTTTGTAATTACAAATCCGATAACTTATATTAGACTTGAGGTTAGAAGGTGAGATACCCTACCCGTAAACTAACTGGCGATGCGAAGAGATGGTGGCAATCTAGGAAGGACCTACTTATATTAGACTTGAGGTCAGAACATGCCGTCACTTGGGAAATCTTTAGGGATGAATTCCACAAGCAATTCTTTCATCGAGTGGTGCAGGAGGCAAAGGCCAAGGAATTTATGGACTTAGTTCAAGGGAGCATGGCGGTAATAGAATATGCGACTAAGTTCATCCAATTATCGAGATTTACTGTATACCTCATTCCAGACGAGGAAAAGAAGGCCAAGAATTTCAAGAGAGGCCTTAGCCCGAGTGTTAAGACCATGATGAGATGCTTCGACATCCATTACTTTACTCAATTAGTGGACGGTGCCTCGATGTACGAAGAGAGCTTGAAGGAAAATGCAGCGGCCCTTGCAGAGCACACGAAGAGGACTTTTGTTCTGGGAGTTTCTTCTTGAGTGGTATGACCAAGTAGGATAGTGGCCGTGGGAAGTCAGCCCTTCCAATGAAACCTTCAAGGATGCACTCTGGCTGTTTCGTCAAATCAGCCGTAGCACCAAAGGACTCAGGCACCTGAGCTATGTCGGAAGTGCAACAAATTTCACTGGAGAATTTGTAGAGTAGGAATGGGCACCTATTATTGATGTGGCCATTTTGGTCATTTCAGCAAAGGCTGTACGGCAAAGACATAAGCCCCATAGCAAGGAAACGCACCAAGACTATTGGCTGCAACGCGAGTCTATTCGCTTATTCCTATGATGATAATTACTATCCCCATCTTTGGATTTACGGCATCATTTTTATTTGATTTAGGAGCTACCCACTCTGTTCTTTCTAGCATGTTCGTAAAACGGTCTAGACTCTCTATTAGAACCCTAGAAGTTGGTTTGACTGTAGCAACTCCATTAGGGAAAATGGTAACATGCAGAATAGCACGTGGATGCCCTATACTCATCAATGTGAGGATTCTTCCAGCTAACCTAGTAGGATGCCCTAGTAGTAATCCTAGGGATGGATTGGTTAGCTAAAAATTTCGCTAATATTGACTGTGTGCAGAAACTTGTGACGCTTAAGCCATTTGGAGAGGCGGAAATTACATTCGTAGGATTGCAAGTTAAGTCTCTACCTTCAGTGGTATTCACCGTTTAGGCTAGGAAGCTCATCATCGATGGAGGCCAGACGTACTTAGCATTCATCACCTAAGTCACAGAGAAGGACTTACAAGAAATTCCTGTAGTACACGACTTTCTAGATGTCTTCTCAACGAACTATTCTGGATTATCGCTCGAAAAGGATGTTGAATTTAGAATGGAATGCGTTTTGGGAATGAGGCCTATATCGAAGGCACCGTATAGGATGGCTCCAATGGAGCTGAAGACCAAGCTGCTGGAATTATTAGACAAGGTTTTTATCCGCCTGAGTTCATCACTATGAGGAGCGCCCGTTTTGTTCATGAAGAAGAAAGATGGAATGATAAGGATGTGCATCAACTATTGAGAGCTAAACAAGGTCACAATTAAGAAAAAATATTTGTTTCCCAGAATTGACGATTTTTTTGGATCAATTACAAGACGCCAGTGTATTTTCAAAGATCGTTTTACGATCGTGTTATCGCCAAGTCAAAGTGAAGGAGGAGGAGATCCCTAAGACAACATTTTGACCTCGTTATGAACATTACGAGTTTTTGGTAATGTTGTTCGGGCGTACCAATGCCCCCGCGTTATTCATGGACACTATGAATATGGTTTTTCATGACCACCTAGACCCATTCATAGTAGTCTTTATTGACGATACCTTGATATACTCCAAGAATCAAGAGGATCAAGCGTTGCACTTAAGAAGAACGTTTGATAGGCTTTGACAAAAGCAACTCTATGCCAAGCTCGATAAGTGTGAGTTTTGGTTGGATAACGTGCCCTTCCTTGGGCACGTAATCTCTGTTGAAGGGGTATTTGTGGACCCCAAAAAGATGAAGGCAGTAGTAGATTGGAGGAGGCCAAATAGTGTTCACAAAATTTGGTGTTTTCTAGGACTTGCCAGCTACTACTGTCGCTTCATTGAAGGATTTGCCGAAACTGTCAGGGCCCCTGACTGCCCTCACAAAGAAGAACGCTAGCTACTTATGGACGGACACTTGAGAAAAAAGTTTCCAAGAGTTGAAGAAGCGATTAGTGTCAGCAACTATTCAAACACTACCTACAAAATTAGGGAATTTTGTAGTGTATAGTGATGTGTCAAAGAAAGGACTGGGAAATTTACTCATGTGGAATGATAAGGTGATCACTTATGCTTCACGCCAACTAAAAGATTACGAGCAAAACTACCCAACCCACGATCTGGAGCTCGCCACCGTTGTTTATGCTTTGAAGATTTGGAGACATTATTTGTATGGCGAAAAGTGTAAGATTTATATAGACCACAAGAATTTGAAGTATTTCTTCACCCAGAAGGAATTAAATATGAGGTAAAAGAGATGGTTAGAGTTAATCAAGGATTATGATTACGAGATCAATTATCACCCGGGTAGGAAGTCATCAACCAAACTCGTAACCATGAGTATTTATCAACCTCAGATAATAATGGAACTCGAGAGACTGAAACTGGAGGTTGTGACTAAAGGTTCGCCAGTACTTTTGTCGAGTATGGTAATTCAACCAGAATTGCTAGAAAGGATCAAGAATGCCCAGGAGAATGATCCTGAATCCCAGCGGATTAGGAAAAAGCTCGAAGAGGGAAAGGCAAAGGAAATTTCATCTGAAGGATGATGGGACGGTTACCCACTTCAATCAAATTTGCATAACGGAATGTGAGGAGCTAAGGAAAGAAAAAATGAGCGAGGCTCATCGATCAGTGTACACTGTACATCCTGGTAGCACCCATATGTACAAGGATTTAAAGATGACCTATTGGTGGAACGACATGAAAAGGGAGATTGCCAAGTATGTGGAGCAATGCCCCACGTGCCAACAGGTTAAGGCAAGACACCGAAGGCAAGCAAGAATGCTCAAGCCTCTACTAATACCTAAGTGGAAATGGGATGAGATTGCGATGGATTTCATCCTAGGTCTACCAAGGACATTGACCGGAGAAGATTCCATTTGGGTAGTTGTAATAACCCCGACTCCCTTTCAAGGGTAAAATAGTCTCTTATTACCTATGAGAATGGATAACTAGACGGAAATAATAAACGCCTGATTTTGTTACGTATGAAAATTTATTTTATTCCTTGTTGTTAAATAACCGTTTCTATATTTTATTAAAACACCTGCTGTTAAATTTAATAAATTTATATCAATTTAAGTTCCACTTTTATATTTTATATTTATATTAAAATATGAGGACCAGATTTTATATTAAAAATATTAGATATCTGATTTATTATTATTAAAATACCTGTTTTAGTATATAAAACCTTAGCAGTCAAAGATTGAAACCCTACTCCTATAAATAAATCTTTTAGCTGTCACTCTCTCCTCTCATCACAAAAAAAAAAAAAAAAAAAAAAAGTTTTCAAGCCTTCTATCCCTCGCGTTGTACGTACAAGAATTTTCAGTTTCCTTCGCTTCTATTTGCAGGTACTTTTTCATTTTTCTTTGTTTTTCTTATCTTCTCTTTTATTGATTAGTCGTAGCCTTTGTATGAATTTGGTTCTCTTCTTTTCTTTTCTTCTATACCAACGTCACAAACATACCCTGCTTATTGTGTTTTCTTTTCTTTTTCTTTCACTGCTGAATTTTCGTGGCACACGTGACTGATCCGCACTGTTCCTTTTCTTTCCGCAATACTTCTTTTCTTGTCCTTGAGCCATTCTTTACAGCAAGTTTGGCTGATTATATATATATATATATATATATATTTGTTTTCTTCTTTTCTCTCTTATAGCCGTAAAGATAGGAGGAATAGTCTTCATTGATTTTTTTCTCCTTGGTTCTATCGGACAGCATGGTCTTCCCATTCTTCACTTTTATTTATTTTATTTTTTTCAACAGCATACAGGTCTCCTACTTGTTTAATTTTCTTTCCTTGTCCAAGATTTTATGCTCCTTTCCTGTTCTTCTCTTTTGGACATATATATTTGATAATTTCTATTAATTAATTAATTTATTTTGTTCTCTTAAATCTTTTCCACAAAGAAGCAAAACTGTTTTAGTTCAATTGTTTCAAACCTTCTTGTAAATTTCTTAAAAAGAAATCATGGATCATTTTTATAAATCATTTTTATTAAGGGTATAGTTCGTAATATCGGAATTTATTAAACTTTATTATTATAAAAGAAAATATTTCTGGTGACAAATACCTTTATTAAGTCGTATTTCTAATACCAATAAAATAAAACGTGTTGTTACCTATTTAATGATTTAAATATTATTCGAGTAATTAATGTCTTTAAACATATCTAGGGAATCCATTCTCAATAGGCTAGCAAGACGAACCGTAGTAGTGTCTGAATATTTTCTAGCGACGAGTATGTAGTATTAATTTGTTGGAACCTGGATTCAGGTGATTAGCTAACTGTCAAGGAATTTGCTTTAGTTGCATCCGGAGAGGTAAGGGATCCTCTACCCCTTTTCAAATTGTTTTATGTCATATTACTTTATCCTTTTTTTTAAACATATTTACAATTAATTGTTCTTGTTTTATATTTCAAATTATATTGATGCATGAAGGACTGTTTTAAAAATAGTTTTGAGATGAAAATTTGTCGGTATAAATGTTAATCTTGAAATCACTGTTTTAAAAGAAGCTTTGGTTATAAAGGATTTTCTAGTTATTTGTAAATTGTGTAGTTGGTTCCCGAGACGGGAAGTTACAGCTTTTTGAAATTAATGAGAAAAGGAGAGTAAAAACCCTCCCACACGTTGCCTCAAGAGTTATCAAAGGAATAAGAATAATTTATGAGAATGAGATTTTTATAAATGAGGCACGTGTGTGGAGGAGACTATCATTTTGGCCCCAGAGATTTTCACAGAGATTTACAAAGTTTAAGCTCGGTACCGTTGCTTGGATGGAAGCGCAACTGCCCAAAGACTTAGAGAGAGCGGATCCATCCCTATGTCATGCTAAGTGCACTTCAATTAATTAGTTGACGGGGCAGGGCCTGTGGCAACAGTTTACCTGCCTGAGGTCGCAGTAAACCGCGCAACCCTAGTACACAGGGCGTAATAGTGTACATGGGCCCTATATATGAGAAGTCTTAATCGTTAACGGGTATTTTTATATGTTAAGTAAAATGCCGAATTTTGAATTGTGTTCTAGAAATTTAGATTTCAATTGTATTTTAATAATTGTTTTAAAGAAAATGAAGTTAACTCAACCGTTTTATGGTTGAGGGTTGTCTTACTGAGCATTTCTCGCTCACCCCTTATTTTTGTTTTGTTTTCAGGTTATAAACAGAGAGACCTAGGCGGCCGAGATGGGATCTAGGCTAGCAGTAGGATATTATTTTTCTGTTACCTTAATAAGTGCACTTGCACAATAAATTTAGTTTTTCTTTAGATTTTCAATTATTGAATCAAACATAATTGTTCATTTCGAAATAACTGTTTCCGCATTTATTAAAGCTCTGAGTTTTAAAATCTTTATTATTTTTGTTATTAAATTCAGCATATTAGCTAGGTTGTTGGCAGACCTTACGAATCTTTGCAGTTTGGTGTATGAAAATGGATGAACCTAACCCTTAGCGATTTGGGGGCGTTACAGTAGTAGTGGACCATTTGACAAAAAGCACGCACTTCAATCCTGTAAAAGTAAAGGACCCCATGGATAAGTTGGCAAATCTATATGTACAAAATATAATGCGATTACACGGAGTGCCATCAGCAATCGTTTCAGATAAAGATTCGTGATTTACTTCAAGCAACTGGCAAAGTTTACACATGTAAATGGGAACAGACTTGAAATTTAGTACAACATTTCACCCCAAATTGATGGCCAATCAGAACGAACCAATCAAATTTTGGTGGATATATTGCTTACTTGTGTTTTGGATTTCAAGGGAAGTTGGATTCAATCCTTACCATTGATTAAGTTTCCTTACAACAATAGTTACCAGGATATTATTGAAATGCCACCCTATGAAGCACTATACAGACAAAAATGTCAATCGCCCTTGTATAGGAGCAACATTGGGGAACCCTAATTGTTGGGTCCAGAGATCATTCAGGACACTCGGGATGTAAAGTCCCACTTTTCACAAAAAAGCGTAATTGAAAATTTGATTTCCACATGACATTACGACATCATCAGAGTTAAATATTGGCAACGGAATATATTTTTCTTTACAATGACACATCAGAGCTGACTGAATAACTTCAATATAAAATAATAACCTTTCGTTTTGATACAATAATTACATTAAAAAATGATAACATATGTGCCACAAGAGGCATTAATATTATACAACCATATATTATTCTAATACAAACGAAAGGTCTTTTCCTTAATCAACCTAGCAGCTACTCCCATCATTCCTGCAAAAACTCACATATGATTGTGGTTAACACCACAATCTCATGCTGTGGTTGAGCTCAGACACATATTGACACACTAATTTATCTAACAATATACAATGCATCCAAATGATGACAATTATATCCACATACAATTATGCTCGTTCTTTTACTTTAACTCTTTACTACTCAAAGCCATATCTTTACTTATCACATTATTAGTGCCACATGTTACCACTAATTATTGAGCAATACCTCCTTTTTTGGAGCCATACTTCCCATATTGGAGCCATACCTCCGTTGCTGGAGCCATATCTCCATTGTTGGAGCCATAACCCCATTACCGGAACCATACTTCCAACGCCAAAGCCATAACTCTACTTACTTACCTTATCTCACTATTACTCCTTCAACCTTTGGTTTATCCGTCGGTCTTATCAGCGTATTGATGCCTTGGTACCTAAACTTTCGTTTATCTGTTGGTCTCCTCATTTCACTGACGCCTTGGTACCTAAACCTCCAGTCTTTTTATTAACAGACTAATATCATATCACAATATATTCTTGCAAACATCATATACATAACTTCAACCAAAACATGTTAAACATATGAAATGCCAAACATCACGCATACAATTAGATAAAACAACAATCACTACATTGCTAAAGATTAAACCACACGTATTATCCTCAATGAGTAAGAAATACTCACAGTTATTTCCTGCTACAAAGATTGATCCACAGAAAGAAGACTGCATAGTTATACATATACGATTAGTATAAAATACTAAGTATCTATTTACTACTTTTTACTTATGACTTGTAAATTGTTTATCCTAATTTCTAATGTTGCTTAGAAATCACCACGGCATATAAAATATATTAATTATAATGCCACATATTTCATATGGGCATTATAACAACATTTATTATTAAATGACCAAAATACCATTTTTACATAAAAATAGTCCTTTACATATTATTAACATAATATCCTCTATAAAAATAGACATAACAATTAATATAACTAATTGCCATAATTTATAAAATAATTCTAATTTAATCCTTTATAAACATTTGGGCAAAATAATGGCATTAGCATATTAAATGCCTAATAATATTTTAAAAGCATTTGGGCAGCATAACGGCATAGTTGACTGAATAACCTCAATATATAAAATAATAACCTTTTGTTCTGATACAATAATTACATTCTAAAAATGATACCATACGTGCCACAGGTGGCACTAATATTACACAACCATAAATTATTCTAATACAAACTAAATGTGTCTTCCTTAATCAACCTATCGGCTGCTCCCTTCATTCCTGCAAAAACTCGCATGTGATTGTGGTTAACACCACAATCTCATGCTGTGGCCGAGTGAGTCAACAGTCCTTAACCACATAGTGACACACTGATTTATCTAACAATATACAATGCATTCAAATGATGATAGTTATATCCACATACATATATTCATATCCACATACAATCATGCTCATTCTTTTACTTTAACTCTTTACTAGTCAAAGCCATATCTTTACTTATCACATTATTAGTGCCACATGTTACCACTAATTACTGAGCCATACCTCCTTTATTGGAACCATACTTTCCATATCGACTGTGAGGCTTGTGCTCGCTAGTCTACTACGGGGCCTTGTGCTCCCACTATGGGCCTTGTGCCCGCCAACTTTGTTATTACTACTTACTTACCTTATCTCACTATTACTTCTTCAACCTTTGGTTTATCCCTCGGTCTTATCAGTGTATTGATGCCTTGGTATCTAAACTTTCGATTTATCTGTTGGTCTAGTCAATTGCTTGACGCCTTGGTACCTAAACCTCAGTTTATCCATTGGTCTCCTCAATTCACTGACGCCTTGGTACTTAAACCTCCATTCTTTTTGTTAACAGACTCATATTTTCCTATTGTTGAAATTCCATCTATTATATTTTTTAGAAAGAAACTTATCATAGATGAAAACTTCGACTATGATAAGCGGTTGTTCTTATCCTTTCAAAAAGGGTGTAAGAAAATAATATTTTATATAGTACCATAATTTTTATATAGCACAATTATCTATTACATGAGTCGATCTAACGACTTATGGCGAGTACTAACCTTCAGGTATCTATTTTCATATCCGCAAATCGTTCTCTATCCTCATCAGTAAGGATAAGAGCGTACGTTCATGCTTGTTGTAGGGGTTCGCCTTCACGTTGTCTTGATCCTCCAGCTAGATTCAAAAGGCATGTTCTTTGGTAATGACCGAACTTACCACACTTGAAACAGCTTGAACCCGCCATCCTACATTCTCCTGTATGCAGCTTCCCACATGTGTTATAGGTAGGTATCTGTCTTCCTGGTATAGGCGGGAAACTTTTGCCAACCACTAACTTAGAATCGTGCTCTAACGCTGGCCTTTTCTCTGAATGCAATGTCTGTTGCTTCTGTTGCCTTTTCCAATCATAGGCTACTACTGTTTCCCGAATTCCTCTCTCCGCAAGAGATGCTACTTCAACTAGCCTAGCATAGTGCTTGATCTTGAGGCATATCACCATTTCCTTGATGCAAGGGTTGAGGTCATTTTTTAAGCGCTTTGCTTTTGATTCTTTGTCGGGGATTAGGTTAGCGGCAAACCTAGCGAGTTCTACGAATCTGGAGGAGTATTGTTCCACTGTCATGTCGCCCTTGACTAGATTTTGGAATTCGATAGCTCTTTGTTGCCTTTGAGCTCTGGGAAAGCATTGCCTGTTGTATTCAACTTTAAACAGATCCTAAGTAATTACTGTTTCGTTTGGGGGTTCTATTAGCAATACCTACTTGGAGGTCCACCATCTTCCAACTTTGCCTGTCAGTTTTAGTCTGATTTATCAGATGCTCTATTCGTTGGTGCAGCCGAGGATATCGAACAGTACTTTGATGTCAGTGAGCCATGCTTCAACTGCGCTTGGTCCTTTCACACCTTCAAATGATCGGAAGTTGTGACTAGAAAAGTCACAGAGTGAACAACCTAGAGATTCAACTTGGTTGTTGGGTTGTCGCACACGTGCTATCGCTTCGGCGAATTACCTAGAGGTGTCAGCCATGAATTGGATCAAGGCTTCAAAAAATTGTGGAGGTGGAGATGGAATCCTGTCATTACCATCTTCAAGGTGATGTTCGTCTTGGTTCTTATGACGTCAATATGGTGGCATCTTTTCTGCGCCATGTCACTCGTTAACAAAATAAGGCAATATAATTTATTCAGACTTAATAAAGATCACATGGATATTTCCTATCCAAATTATTATTCCGGAGGGGATTTTCCAGTGCTATCTAATCTTATTAAAGAGTGTTTATTCCTAATAATCTTGTTATTTACCTAGTGACTCTAAAAGAATAAACATATACAATCATTCACAAAATCACAACACTAGGCACATAATCTAAAGTAGTGTTATGTGTTAAGTGAACATAGACATGTATAGCACACATACTCAAAAGTTTTTCATAAAGAATTTTCTTTGTATTAAAACCTTTTGAAAACATATAATAATACATGATTGAGTATTAATTCTCATCCCAGAACATGAGTTTAACTCCCCCATATTCAATGGATTGTTATACACGAATGAGTAGCCTCATCCTGGAACAAAAGTTTTACTCTTTGCATTCAAAGGAGGAACAAAAGTTTTACTCCTTGTGTTCAAAGCAGAAATAAAAGTTTCCTTCCTCTGATTTAATGGAGTGTCTCAGTTGCTATTAGAGGCAAGTATAAAACAAAAATATGTCTATAATATAGATATATCATTTTTATAAAAATTTTGTTTTAACAACATTTTTATTGCGTCCAAACATCTTTTCATCGCGTCAGAAAATCATTTCACAAACAAAGTAACAATGTTTAAAAGATATACTCAATATACTTAAAACATTTTCTTGGATCCAAAACCAAAATAGTTTCTTTTTCAAACCCTTTGTTTAGCATGCAATCATACAAATATACATATCTAACTTGCCAATCAAATCTATAAGCTACTAACTTGAAAATCATATCAACATGTTCTCTAACACATAAATGATATTAAAATACTTACTAACATGATTAGCAATAAACATATATAAAGATCATATGGTGCATATATGATCATGTTTAGCAAGGTAACACATAAACATCAAAGTCATATCATTCATACATCATTATAATTATCACAGAAACATATCATCATTAGAATTACACAATGTAGCATAGATGACCATATTTAAGAAATCCTAATTGTAGACAATAGTTATTAATCTCATTAACCATAACATTTCACACAAAAGCTTTCATAAAAAGTTGTTTATTTTACCTATAGCTCTTGTGTCATTTCTAAAATTTCTATGGTCAGTTCTAGTGGTCACCAGAGCAAACTACTCTGATATCAAACTGTAACGCCCCGCTTTTTACAAAAAAGCATAAGTGAAAATTTCAATTTTCACATGACATTACGACGTCATCAGAGTTAAATATTGACAGCGGAATATATTTTTTCTTTACAATGACACATTAGAGCTGACTGAATAACTTCAATATAAAATAATAACCTTTCGTTTTGATACAATAACTACATTCAAAAATGATAACATATGTGCCACAGGTGGCATTAATATTATATAACCATATATTATTCTAATACAAACTAAAGGTCTATTCTTTAATTAACCTAGCAGCTGCTCCCATCATTCAGGCAAAAACTTGCATGTGATTGTTGTTAACACCACAATCTCATGCTGTAGTTGAGTGAGCCAACGGTCCTCAACAACATAGTGACACACTGATTTATATAACAATATACAGTGCATCCAAATGATACAGTTATATCCATATACAATCATGCTTGTTCTTGTACTTTACCTTTATTAGAACCATACTTCCCATACTGGAGCCATACCTCTATTGCTAGAGCCATACCTCCATTGCTAGAGCCATAACCCCATTACGGGAACCATACTTCCAATGCCAAAGCCATAACTCTACTTACTTACCTTATCTCACTATTACTCCTTCAACCTTTGGCTTATCCGTCGGTCTTATCAGCGTATTGATGCCTTGGTACCTAAACTTTCGTTTATCCGCTGGTCTCCTCAATTCACTGACGCCTTGGTACCTAAACCTCCAGTCTTTTTATTAACAAACTCATATCATACCACAATATATTCATGAAAACATCATATAAATAACTTCAACCAAAGCATGTTAAACATATATATTAAATGCCAAACATCACGCATACAATTAGATAAAATAGCAATCACTACATTGCTAAAGACTAAACCACACGTATCATCCTCAATGAGTAAGAAATACTCACAGTTATTTCCAACTACAAAGATTGATCCACAGAAAGAAGACTGCATAGTTATACATATACGATTAGTATAAAATACTAAGCACCTATTAACTACTTTTTACTTATGACTTGTAAATTGTTTATCCTAATTTCTGATGCTGCTTAGAAATTACCACAGCATATAAAATATAGTAATTATAATGCCACATATTTCATATGAGCATTATAACAACATTTATTATTGAATGACTAAAATACCCTTTTTACATAAAATAGTCATTTACATATTATTAACATAATATCCTCTATAAAAATAGACATAACAATTAATATAACTAATTGCCATAGTTTATAAAATAATTCTAATTTAATCCTTTATAAACATTTGAGCAAAATAACGGCATTAGTATATTAAATGTCTAATAATATTTTATAAAACACTGTTACACTGCCCAAATATTTAAAGTATTTTTAGGCATTATTAATACTAATGCCGTTATTTTGCCCAATTTCATAAAAGAATTAATTATGTAGATATTCTAAATCCACATGTTTTTAAAGTATAAAACCCGTTAATTATATTAACGAAGTTATTAAGTTTATTTGATGTAAAATAAACCATATGTTGGCTAAAATCTATTTTCGTATCTCACTGTTTCAGTTAAAATAACTGAAACGGTACATGCTTTGATATTATTTAATTAAAGGTTCAAGTTATTTTGGGTTGCAAAACTCTATTGTAAAATCAATGAGTTTGAAGTATTATACTTATTTTTGTAAAAAGGTATTGTGAGATCTATTTGGATATATAGATATTTAAAGGCCTTAATAAATACTGTGTTAGAGTCTGCATAAAAAATTAGTAATAAAATGTAATTGGATTAATATGCCGAGATAGTGTTTAAGCAAAAGTAGAGATCATATTAAAGGTTTAAAGGTTAGAAATGGGAATAATGTTCAAATGCATTGTTAGTGAATTATATTAATTCACTATTGTTTGTATTAAATTATTGCAGTGAATATTTATCTATGAACACTTTCTGAAGCGAGAAATAACTGTGAGTATTTCTTACTCACTGAAGATGATACGTGTTGTTTAGTCTTTAGCAATGTAGTGATTGTTGTTTTATTTAATTGTATGCGTGATGTTTGGCATTTAATATGTTTAACATGTTTTGGTTGAAGTTATGTATATGATGTTTGCATGAATATATTGTAATATTGTTAGTTTTTGTGTTGGCTGCATTCTGTTGGACAAAATCACTTTTATGTAATGTTGCTGATTTCACAGGGATGCCTATCAGTTAAGAGTCTTCAAATATTCAGAGTTTATTTATCTGATATGGAAAGGGCCTTATTATAACAAGATCAGTGTCATAAGCATCAAGAAGGAATGCCTGGACTCCAAGAAGACTCTGCAAAGTCTACAACTTAGCAAAAGTTGGATCCCGAGTTTATCATCCGAACGGCCTAGTGAAATGCCTGGACACTCATTAGTCAGTAACATAAGATACTTTTAAACAGGGGTTCAATCAGTTTTCAGAAGTCTTCTTCAGATATATGTTTCTAGAAGATTCTGTGCGGATGTCAAGACAGTGTAGTAAGATCCCTTGCATTTATTCGAACGATGTGGTATTCCGTTTAGATGCTCATCAGTCAAGCATCATCCGTCCAGACGACGTGATATACCATTCGAACGCCCAACTGTCCAAAGCATCATCCGTTCAGACGACGAGAAATTTTCGTACAGACCTTCCTTTGTGTCGAGAAGCTTTAAACTGTTCCAGCTTGCATCTGTCCGGACGTTTCAGCAGCACGTCCGGACGACACTCAGTGTTCGACCAGCTATAGGATTTCATTCCAAAACACAGATAAAGGAAAATCGTTGCAATCGTCCAGACGATGTGGATTCCCGTCCGGACGCGCTCATCCATAAGGCAAGCTGCGCATTCAAAATTCAGACGTCTGGACGACAGCCTTCATTGTCCGAATGGGCGAGCTATTTATATGGAAATTGTGTGCATCTGATCAACCATCCGGACAACCATTCCCTTGGTCCGGACGCGCGAAGCCTTGATATGGAAATTGTGTACAGCTAAAGTGCGACCGTCCGGATGACAGGGCAACACCGTCCGGACGCGGCTCAAAAACAGGAAAGAATTTCAGCGAAATTTTGGAAAGCCGATCGTACAATTGTCCATCTGGACGTCTTATGTCTACCGTCCGAATGGCGCCTAGGTTTTTCAAGCCAGACGCTCATTTGAACCTAGAGCTTATAAATGGAGGTCCCTAGGCTTGAGAACTGCAAGAATTCGGTGGCGAATTCCATAGTGCTTAGAGAGTTATATTTTAGAGTTATTGTGCTGATCTGCTCACTCTCAAGTCGTTACTAAGTGCTGTTGCTGTTCTGAAACTGAAGTCTATCTTAGGGGTTGGCCCTAAGGTAAATGATTCCATTGAAGACCCTTTCAAGTAGGAGACTTGGTTGGGAGGCATTCATGTTGGGTTTCACGTTAGAGTTCAAGGTATGACCACTGCATAAGGGTATGTGAGTGCTACTGCTTTGTAACTAGCTTTGTCTTCTGAATAGTGGATATCTTGGGTTTGGCTGCCCCAGAGTGGTTTTTATCTTAACTTAGTTTTCACTCCGTCAAGAAAATATCTGTCTCCTTTAATATCGCATTTTGATATTTTGTTGCACACTATTGCACACACTTGATAAATTAGAAGTCCAATTATTTTTCAGATATGATATGAGTCTGTTAATAAAAAGACTGTAGGTTTAGGTACCAAGGCGTCAGTGAATTGTGGAGATCAATGGATAAACAAAAGTTTAGGTACCAAGGCATCAGTACACTGATAAGAGCGATGGATAAACCGAAGGTTGAAGGACTAATAGTGAGATAAGGTACGTAAGTGGAGTTATGGCTCTGGCATTGGAAGTATGGTTCCGGTAATGGGGTTATGGCTCCAGCAATGGAGGTATGGCTCCAGTATAGGAAGTATGGTTCCAATAATGGAGGTATGGCTCCAGTATAGGAGGTATGGCTCAGTAATTAGTGATAACATATGACACTAACAATGTGATAAGTAGAGATATGGCTTTGAGTAGTAAAGAGTTAAAGTAAAAGAACGAGCATGATTGGATGTGGATATAATTGTCATCATTTGGATGCATTGTATATTGTTAGACAGATCAGTGTGCCACTATGTGGTTGAGGACCGTTGACTCACTCGACCACAGCATGAGATTGTGGTGTTAACTACAATCACATGCGAGTTTTTGCAGGAACAAAGGGAGCAGCTGATAGGTTGATTAAGGAAGAGACCTTTAGTTTGTATTAGAATAATATATGGTTGTGTAATATTAGTGCCGTTGGTGGCACGTATGTTATTATTTTTGAATGTAATTATTGTATCAGAATGAAAGGGTATTATTTTATATATTGAAGTTATTCAGTAAGCTCTTATTTGTCATTGTAAAGAAAAAAAAAAGTATTTCGCTACCAATATTTAACTCTGATGATGTCGTAATGTCACGTGGAAATTGAAATTTGCACTTACGCTTTTTGTAAAAAGCGGGGCGTTACACGGGACAAGATAGTCATTATTAGACAAAGGATGGTAGCAGCGTAAAGTCGACGAAAAAGTAACGCTGATAACCGAAGACAGGTATTGGAGTTTGAAGTGGGAAACCAGGTGTTCCTGAATATATCTTAAATGAAAGTAGTGTTGCATTTTGGCAAGAAGAGAAAGTTAAGCCCTTGATTCATTGGACCATTTGAGATAACGCAAAGAGTTGTAAAGTTAGCTTACCCAGTTACCCTACTGCCAGATTTGGCAGGGAAGCGTGACGCCTTCCATGCCCGATGTTAAGGAAATACATCCCGAACGCCAATCTGGTAGTGGAGTACAAACCTTTGGGAATAGAGGGGGAGCTAACCTATGAAGAGAAGCCCGTACGAATCTTGGACCGTAATGAGCAAGTTTTGTGCACCAAGACGATTCCCATTGTAAAGGTGCTATGGCGTAATCATGGACTAGAAGAAGCATCTTAAGAAGCAGAGCAGGACATGAGGAGCCGCTACTCGCATTTGTTTGAATTTCATGTGCGTAGTCTTTAGATTCTTGGAGATTTTGTTTGGATTGGTAAGAATGACTAAGAGGAATGTTTCCTGTCCAGGGAGCATAAGGACTATGGCAAAGATACCTATAGACCTTGACTGTGTATGGAACTACTCTTTCTATGAGCTGATAGATTTGGGAGTCGACATAGATAAAGACTAGTATAGTTTAGGCCACATCGAATACGATGTTCTAGATGACCTAAGAGGTGATTACCCACACTTATTTGAAGACGAGGTAGCGGAAATATTAGAAAATGGATGGGACAAGATTACTTAAGAAATTACTGAGCATGGAGACGATGAGGCTTTGGATATGAGGTAACATTACTAAATTCTCATGAAGTCTGTCTTTGCAAAATTTCGAGGATGAATTTTTTGTAAGGAAGGGAGAATGTAGTGTCCCAGATTATTATCAAGGGTTAATTAGGCCTTAATTAGGAATTTGGGACTTTTGACCTTTTGAGTTGACCAAGAACGTTCGCGGTTCCAACCAGGAACATTCCCAATTTTCACCTGGAACGTTCGCAGTTCCCACCACGAACGATCATTGACGTGTTGTACTGTGTGTTAGAAGGTACATCCCACTTCTTCAACATGTGTGTCAGACCGTATCCCGAACGATTACTATCATATGCCAAACAATCGCCTAATCCTAGATATTTCACGAACTTTCACGATTCGCTTATCAAACATTTTCCAAAGGCCATATTAGTTGATTGTTCCCACTCAAAATTTTTCTCATATAAATACCAACACACCCTTTTCACCTCATTTTCGCCCATTTTGTCAGTATAAATAGGAGGGTCGAACGTTCGGCTTTGACATCGATTCGTTCGTCTAGTGAAGGTCGAAATTTCGACACTCGGGTAGAATCCCAAATCCTAACCTAAAAGCCACAAAACTAGTTCTAAGCAAGTCCTACTGTCTTGATATGGTTTCTAACAGAGTCCTAAGCCTTAATAAGGTCTCCATGTAGAACTTTGTACATTAAACATCATTAAAAAAAAAAAAAAAAAAAAAACTAATCCAACACTAATCTAGTTATTGAAACCAAAAAGTAAGTAGAGATACCAAAACCTTAAACTAGGTTATGAAAACTAACTAAACAACATAAGAACAACTTAAGAAGCAAGTTAGTAAAACTCACATGGATACTTGATATTATTTTTTCACATAGCATGATTATTTTGTATATCAAAACATGCATGTTTACAACTCACATGAAATATCATTTTGATTACTGTGAACTCTATTTTGTGAAAATCTGTGATTAATGGTAATGAAATGATGAGATTATGAAAGCATGCATGTAAAATACTGTGAAGGCTAAATTGCATCATATGACGTGGTACACCATTTTGTACAGAAATATGGCCATGGGCTTATTGTTATATGGGTTGTTCTTTATGGTCAAATGTTTATAATGTGTTATGATGGACCTTGGATCCAATGATATTTTTGTGACTAGCACACCATGTTTGAATGGAGGTCACAGTTACGACTTTGCTAGTAGCGTGGGCCACTCGAGGTTAGACTTTGTCGGACAGCTAGTATATGACGGTATGCATACTTATTCGGGGCACCGGTGTTCTATTACAAGTCCCTCGAGACGGCTCCAACCCTGCCGAAAATGGGTTAATATCATACGTAGACCATTTGGAATTAAACTATGACATGACTTTTATTATAAGCATATATTATTTCTATACCACTTACGTCACCATCTTGTACAACGAAATAATATTCTAATGCATGTGATTACCACTTAAACTGAGTTTACCTTATGATAACATGTGCATCATGCGTATTATTACTCATAAGTTGTGGACTTATACTTATATCTATATACCTGTGAAACATATAGGCCTCGTTTGGTTCGCAGAATGGGTATTCCATTAGGAAAATGAATAGTTATTATTATTATTATTTTTAATTTTTAATTTTTTGATTTTTTTTTTAATTTTTGATTTTTGATTTTTGATTTTGTTTTTTGATTTTTTTGTTTTTTTGATTTTTTTTAAATGTTGTCTATTCCCACAGGAATAGCTATTCCTCTTCGTAAGGGAATAGTTATTCCCATGGAATAGCTATTCCAAGGACTAGGTCTCTACCAAATAAAGGAATAGCTATTCCAATGGAATAGTCATTCCATTCCAATGACTTATTCCGCGAAACAAACGAGGCCACATTGTTTTATAGATAGTGTTTGTAATGCCGAGTTCGGAGCAGCATATGGTCCTGCTGAAGGGTGTGCTAAGTATCATTTTTGAGAAGTAAACCTCATATGTCATATGGCTGAAGCGAATGTGGAGAGGACCTAGTGAATCCTGTCAAGATATGATAGATTTCATCTTTATGCTTTATCTTCTTAATTTATGATTTGACTCTTGATGTTGGTAACTCTTAGATCTTTTGGTCTCGGATATGTACTTATTTTGATGAATGGTCTTATGATCATAATTCGAGAGTTTCAACTATATATGTTATGATGTTTTAGTTTACTCTGGCTATTCTTGTTAAAATTATGAATGTTAGAATTCTATCTTTATCTTTTAAGTTAAAGTATTGCACCGCAGACTCTATTCGGAGAGGATGAAATTCATGTTGTCTTGTTCTTTTAGAATAAGACTGGGAGACGAACAATGAAGTTAACTACAAGTTAGTTAATTTCACTGGGGTGTTACAAGTTTGGGCTATTAGTTGAGACTGAAATATATATATATATGAACACTTTTTTTAATTGTACTTAGAGGCCAATTTTGGCAAAAGATATCCAAGAACCGGGGGCATTTTGGGGAGATTTGGTTAAAAAATTTCACGTACGGCATACATTATGCGAGTTCCATCCTTGACAGGAAAAACTAATGAGGCTGTTAATAGTGACAATTGGATAGTTGGTGGGAGTCGAATGTCATTTTTTAAACTTTGCAGGTACAAGTGCCAAAGTGATGATACTAATTTGGGAGGGTTAAGTGTATTTTTTTCAAATTATATATTTTTTATGGTTTCAGATTTAGAAAATCTTATTCCATTCCTAACCCATTCACTCACCCTATTCCTATTCGTAAATTGTAGTAAGATTTTGTTAAACATTTTAAAGTATTGATTAAATGATTATTTAGTTAAATATTTAACGTGTTGGACATCACTTATTAAAGTGATCGAAGTTGGTGTCCACACGTGAGGCGTAATGTTAAAGTATTGATTAAATGATTATAAGTCTTAACCCTTCTCTATCAACTTAACCTTTTGAGACAAGTGATGATTTAATAAAATATATATTAGAGTTTATCATTTCTAATTAATGGTTTCCACGTGTATGTTCCAAACAAGAGTTAGTAATATCAATCTCTGATATTCGACCTACTTGTCCATATAAGAGAACCTAAAGATTTTCTTTTTTTTTTTTTTTTTTTTTTTTTTTTTTTTTTTTCTGATTTGTAAATTGCTTTGTAATCTTTTATTAGTTATCTATTCAATAGGATACGGCTTCAAGAATGAAAAAGGAAATAAAATAAGAAAAAGAAATCTATCGTACTGCAACTCAAAATTGTTGACCAAATGGATTTGGATTCTTGATAACTTTGTCTTTTACAGATTCCTTCATTGGTGTTGGAGAAAGAATGTGGCATTAAGTTCTTTTTATCTTCTTTACATGTTAAAAAAGGTTGACCTTGAACTCAATAGGAAGATTCTTTACTTTCTTACTTGGTGATTGGTGGGCGCCTGATATGTTTTTTTGGCAGTCAGCATAGCATGCGAATGCCTTCCTATGCAAGCTAGGTCCTACAGGAACATGAAGAGAAATCTATGCATAATTATCACAATAACACTTGCCCTAAATCGGTGATTATAATGGGCTATTTACAGCATAAATTAAGAAAAGTTCAAATCTCTTCATACATTTCTTTGGTCGGGTTTATACTTCAATTCATAAATTAAGAAAAGAAACAATTTGGCAAGGATGTATATATAAAGAATAACGAAAACTTCACTTAATTTTTTATGAACTTTTATCACTTTTACAATTTCTCTCAAAAGTACAAAAACTTTTAATTTAATGTATCAAACTTTAAAAAATTTGCAATCTCAATACTCCTCTTGTTAGGGTTTAGGGTTAAATTAGACGGTCAAAGAGTAAATTAATCATTATATCTTTGTAAACTTTATAAAATTATAAAATTACTAGACCATTACATTTTTTTAAAAAAGAAAAATTAAAATTGGGGGTATTTTTGTAATTTTCACATCCTATATTAGGATTTAACAAAAGATCTTAACGGAAGAGTGAAATTACAAAAAAAATTTAAAGTTGAGTGCGCTAAATTGAGGAATATATATATATATATATATATTTTTTTTTTAAACTTTAAAAAGAAAATTGCAAAAGTGATTAAAGTTCAAAAGATTAAGTAAAGTATCGCGGCCCAATAGTAAAAGTTAACTAACAATATTTTATCCAATAAATTTCAGAATAATTAAAAAGCCTCTGGTGCGCAAATTGAAAGGTTAATAATCATAGTAGAAAAGAAAATTGTAAAAGTGATGAAAGTTCAAAAGATTAAGTAAAGTATCGCGGCCCAATAGTAAAAGTTAACTAACAATATTTTATCCAATAAATTTCAGAATAATTAAAAAGCCTCTGGTGCGCAAATTGAAAGGTTCATAATCATAATAGAAAAGAAAATTGTAAAAGTGATGAAAGTTCAAAAGATTTAAGTAAAGTATCGTGGCCCAATAGTAAAAGTTAACTAACAATATTTTATCCAATAAATTTCAGAATAATTAAAAAGCCTCTGGTGCGCAAATTGAAAGGTTCATAATCATAGTAGAAAAGAAAATTGTAAAAGTGATGAAAGTTTAAAAGATTAAGTAAAGTATCGCGGCCCTATAGTAAAAGTTAACTAACAATATTTTATCCAATAAATTTCAGAATAATTAAAAAGCGCACCTCTGGTGCGCAAATTGAAAGGTTAATAATCATAGTAGAATCTGATGAATGATCTATTCATAGCTTAACGTCCATGAAAACTTTGAAAGGTCACAATATTCCATCTTTTATATTGTGAATATTGTGAACTTCCAATAGAGTTCACAATATATTCAAAACTTTGAAAGTTCATATATTCCTAGCTATGTTTTATTTTTTTGTCCCCCAAATACGTGTTTATTGATTTTTGGCATAGCCATAGAAATGCTAAATTAATTTGACAGCAAGAGGCCTCGACTTAATTTAAAATGAGCGACAAATGACAGAAATAGACTTCGAGCTCAGGATTTTGAAGTTCCGGTACAAAGTTAAATTTCTATTTATCTTACGATAATAAAAATAAAAAATAAAAAATAAAAAAATTATTTAATTTATATTCTAACATTTAACGTAATTATCCATCCGTAAAATAATGGGTGAAATCGTCTTTGTCGTTACTTCGTTGTTGGTAATTGTTCTTATGCTAAATTAATGCTTTTGCTTCGTCGATCGTCATGCTCCTGATGGAATTTAGATCCTCTCTCCTGATGTGCACGACACTTTTTGCTGGTGATACTGCGTTGTTTAAGTAGTAATTCTGCAAACATATTTGAGATATATGAAGTAATTAATCAAATCATTGGTACGTTGGGAATAATATAACAAAGCACACGAAAAATAAATGATCATCAGCCCCAAACAGAAACCTGCAACCATTTCAATTTTCTTTGTCAAAGTTTCAGACTTCCATTAAACTCATCAAACTGTAATACTTATGAAGTTACAATATTATGAATAAAAACTAGATATTCTTTCATTTACATTTGCTCAGAAGATTGTTGGATAGCTAGCCACTTTCGTCAAATAATGAGCTGTTATATTTACTTTTCTTTTAACTTGCTTCACATACCATGATTGGAGAGTATTGAACAGCGTCCTCGAATTGTCAATTATACTTTCATACCAACTTTAAGATTGTCCTTCAATTCATAACACACATGTATCATTTCGAGTGAATCACCCTCCAATATGATATTACTCTGTGTTTCTGAATTTCTGCAAAATTCCACAACCTTCCATGCAACCATTTCAATTAAGCAGCTATATATTTGGAACCCAAGATAAAACATTACGATGTTAAACAAGAGATAGTATTATCATGGATTATTAATTAATATATAATGAAAGACAAGATCTCTTTGTTTTTTTTTACTGAAACTGTTATCAAGCTCAACTCTCTTACTCTGACCTTCATCATGACAGCTGATTCTGATTCAACTAATGGCTTCTTTTTTCTTTTTCTTTTTCTTTTTTTTTAATATTTCTTATTATAACGTGAAACTTCTTTAAAGCAGGACCCTTAAGATCCACTTCTATAAAGCAAACCCCGAATACCTGCAATTGCCTTCCGGACTCAAACACAAAACCTCAGTATAACACGAAGGAGGCTTCCATTCGAGCTGCCCGTGCGGGACAACTGATGGCATGGCTTTCTCGTACATAGGTAATAGGTTGTCCATCTCGAGTCTGACATGTGGAAAAGAGAGCGAAGCTGAGCCAAGAATAACTGCCGGCGCAAGACCCAGGAGGGGATTACTGCTTTGAAGCAGATGCCGGCAAGTCATCCTTGACTCAAATCCACTCTCTATCTCCTTCATGCAAGACACATGAACGAATGAATCAATTGATGATGGAGCATTTTCTAACGTACGACTCATTAATTTAGATTTCTTATCTACAGCATTTCAAGCATATTTATAGGGATTGCCACTGAGTGGGACTTCACATCTCATTTATTCCGTGCATGTACAACTAGATAATTAAGTTCCAAAACCACTCCTTCATCTTTATCTTTCTTTTTTTCTTTTTTTCATGTGTTACAATATTTTATATTATTTTTTTTTCAGATTCCTTTTAGGTTTATAATTGATTCCCTTCTTTATTTAGCCTAAATTTTCTTTGATCACCGCTCTTAGATTACCTTTGGTACTCGGAATGGGCCATTTCATTAGAAAAATAAATAATTTTTATTAAAAATGAGAAATTTTACTTAACTCTCATCAGCTTCCATCACATTGCAATTACCTTCTTAAACTTTAAGAACTCTCAATTAATTTAGTGTATTCTGTAAACATAATATATAAATAAAATGCTATAAAATAATAAGCAGCGGAATTATAAATACCTCCAGCCATATTTTGTTCAAGCTTGATGAAGAACGAAGAACAAAGAACAAAGAAACGAATGAATTTTCTGCAATACAAAGTATTCTAACAAAAATTTAGAGAGTTCTTTTGGCCTATGCCTATGAGTGTGCCAATAGATGGATACACAAGGTTCTTTATATAGGTAGGCTAGGGACCCTCGTTATTAATTAGATGGCTGATTATTCTCCTCCCATCAAGAAGAATAAATCAGAAAATTAATATAAAAAACCGTTTTAAACCGTTATGATTTCATATAACTTAATGTGGAATAAATCATATTTAATCTTTATATTAAATAATTACCGTTATGATAATTATTTAAAATTCCAACCGTTACAAATCAAATAATTACCGTTATGATAATTATTTAAATTCCAACCCTTACAATGAATTAAACGTGTCTAAGGGACACATATGTAATTTCTTACATTCTCCCACTTGGCCCTTATGATACATATAATTCCCTAGATGTCCGGTTCTTCAATATGATTATCACTTTATTTATTCCAGCCATTCATGAAATCCTCCCACTCACATAAAGAATATTACACATGAATCATGGCGGTAAAACTTTATGTAATAAGTCGTCCCTTCCATGTATTACATATAAAATATTTCTTAAATGAGTACTATATGGGCAATCAAACTTTATGAATAAACTTCCTATAAGTTATTCGGGTCCAACTTTAATTTTATCCCCATGGATAATATAACAAATGTGCACAAACTTTATTAAAAAATAACTTGATGTCTATAGACAAATTAGAAAGAACTAGGTACAAAATGAATCAATGAGTCCCATATGCTCCACATGACTTTTAAACAGCTTTACCGGTAAACCTTTAGTCATAGGATCCGCAATCATCAATTCAGTACTGATATGCTCAACGAGCACTTCATTTCTTTTGATGTTCTCTCTCACACGAAGATACTTGATGTCGATATGCTTACTTCTGCTTCCACTTTTATTATTCTTAGAAAAGAATATGGCAGCACGATTATCGCAGAAGATCTTGATTGGTCTCGCTATAGAATCGACAATTTTGAGACCACCAACAAAATTTCTTAACCATAGCGCCTGTGTAGTGGCTTTATAGCACGCAATAAATTCTGCTTCCATTGTAGATGTAGCAACTATAGTTTGCTTGTTACTTCTCCAGGATATAGCCCCTCCAGTCAAGAGAAAGATATACCCTGAAGTAGATTTTCTACTATCTACACATCCAGCAAAATCTGAATCTGAATACCCAACCACCTCCAAATGGTCAGTGTGCCTGAATGTCAAACCGTAGTCCTTTGTTCCTTGCAAATACCACATGACTTTCTTTGCAGCTTTCCAATGTTCTATTCCTGGGTTACTTTGATATCGACCCAACATTCCAACTGCCATCGCAATGTCAGGTCTAGTGCAAACTTGTGCATACAATAGACTGCCAATTGCAGATGCATATGGAATGTTCTTCATCTGCTCCTGTTCCAATGCATTTCGGGGACATTGATCATTACTGAATTTGTCTCCTTTAATGAAAGGTGCTACAGAAGCCGAACAGTTCTTCATTCTGAATCTTTCCAAAACTTTTTCAATGTAGGACTTTTGAGACAGTTTTAATATTTTCTGTTTTCTGTCTTTGTGAATCTCTATGCCAATGACATAAGAGGCTTCACCCAAATCCTTCATTTCAAAATTTTGAGAAAGAAACTGTTTGGTTTCATGCAGTAAACCTAAATCATTACTTGCAAGTAAAATATCATCTACATATAGGACTAAAAATATGACTTTACTCCCACTGACCTTAAGGTATATACATTGATCAACAAAGTTCTCAATAAAACCAAATGAGGTAATAACTTTGTGAAATTTAATATACCATTGACGGGAGGCTTGTTTTAGTCCATAAATAGATTTATTTAGTTTGCAAGCTTTCTGAGTGTTATCATCAAAACCTTCAGGTTGTTTCATGTAAACCTCTTCTTCAAGATCCCCATTCAAAAAGGCTGTTTTCACATCCATTTGATGTAGCTCTAGATCAAAATGAGCTACTAATGCCATGATTATCCTAAATGAATCCTTCTTGGATATTGGAGAGAAGGTTTCATGTTAATCAATACCTTCCTTTTGTGTGAAACCCTTGGCCACAAGTCTAGCTTTATATCGTTCAACATTACCAGAAGCATCCCTTTTGGTTTTGTAAACCCATTTGCAGCCTATGGCTACAGCTTTCTCTGGTAAGTCAACAAGATCCCAGACTTGATTTTTAGCCATGGATTCCATTTCTTCCTTCATGGCATTTAACCATAATGTGGAGTATTCCCCACTCATGGCTTGTGAAAATGAATTTGGATCATCCTTAGGCCCAACATCGAAATCGGACTCTTGGAGGTATACAATATAATCACTAGAGATTGCTGGTCTAATTATTCTAGAAGCTCTTCATAATTCTACCTCCTCCTCATTTTGAGGGGGTTGAGTAGGTTCAATATGAACTTGTTCCTCATGAGCTGACTGTTCTGAAATTGATTGTGGTTCAAGGCAATCTGTTTGGATTTCCTTAAACATAATCAAACGTCCTTTAGATAAAGGAGCATCAGTCAACTCTTGTGCTTCCTCTAATTCAAACATTTGAGGATAAGCACTCCCACTATGTTCAAGATCCTCTAAGAATTTTGCATTCATAGATTCAACAATTCTAGTATTATTAGAAGGACAATAAAACCTAAATCCTTTGGAGTTGACTGCATAACCGATAAAATGACCGCTGGTTGTCCTTGGGTCTAACTTCTTTATATTTGGATTATAAATCCTCACTTCAGCAGGACAACCCCATATGTGTAAGTGATTTAAACTTGGTTTCCATCCATTCCATAATTCAAAAGGTGTCTTAGGGACAGCCTTGGATGGTACCCGGTTTAATACATACACAGCAGTTTTTAAGGCTTCACTCCATAGAAATAAAGGTAACTCAGAATTACTGAGCATGCTCCTTACCATGTCCATAAGTGTGCGATTTCTCCTTTCTGTAATACCATTTTGTTGTGGTGTGCCAGACATTGTGTATTGAGCAACAATGCCTTCTTCTTTAAGAAATTGCGCAAATGGACCTATCATTTGTCCCTTTTCTGTGTACCTTCCATAGTACTCTCCGCCTCTATCAGATCTTACGATCTTGATTTTCTTTTCCTTTTGTTTCTCTACTTCTACCTTATAGGTCTTAAAAGCATTGAGTGCTTCAGCCTTATCATTTAGAAAGTAGAGATACATATACCGTGTATGGTCATCAATAAAAGATATAAAATATCTTTGACCATTTAGGCAGGGAGTAGGAAAAGGTCCACAGATATCTGTATGTATGATTTCAAGAATCTCAGAACTCTTTCTGGCACCTTTAGTGATCTTGTTGGTTTGCTTTCCCTTTATGCAATCCACACAAGTACCAAAATTAGTAAAATCAAGAGTTTTTAAGACTCCATCATTTACTAATCTTTTGATTCTCTCTATGGAGATATGTCCCAATCTCCTGTGCCATAACAAAGCGGAGTTTTCATTCACAAGGCTCCTCTTTATGCCAACACTAGAATGCAATGATAAATAATTGTTTTCAAAGTCGGGATCTAGATCAATTTTGAATAAACCATCAATTTTGGTTCCACCACCAATAAAATTTTCACCTTTAAAAATATTAAAAGTAGAGTTTATAAACCAAAAACTAAAACCAATAACATCCAATTTAGAAACCGAAATTAAGTTTCTAGAGAAACATGGAATAAAAAATACATTTTCCAAATCTAAAATATAACCAGTTTTCAAAATCAATCTAAAGGTCCCAACCGCTTCCACATGTGAAAACAACTTATTTCTGGAATGAGTAATGATTCACTACCACCTAAATATACAACTTTTCACCATCTTACCTATGTGGCAAGGTGGTCCCTCACCTTAATTTATTTTTAAAAAGTAAAAAAATTCAAAAAGTAGTGAGGGACCACCTTGCCACATAGGCAAGGTGGTGAAAAGTTGTATCTTTAGGTGGCAGTGAATCATTATTCTTCCGGAATAGACCCGTTGCTCATTGCTTGCCGGTTTCCTCGTGTTGAGAAAACCCTGCATTGTATTAACAATATGGATTGTTGAACCAGAATCAATCCACCATGTATTACAAGGAGCCTCAACAAAAAAAGATTCATGACATCTAGAGATATGATATTACCTTTCTTTTCAAGCCATCTTTTGTACTTTTGGCAATCCTTCTTCATATGCCCCCCTTTCTTGCAGAAGAAACAAGTATCCTTATTGTCATTTTTCTTGATTGACAACTTGTTATCTTTCTTGAGATGCGGGGCACTTTTGTCTCTTTCCCTTATCATGAGTAGCCACAAAGTGAACACTCTGTGGTTTCTCCTGCTTTAGCCTTTCCTCCTCCTGAACACACATGGTCAGAAGTTCATTTACTGACCATTTATCCTTATGTGTGTTATAGGATATCTTAAAAGGAGAGTACTTAGTCGGGAGTGAGTTCAAGATGAAATGAACTAAGAAGGAATCAGAAATATCAACCTCTAGGGACTTCAGTTGAGCTGCCATGTCCCTCATTTCCATAATGTGCTCTCGCACACTTCTGGATCTGTCAAAGGTTTTGCTTGAGAGTTTCTTCATTAGGGTGCTTGCCAATGCCTTATCGGAACTTACAAATTGTTCCTCAACAGCGTGCATGAACTCTGTTGCCTTTTTGCATTCAGGGATAGAACCCCTAATGCCCTTAGTTACGTGAGACTTCATAAACATGAGACTTAGGCGATTAGATCGCTCCCACCTCTCATGCTTCGTAACTTCTAATGGCGTACTAGTATCCGTGAGGACAGGTGGTTCGTCCTCACGGAGCGCCAAATCAAGTTCTAAGCACCCCAAATAGAAAAGTAAATTTTCTTTCCATTCAGAAAAATTGTTCCCATTAAGCATTGGAACAGTACTTTCTAGAATAGCAGTAGTAGAAATAGCTGCAATAATCAAGGAAAAAATTTTAATGCTATGAAACTTTATTTTAAATTAACCAATGCTAATTTAATAGTAAATAATAAATTTCAACCTACCTGTGGACAAAGGTTGCATCACGCATGAAATTTACCCTTTATTAATAAGACTAATAAATTTAAATATTAATAAATAAAATTCTCCGTATCTGTGGGCCTAAGAGAAATTTTATTTTTAACATTAAATTTATTATCTTATTCTAATTAAGTCATAAAAATAAACACTTTCCTGTGGGGATCAGCAATTAAATTTATGAATTAATTACATAATCGATGTTAATTTTTTCTATATGAAGTTCATGTGTATAACCTTAATGTAATTATTATTCTAAAATTGGGATGCTGTGGCTCTCCCAAAAATATTATAATAATTACTACTTCATTAACATCTATTAACTGTATAGATGCTCACAAAAGTCCCAAGAATATAACAAACCAATACCTAAATGGGGTAAACAGTAATTTTCCAAGGTGCAACCAGGTGAGTTCCCAGGAAAGTGAGGGGGATCACAACGGACACACTTAAATCCCAAGACTTTTCTTAGCCAGAACTTTTCTAGACATTGCATTCTTAGATATTACTGTAAACACTTCAGCATGTATGGTTTTATTCTTAGGTTTAGGCATCAAACCAATTATATTTAAACAATATAATTAAAAATTAATTCTATTCCTAAGTTCAAGTATTAAAGAAACAATAATTTTAATATTGAACATATAAAACATAACAAAAATAAATTTATGACATGAAAGCATAATAAATATTATGGCCTAATGGTTTAGTAAGTGGCCTTAGGCCCTTTACACTTGAAAACCCAAGTTCTAAACCCCACAATAACCCAAATTTATTTTATTTTATTTTATTTTTTAAAATTCTAGATGAGCTACTATAAATGGATCAGCCCACTTTATAACCCAAAAACTGCATGGGTTTTAAACCCTACCCAAATACCCACATGTTAGTGTAGCAAGTTTCTCAATGTCAAAATTGTAAATAAAAATATCCATATCTATGCTTTCATGCTTTACAGTGTTCATGTTTTACGATGTGCAATTATTGAGAGATTTTCACACATATGTAAAACTCCAAAAACAATATGTGAAATTATCAATAAACAGATACACGGAAATTTGCACAATTCAACCAATAAAGAATTACCAAAACTAAAAGCTGAACAAATTGGCATAGAGGCTGGCTCTGATACCACATGTAAACATAATATATAAATAAAATGCTATAAAATAATAAGCAGCGGAATTATAAATACCTCCAGCCATATTTTGTTCAAGCTTGATGAAGAACGAAGAACAAAGAACAAAGAAACGAATGAATTTTCTGCAATACAAAGTATTCTAACAAAAATTTAGAGAGTTCTTCTAGCCTATACCTATGAGTGTGCCAATAGATGGATACACAAGGCTCTTTATATAGCTAGGTAGGCTAGGGACCCTCGTTATTAATTAGATGGCTGATTATTTTCCTCCCTTCAAGAAGAATAAATCAGAAAATTAATATAAAAAACCGTTTTAAACCGTTATGATTTCATATAACTTAATGTGGAATAAATCATATTTAATCTTTATATTAAATAATTACCGTTATGATAATTATTTAAAATTCCAACCGTTACAAATTAAATAATTACCGTTATGATAATTATTTAAATTCCAACCGTTACAATGAATTAAATGTGTCTAAGGGACACATATATAATTTCTTACATATTCATCTTTCAATTTTTTTTAATTTCACCATTCTGTTATGTCTTTTCGTTAAATCCTAACGAGGGGTGTTAAAATTTTCAAAATAACCATTTTTTTGGGAAAAAGAAAAAAGAAAAAAAAAATGCAAGAATATAGGTGTTGGTCAAGATTTAACAAAATTTACAAAAATATCCACCCCTAAGTCTTTGAATTTTTATATATATATAAACAAATGGTATTTTGAGAATTTTGATAGGATTTAATGGAACATCCAAACAGATTGGTGAAACTAAAAATAATTGAAAGATTAATACGCTAAATTGAGAGTTTTATAAGTTTAGAATAGTAATTGAAAAAGCATCGACGATTCAAGAGGGTTAAGTGAAGTTTGTCCTATTAAAAAATGCAAGAATGTGGAATGAAATAACCTTGAAAAAGTCATTCCTCATGGGCGGTAGGAATGACATACTATTCCAAGCGTCAGATCCTTATCATATAGTACTCTAACACCAAAGCTATTCGATTTATTTGTTTATAATAGAATTGTCATTTCGCATACCAAACGTAACTTTAATCTCTCTAAATTAAAATTAGGATTAGTTATAATAATGCAGTTCAATATACTTCAATACAAAATGTAGCCCTTAAGCTCTCTTAAAAAGATTAAAAAACAAAAATTTAAAAAAAGAAAAAGAAAAAGTAATTCTATATAACATATTACTGTCCCACCACTATCCTACCTTGTTGTCGTGGTATTAATTGCTAATTCACTTTTAAATTTTTTTTTTCTTTCCTTTAACAATGGTTGCTCTAAAGCTAGATTGACAATGCCGATCGAATATACTTAGTAGTGAAGCTGTTTGATAAGTAATTGTGAATTAGAATATTTATTTGAATAGTTGTAAGAAATGATTGATGTGATATAAAATTTGAGAACGTTTTTATAGAAAAGTGAAAACGTTTTGATTTGTAGTGGATTTCTTTATTTAAATAGTAATAAAAAAATTATTGATGTGATGTAAAAAGTGTAAAAAAGTTAGAATGTTTTTTATTTGATTTTTTTGGGAGAAGTGAAATGGGAATTGGAAATTTTAGGCTTGGTTGCCAAACAACTTCAGTATAGTTGTGTGATATTATTCACCCCTATCACTCATATCTTGCACCTCTCTTAGCATGGACTGAGACCCAAACTATCACCTATATATATAAAAGATATAGAAATGATTGTTGTACAACTTTCGTATAATTTTTGTGCAATTCTAACAATTTTTTTTTTTTTTGAAAAATCAACCATTAGATCTGTACGTTTTCCTACGTATGAACCTTAAATATCCAATAATTGATATTAAAAAAATTTGTTGGAGTTGTACGAAAGTTGTGCAAGAAAAATTACTCTAAAAGACATAGTGATATGTTAGCTGCACAACAATTTTACACAATAATTGCACAACAATTCTGATGTGTCTAGCATTTTCAATTTTTTAAAAAAATGCTTGACATATCAGCATTGTTGTGTAATTGGTGTGTAAGAGTTGTGCAAATAACATATCTCAAAGATATATCTATTTGAGTAATGTTTTCTGCAGAACAATTGCACACACTTTGTACAACAAATATGATACATGTGGAAATGATTTTCACTTTTTTTTTTTTTAAAAAAAAAAAAAAAAAAACCTGAACACATTAACTTTGTTATACAAAGTGTGTACAATTATTGTGCACAAAACATTACTCTATCTATTTTTGATTAGATATGACGTGGAATATTTACGCTTTGTGTCATGATTTCAAATGACGGGTCAATGCACAAAGTTATTTGCTGCTTATACTTACAAATTACAATCGTGAATTTTAATTTATTTTCTAACCCTAAAAAGCTTATTTAAAATCAATCGAATGATAAAGTCTGACACAAACCTCTTCCCTTACCGACACAGCAATAAGTTATTATTCCATGCAATGTGGTGTACATATTTAAGTGTAATTATCTTATTGCGACGAACACGCACAAGCATGCATGGTTGTGTACTTATAGTCCCTAAGGGATAGCTTAATCGGCTGAGGTCACTAATTTGAATCACCTCTCCTCCTCTTGTGAGGACATGTAAAAAAAAAAAAAAAAAAAAAAAAAAAAAAAAAAAAAATTATTGTGTACTTGTATCATTTATACTTGAAACGTCAACTAATTTTGGAGAAACTTTTTTTTTTTTTTTAATATCTATTTCATTTTAGAGAAACTCTTGTATGTAGACAATTACTTTATAGCAAAAACATTGAAATAGATGTCCAATGGAAAGAGATACATATGTCTTCCAAACAATTAAGGAAATTAATATGTAATTAAGGGAGTGTGTTAGTGAGACTCTAATATGACATCACTTAATCCAAACCTTTAAATCTATGAGTTTGGTTTCAATCATTCTTGTTACACATCTATATTCTAACACGTCTATACCTTAATTTGTAATTATATTTTTTCCTAGTTACACATCTATATCTTATTAATTAAATTACATGGAATTTATCAAAAAAGCTTAATTTGATAGAAAATTATTCATTTAATGATGCGAACCAATTCACCAAAACACAGGAAAATGATAGATTGGCTCGTTCGAGGGGGCCATGACCTTCAATGGCTAATTCGAGAAAGCCTGATCTCCCAAAAAACATAGTAAACTGTATTTCAGATAACAATAATCAGCTTACTTATTATTCATTAACAATCCTCTTTAAATAGAAGAGCAATACTTATCGATTACAAAGATAACTATTAATCAAAATAGAACTCTTAAACTATCTAACTGACTCACTAGGATTGAGGTAGACTATTAATTCTAGACTATGACTCTATTAAGAATTTGACTCAGTCTTAAATTGGAAGATATATCACCCCTTATTGAACTCTAACACGTGTCAAGATCAAATAATAATGATCACATCATTTAATCATTTAATTAATATTCTAACACTCGCTCTCATGTATTGGCTCAAACTCATTTTTAATAAGTCAGGCTCAACCCGTGAAATATTTAATTTAAATAAAAGGTGAATGGCAAAAAGAAAGTTAAAATTTAGGATATTTGCTCTAATACCATGTTAAATCACTGCTCATTGGAAAAAGGTTAAGCCACTACAAAAAAAAAAACTTGCTCATTAGCAGCAAGTAATTGTCGCTACTATTTATCATGTTGCCGCTAATGCAGCCGTTGACAATAGTCTGGCGCAAATGACTATTAGCATATACATGATGGGGTCGCCTCTAATGTTTGGTGAATAGTTGCGACATGTGTTGCTCGCCGCAAAAAGAAATTCTAGCCCAAACTAGAAGTCGTCATTGTTGGCTTAACAGTAGCGGTCGCCCCTAGGTCGCCACTAATACTGGACCAATAAGGGTTGCCACTAATAATATTAAAAATTCAAAAAAAATAATATGTTTTGAAAAATATATTTTTGGGTATCATTATATATAATTACTTGTCAAACTTACCATTAAACTCCTACATTATAAAATACTTCCACACCATATCATTAGAAGCCAATTGTAATTAATGATTATACAAAAGGTAATCATTGGTATTAAAATTTGTTATAAGAATATGGAAGTGAAAGAGCTAGAGACTCATCTCATATTTGTCAAGAAATTGAAATTGAGCCAAGACCCACAAAATATTTGCTAAACAGGTATTCATATACATGTTATGGTTGGTCTCTAGGTTTCAATTAAGTTATCATATTTTAAAAGATGGAGCAATCAAGGCATATGCAAGATTAAAAAAAAGAAAGAAATTGAGAGTAAACATTAATAAAATTAACAAAAAGATATAATGGAAGCCAACAAACACAAGAGGACTTACAGGTCAGTCCTAATCAAATAACAAAGCTTTCCATTCTAAACCAACTACATAACCTTATAAAACTAACACTATCTATCATTAAATTAGTGAGTAAAAATGGGTGCTTGGCTGAAATTTTTTAAAAGATTAAAGGTTAATTTGCTCCGAAAATTGTTGGAGTGCTGCCTTGGTCAAATAATGAGCTGTTATATTTACTTCGCTCTTAAAAGTACTTCACATACCATGATCGGAGACTATTGAGCATCGTCTTCAAATCTTCAATTATATTTTCATACCAACTCCAAGATTGGCCTTCAATTCGTAACACATGTATTATTTCTAGTGCATTACCGTCTAATACAATATTACTCTATATTCCAAAATCTTTGCCAAATTCCACAACCTTCCATGCAACCATTTCAATTAAGCAGAAATATATATATATATATTTGGAACACAAGATAAAACATAATGATGTTAGACAAGAGATGGTATTATCATGGATATATTATTAATAAATGTATAACTGAAGGACCAGATCTCTTTGTTTTTTTTACTGAACCTGTTATCAAGCACAACTCTCTTACTCTGACCTTGATCATGACAGGTTCTGGCCTTTTTTTTTCTTTTTTCTTTTTTAATATTTCTTATTATAACGTGAAACTTCTTTAAAGCAGGACCCTTAAGATCCACTTCTATAAAGTAAACCCCGAATACCTGCAATTGCCTTCCGGACTCAAACACAAAACCTCAGTATAACACGAAGGAGGCTTCCATTCGAGCTGCCCGTGCGGGACAACTGATGGCATGGCTTTCTCGTTCATAGGTAATAGGTTGTCCATCTCAAGTCTGACATGTGGAAAAGAGAGCGAAGCTGAGCCAAGAATAACTGCCAGCGCAAGACCCAGGAGGGGATTACTGCTTTGAAGCAGATGCCGGCAAGTCATCCTTGACTCGAATCCACTCTCTATCTCCTTCACGCAAGACACATGAACGAATGAATCAATTGATGATGGAGCATTTTCTTACGTACGACTCATTAATTTAGATTTCTTATCTACAGCATTTCAAGCATATTTATAGGGATTGTCACTGAGTGGCACTTCACATCTCATTTATTCCATGCATGTACAAATAGTTAATTAAATTCCAAAACCATTCCTTCATCTTTCTTTCTTTTTTTTTTCTTTTTTTTTTTTCATGTGTTACAAGATTTTATATTATTTTATTTATTCCGATTCCTTTTAGGTTTATAATTGATTCCCTTCTTTATTTAGCCTAGATTTTCTTTGTTCACCGCTCTTAGATTACCTTTGGTACTCGGAATGGGTTATTTCATTAGGAAAATAAATAGTTTTTATTAAAAATGAGAAATTTCACTTAACTCTCATCAGCTTCTATCACATTGCAATTACCTTCTTAAACTTTAAGAACTCTCAATTAATTTAGTGTTTTCATTTTTCAAATTTTTTCAATTTCACCATTTTGTTATGTCTTTTCGTTAAACCTAACGAAGGGTGTCAAAATTTTCAAAATAACCATTTTTTTAGGAAAAAGCAAAAAAAAATGCAACGATTTAGGTGTTGGTCAAGATTTAACAGATTTTGCAAAAATATATTCAGAAGGGTTGAGTGAAGTTTGTCCGATTAAAAAATGCAAGAATGTGGAATGAAATAACCTTGAAAAAGTCATTCCTCATGGGCAGTAGGAATGACGTATTATTCCAAGCATTAGATCCTTATCATATAGTACTCTAACACCAAAGCTATTCGATCTATTTGTTTATAATAGAATAGTCATTCCGCATACCTAACGTAACATTAATCTTTATAAATTAAAATTTGGATTTGTTATAATAATACAGTTCAATATACTTCAATACAAAATGTAGCCCTTAAGTTCTTCTAGCCTCCTTCTTTATGCTTCTGCTCTCTTATCTCTTTCATATTATATCATATCATATATTTCAGCACTATGTTAGGACATGATCAGTGAGCATATGTGGCCCCCAAAAAAGCTGTGGCTCTGTGGTTTTCAACCAAAACATGTGTATAATTGGGTATCATTTTCCAATTTGGCATGTGTATAACCTTAGCCTAAACAGAAGATAACTTGCCCACTCTCTTCCAAATTCCAATAATGCAAAAAAGGTTGTTGATTGACCAGGGAATAGAATATATAGAGATTGATCAGTAGCTAGAGGGTGCTTAGTTAGTGGTCGCCGTCGGACGTGTTTTGTCAGTGTGAATTTGTTCCTAGAATTTTTAAGGTTGATGAGCGACTGCAAAAGTCAATGTTTTTAGTTGGCGGCCAAAATCGCTAGTAAAACACAGAGAAAAAAAAAAAAAAAAGACTCCTTTTTACTGCATTTGAAACAACTCTGCAGAAGCAGTCGCCAACTGGTCCCAAGCGGTTTAGATGATCAGTACTGACGGTCATGTAAAACTTCTAGCAAACTCCTGCCGTAACGATCCACTTTTATCGGTGTAATATTATCTGTTTTTAGCTCTTTCAAACTAAATTTCTCAAGAAGTCACCCATTCTTGAATTACTCTCGTATAAACATACTTAACTGCGGAGTTCTGATGGATTCATGGTCATTACAACTTTAAAACTCGTGTCAAGAAAGGTATGAACATACATATCAATATATCTGCATTCTCATACCTCGGAGATGTGGGACGTCACAACTATTATTTTAATTCTTTATATATATTTAGCACGAGCAATGCTGGAAATAAGACTCATCTCTCCCTTGTGTCCTCTCAAAATAAATGTAGCTTTTAAAATTACCATTATGTCAAAATCTAATACTCATTTATCAGAAATCCAATATTGATTTTAAAAGCCACATCATTTTGGAAATATACAAGAAATGCATTAGTCTTTTCTCTAACATTACTCATTTATTACACGTTAAGTCTGTAGCTATACACCTACGATGAGCTAACTGTTATCATATGTGACAATAGCAATGGTTTTCCAAAATTATTGCTATATGTAATAACATATTATTTGGTGGGTTAAATGCTTCACAGGTACTTATGGTTACGCACGAAACCCAATAGCCACCTCGGTTTCAAAAAATGTCCCAAATGGTACCTGTAATAAATGACCCCAGGGCTTGCACCCCTTGGCGTAATAACTTGCTTGTTCATAAAAATCACAATACTTGCCTACATTTTCGTAAAGAGGATTACCTGAAATCTTTGGTGGTCGGCGAAACTTCGAATCTCTTTTGATCTCCATGAGGACTTCTGATATCTCGGCATTGAGAGTTGTAAAGTTATAGTCTTTGAACTTCATAACCGGCCACTGCTCTTCCCCATCAGCTTTCCTGAAGTCTTTCCTTTTCCTTTCTTGGGCTATCTCTTGGGGTAGCCTGGAATTAGCCATAGCCATTAGCGTCTCTTCTTAATTGATGAATTCTTCTACCTTATCCATCAGGCCTTACAAGATATTCGGTTGTTTTCGGGCCAATTTCTTCATCAGAGGCTCCTCAAGTGAAATTCTGTGATAGATGGCAGCAAAGACCATATCATCAGTCGGATTTTCAACCATTATCTTCTCTTGGTTGAACCGGGCCATAAACTCCTTAAGAGTTTCATTGCTGTGCTTATGCAATATTATCAAGTATCCCAAGGGCTTCTTCTGTGTTCGGAAAGCCAGAAACTTTGTCAAGAATATCTTGGACAACTCCTTGAACTTATCTACAGAATTCGGGGGGCAGCATCCTAAACCAGTCTCGGGCATTCCCCGAAAGAGTAAGAGGGAAGGCCCAACATGCCACTTCATCGAGTGTCGTGTGAAGATCTAGATGAGCTCGAAAATTCTCAAAGCGATCAAGAGGATCTTCATCTCGAACATAACTTAGAAGGGTGAGCCTGTACCCATTAAGAGCTTGTCCACCATTATGGACTTTTTTTTTTTGTCCTTCATTTCCATCTCCAAGTACATGTACTTTCTCTCCAACTCAACAATCATTTTGGTCAGATTTCTTACATCTTCCCGTCGGTCTTCATGACGGTCGGCACTTTCGATCTTTAATTCCAGGGGATTCTCTTCCCGGAAATTATCTTCTTAGTGATCGTCCTCCCAACGATTAGGGTAATTGGTATGGCTATTGCGCTCTTTTTCCACATGCTCATTCCGGGTCACCTCGAGATTGGATTGTCCTGGAATTCTGTGCAGCAACTTTGCATTCTATTGTGTTAAGGCTTGGATTTGTGCTTTCATCGCTGTTATGCGATCCTGGTTTCCACCGCCCGGGGGAGGCAATAGTGGAGGATGTGGATTGCTTTGAACTTCTGTAGTCGGATTGCACTGAACAATCGGCTCCGGCTGGGATCTCCTCTGTCTGTTGGCTTGGCTTCCAGAGCGTGTGTTCATCACCATAATAGAGATTTTTGTTTTTTTTTAGAAACGAATATTCGTTCCCACAGACGGCGCAAAAATGTTGGTACATTTTTCGGTTCGCTGTGAACTGGACGTTCTTCGATGTTCTTCATACTTTCCAAGAATCTACAAAACAACTAAAACTAGTGACCCTTCCGAGGGTCTCGTTCTATGCATAAAATAATCAATCTGTAGTGTATACCTGGGGTATAGGCCTATTTATAGGCAAAAATGTGGAGTCAAACCTGAATTGGGTTAACTACTCCTGCATGAATTAGGAGTGTCTGGTATTTAATTTGGTACGAGAGTCATATCTCTATTTAACTGGGAGTTGGGTTGTTAATCAGATTCTTCAAAGAGTCCTTATTGGACTCGGATTGAGACTACTACTCCAATTCGACTTCTAATCCAATTCGACTTGAAGGAGGATTATTTCCAAGATTAATGGTCATGCAAATTTATTTGTAAATAATAGGAAAGCCAATTACGTACAATTGTTAAGTTTTTGAAAACAAAAAATGCACAAAATTCAAAAATCTATCCTCTGATATTCTAATATTTTTTGCTTATATTTTGTTAACATTGAATAGACACTAATTTTATTTTTTATTTTAATATATTTATTATTCGTAGTTTGACCCTTAACATAAAAATGAGAACTTTGTAGAGAAAGTTGAGGCATGTGCTTCTCACATGTCAAGAGGCACATGTCAATCTTATATGTGGGTTGTATGAAATTTCTTACAGACTAATTTGTAAAAAAGATTTGTCCTTCATTGTATGGAAATTTATGTCCATTGTAATGTGTATATATCTCCCACGTGTAGTATTCTTCAAAAAAGGAATAACCCCTTCCCCCTTACGAGGTCTCTCTCTCTCTCTCTCTCTCTCTCTCTCTCTCTCTCTCTCTCTCTCTCTCTCTCTCGCAGGTCTTCGTTGGAAAAAGGGAGAGAATTTCTGAGTTTGGGCTGCCGGGAGGAGGGAGTTCCCTCCCTCCTCCCGGATTTTGTTCCTCCCTGGGTTAGCCTAGTGGAGGCTAGAGTCTCCCAACCACTAGGGTTGTGGAGTTTTGAGTCCCCCTGGACTTGTTCCAGTGGTGGTTTTAGACCTCCTAGTCTTTTTTGACTATGGAGTGGCTTCTTTTACTTAGTTTTTTTTTAGGTTTCTTTGTTTCTTGGCATGAAAACACCTCAAAGAGGAGACGGAGGGGGAGCATCCGTCGTTCGTGTCGCCGGTGGAATGATTTGGGGAGTCTCAGTTTTATCATTCTTTTAGTTCCAGATCTGCTCTGTTCCGCCTCTTTCTAGTCGACACGCGCCCCCCAGCCTTGCCCGCCGTCGTCCTCCAGTTCTGCCGCTGCTGGCTACGGCCGAAAAACTCACCGTTGACCGGCGCGTGGTCGGCACGCGCCAGGGAGTTAGTCACTCCTTGGGCCGTGCGTGTTGACCACGTTTCCGCCTCTGTTGCCGTGCGTGGTGGTGTTCGGTAGATTTGTGTTCGGTTGCTGCAGAGGATTTGCCGGCGGCGGCGCGTGTGGTACACGCGCCGTCTCCGGCGGCGCATTATTCCGACGACAGCTCCTTTTTTTGGGTGTTTTCCTGTTCTTGATTGCAGATTGTATTTGATAGTTTTGCTCTGTGTTAGATTTAGCCTGGTCTTTGATGGTTTGTGACCGACTCCATAGTGCAAGTAGAGGTTCATATGTCAACGCAGAGGCACATTCCTGTTGATTAGGTTTATTTGTAGCAACTATCAGTATAATCTGAGATTTGGGGTAACTGTAATGGGACGTTTGATGTGTCCCTTATTGGTCTGAGTTTATGACTGTAACTCTGTTACCCTTTGGGTGAATTAATGAAATGTTTACATCTTCCCTTCAAAACCCCTTCCCCCTTACCCGCGGTGGAAAGAGAGAGGTAATTATAGAATGAACTTATATATCAATGAAATAATTATAAAATATATTTATATTGACACAGATTCTGTTAGTTGCGATAGCTTTTATTGAAAAATCTTTCTCAGTAATGAATATAATTAAAATCAATTACTCAACTAATCAAATAGGAGATAAATAGATACTGTAGATCAATGATTGTTTAATTAGTTTAGTATATATATTGAAAATGATAAATTCAAGACTACTAACAATAAAAAATCATGCAAAAAATTTTGAAATATAAAAAGTTGTAAAGAAAAACCGGATAAATTGTTGCTTATATGTTTTGAATTACTTTATTTATATTATTATTATTTAATCTTTCTTAACTCTTATTTTTTAATCTTTTTGAGCAAAAATCCTTGTTCTCTCATTATTGCATGTTTCTTGCACCACTCCTACACAACTCTAATAACTTTTTTTTTAAGATCAATCATTAAATATTTAGGGCCAACAAATAGAAAAACAAATTCAACAGTTGATCGTTAAAATATATATATATATATATTTGCACAACACAAGACATATAAGGTGAGACACATGTGAGTGGGACTGACCACGTAGGTTCCACTCCATGTGTCTTGTGTTGTGCAAATGTTATGCAATTGTATTGTGCATAAATTACAATTCAAAAAACAAGAGTTAGAATTGTGTAAAAATTATGTAAAAATTGTGTAAGAAACATTATTATTATTATTATTATTATTATTATTTTTAAAAAAAGGACAAAGCGGTGATTCAAATCAGATTAAAATTCATATTCCGTCAAAGAGGGTGTTGAATAAATTCCAAAACACAAAAAGACAAACACAAAAGAATATTTCTTCAAAGTAATGATTTTCCTACGTCCCAACAAATATATATATATATATATATATATATGTTTTAATTCGATAAATTGATGTGATCAATGAGAGCATGTCAACTATTAATTTGATGTCTTTAATTAACACGAACGAGCCACGGACCTTTTATTCCTCTTTCTTCTTGCAGTCTAATGCCACTAGGGTTTTTCTGTACGTATCAATGGTACATAGAGAATGTCAACCGAGAAAAATGCTCTCTTAAAAAGATTAAAAAACAAAAATTTTAAAAAAGAAAAAAGAATAAAGAAAAAGTAATTCTATAAACATATCACTGTCCCACCACTGTCCTACCTTGTTGACGTGGTATTAATTGCTAATTCACTTTAAAATTTTTTTTTTTCTTTCCTTTAACAATTGTTGTTCTAAAGCTAGATTGACAATGCCGATCGAATATACATAGTAGTGAAGCTGTTTGATAAGTACTTGTGAATTTGAATATTTATTTGAATAGTAGTAAGAAATGATTGATGTGATATAAAATTTGAGAACGTTTTTATAGAAAAGTGAAAAAGTTTTGATTTGTAGTGGATTTTTTTTATTTAAATAGTAATAAAAAAATTATTGTGTGATGTAAAAAGTGTAAAAAAGTTAGAATGTTTTTTATTTGATCTTTTTGAGAGAAGTAAAATGGGAATTGGAAATTTTAGGCTTGGTTGCCAAACAACTTCAGTATAGTTGTGTGATATTATTCACCCCTATCACTCATATCTTGCACCTCTCTCAGCATGAATTGAGACCCAAACTATCACCTATATATATAAAAGATATAGAAATGATTGTTGTACAACTTTCGTATAATTTTTGTGCAATTCTAACAATTTTTTTTTTTTTGAAAAATCAACCATTGGATCTGTTTTCCTACATCTGAACCTTAAATATCCAATAATTGATATTAAAAAAATTTATTGGAATTGTACAAAAGTTGTGTAAGAAATATTACTTTAAAAGATATAGTGATATGTTAGCTGCACAATAATTTTACACAATAATTGCACAACAATGCTGATGTGTCTAGCATTTTCAATTTTTTTTAAAAGGGGAGTGATCTGTGCACTCTTTGTGCACAACAATAGCACAACACCAAGGCACATTGGGATGAGACCCAATGTATGGGGAGAAATGATCCCTACACTCATTTCTCACAACAGTCCCACAATAAGCTGACGTGGCTGGTAATATTTTATTATTTTTTTACAAAAAGAAAACAAAAGAAAAAAAAAAAAAAAAAATATTACCAGCCACGTCAGCTTATTGTGGGGCTGTTGTGAGAAATGAGTGTAGGGATCATTTCTCATGTATGGGTCCTACCTTAATGTGCCTTGGTGTTGTGTCATTGTTATGCATTGTGAGTGTTTTGATAATTTTCCTTTTTAAAAAATGCTTGACATATCAGCATTGTTGTGTAATTGGTGTGTAAGAGTTGTGCAAATAATATATCTCAAAGAAATATCTATTTGAGTAATGTTTTTTGTACAACAATTGCACACACTTTGTACAACAAATATGATGCATGTGGAAATAATTTTCACTTTTTTTTTTAAAAAAAAAAAAAAAAAAAAAAAACTAAACACATTAACTTTGTTATACAAAGTGTGTACAATTATTATGCACAAAACATTACTCTATCTATTTTTGATTAGATATGACGTGAAATATTTACGCTTTTTGTCCGGATTTCAAATGATGGGTCAATGCACAAAGTTATTTGCCGCTTATACTTACAAATTACAATCGTGAATTTTAAGTTATTTTCTAACCCTAAAAAGCTTATTCAAAATCAATCGAATGATAAAGTTTGACACAAACCTCTTCCCTTACCCACACATCAATGAGTTATTATTCCATGTAATGTGGCGTACATATTTAAGTGTAATTATCTTATTGCGACGAACGCGCACAAGCATGCATGGTTGTGTACTTATAGTCCCTAAGGGATAGCTTAATCGGCTGGGGCCACTAATTCGAATCACCTCACCTCCTCTTGTGAGGACATGTAAAAAAAAAAATAAAATAAAAAAAAAAAAAATTATTGTGTACTTGTATCATTTATACTTGAAACGTCAACTAATTTTGGAGAAACTCTTTTTTTTTTTTTTTTTTTTTTTTCTTTTTTTAATATATATTTCATTTTAGAGAAACTCTTGTATGTAGACAATTACTTTATAGCAAAAACATTGAAATAGATGTCCAATGGAAAGAGATACATATGTCTTCCAAACAATTAAGGAAATTAATATGTAATTAAGGGAGTGTGTTAGTGAGACTCTAATATGACATCACTTAATCCAAACCTTTAAATCTATGAGTTTGGTTTCAATCATTCTTGTTACACATCTATATTCTAACACGTCTATACCTTAATTTGTAATTATATTTTTTCCTAGTTACACATCTATATCTTATTAATTAAATTACATGGAATTTATCAAAAAAGCTTAATTTGATAGAAAATTATTCATTTAATGATGCGAACCAATTCACCAAAACACAGGAAAATGATAGATTGGCTCGTTCGAGGGGGCCATGACCTTCAATGGCTAATTCGAGAAAGCCTGATCTCCCAAAAAACATAATAAACTGTATTTCAGATAACAATAATCAGCTTACTTATTATTCATTAACAATCCTCTTTAAATAGAAGAGCAATACTTATTGATTACAAAGATAACTATTAATCAAAATAGAACTCTTAAACTATCTAACTGACTCACTAGGATTGAGATAGACTATTAATTCTAGACTATGACTCTATTAAGAATTTGACTTAGTCTTAAATTGGAAGATATATCACCCCTTATTGAACTCTAACACGTGTCAAGATCAAATAATAATGATCACATCATTTAATCATTTAATTAATATTCTAACACTCGCTCTCATGTATTGGCTCAAACTCATTTTTAATAAGTCAGGCTCAACCCGTGAAATATTTAATTTAAATAAAAGGTGAATTGCAAAAAGAAAGTTAAAATTTAGGATATTTGCTCTAATACCATGTTAAATCACTGCTTATTGAAAAAAGGTTAAGCCACTACAAAAAAAAAACTTGCTCATTAGCAGCAAGTAATTGTCGCTACTATTTATCATGTTGCCGCTAATGCAGCCGTTGACAATAGTCTGGCGCAAATGACTATTAGCAGATACATGATGGGGTCGCCTCTTATGTTTGGTGAATAGTTGCGACATGTGTTGCTCGCGGCAAAAAGAAATTCTAACCCAAACTAGAAGTCGTCACTGTTGGCTTAATTGTAGCGGTCGCCCCTAGGTCGCCACTAATACTGGACCAATAAGGGTTGCCACTAATAATATTAAAAATTCAAAAAAAATAATATGTTTTGAAAAATATATTTTTGGGTATCATTATATATAATTACTTGTCAAACTTACCATTAAACTCCTACATTATAAAATACTTCCACACCATATCATTAGAAGCCAATTGTAATTAATGATTATACAAAAGGTAATCATTGGTATTAAAATTTGTTATAAGAATATGGAAGTGAAATAGCTAGAGACTCATCTCATATTTGTCAAGAAATTGAAATTGAGCCAAGACCCACAAAATATTTGCTAAACAGGTATTCATATACATGTTATGGTTGGTCTCTAGGTTTCAATTAAGTTATCATTTTTTAAAAGATGGAGCAATCAAGGCATATGCAAGATTAAAAAAAAAGAAAGAAATTGAGAGTAAACATTAATAAAATTAACAAAAAGATATAATGGAAGCCAACAAACACAAGAGGACTTACAGGTCAGTCCTAATCAAATAACAAAGCTTTCCATTCTAAACCAACTACATAACCTTATAAAACTAACACTATCTATCATTAAATTAGTGAGTAAAAATGGGTGCTTGGCTGAAATTTTTTAAAAGATTAAAGGTTAATTTGCTCCGAAAATTGTTGGAGTGCTGCCTTGGTCAAATAATGAGCTGTTATATTTACTTCGCTCTTAAAAGTACTTCACATACCATGATCGGAGACTATTGAGCATCGTCTTCAAATCTTCAATTATATTTTCATACCAACTCCAAGATTGGCCTTCAATTCGTAACACATGTATTATTTCTAGTGCGTTACCGTCTAATACAATATTACTCTATATTCCAAAATCTTTGCCAAATTCCACAACCTTCCATGCAACCATTTCAATTAAGCAGAAACATATATATATATATTTGGAACACAAGATAAAACATAATGATGTTAGACAAGAGATGGTATTATCATGGATATATTATTAATAAATATATAACTGAAGGACCAGATCTCTTTGTTTTTTTTTACTGAAACTGTTATCAAGCACAACTCTCTTACTCTGACCTTGATCATGACAGGTTCTGGCCTTTTTTCTTTTTTCTTTTTTCTTTTTTAATATTTCTTATTATAACGTGAAACTTCTTTAAAGCAGGACTCTTAAGATCCACTTCTATAAAGTAAACCCCGAATACCTGCAATTGCCTTCCGGACTGAAACACAAAACCTCAGTATAACACGAAGAAGGCTTCCATTCGAGCTGCCCGTGCGGGACAACTGATGGCATGGCTTTCTCGTTCATAGGTAATAGGTTGTCCATCTCGAGTCTGACATGTGGAAAAGAGAGCGAAGCTGAGCCAAGAATAACTACCGGCGCAAGACCCAGGAGGGGATTACTGCTTTGAAGCAGATGCCGGCAAGTCATCCTTGACTCAAATCCACTCTCTATCTCCTTCACGCAAGACACAAGAACGAATGAATCAATTGATGATGGAGCATTTTCTAACGTACGACTCATTAATTTAGATTTCTTATCTACAGCATTTCAAGCATATTTATAGGGATTGCCACTGAGTGGGACTTCACATCTCATTTATTCCGTGCATGTACAACTAGATAATTAAGTTCCAAAACCACTCCTTCATCTTTATCTTTCTTTTTTTCTTTTTTTCATGTGTTACAATATTTTATATTATTTTATTTATTCCGATTCCTTTTAGGTTTATAATTGATTCCCTTCTTTATTTTGCCTAGATTTTCTTTGTTCACCGCTCTGAGATTACCTTTGGTACTCGGAATGGGTTATTTCATTAGAAAAATAAATAGTTTTTATTAAAAATGAGAAATTTTACTTAACTTTCATCAGCTTCCATCACATTGCAATTATCTTCTTAAATTTTAAGAACTCTCAATTAATTTAGTGTATTCATCTTTCAATTTTTTTCAATTTGACCATTTTGTTATTTCTTTTCGTTAAATCCTAACGAAGGGTGTCAAAATTTTCAAAATAACCATTTTTTTAGGAAAAAGAAAAAAAAATGCAACGATTTAGGTGTTGGTCAAGATTTAACAGATTTTGCAAAAATATATTCAGAAGGGTTGAGTGAAGTTTGTCCGATTAAAAAATACAAGTATGTGGAATGAAATAACCTTGAAAAAGTCATTCCTCATGGGCAGTAGGAATGACGTATTATTTCAAGTGTTAGATCCTTATCATATAGTACTCTAACACCAAAGCTATTTGATCTATTTGTTTATAATAGAATAGTCATTCCGCATACCTAACGTAACATTAATCTTTATAAATTAAAATTTGGATTTGTTATAATAATACAGTTCAATATATTTCAATACAAAATGTAACCCTTAAGCTCTTCTAGCCTCCTTCTTTATGCTTCTGCTATCTTATCTCTTTCATATTATATCATATCATATATTTCAGCACTATGTTAGGACATGATCAGTGAGCATATGTGGCCCCCAAAAAAGCTGTGGCTTTGTGGTTTTCAACCAAAACATGTGTATAATTGGGTATCATTTTCCAATTTGGCATGTGTATAACCTTAGCCTAAACAGAAGATAACTTGCCCACTCTCTTCCAAATTCCAATAATGCAAAAAAGGTTTTTGATTGACCAGGGAATAGAATATATAGAGATTGATCAGTAGCTAGAGGGTGCTTAGTTAGTGGTCGCCGTCGGACGTGTTTTGTCAGTGTGAATTTGTTCCTAGAATTGTTAAGGTTGATGAGCGACTGCAAAAGTCAATGTTTTTAGTTGGCGGCCAAAATCGCTAGTAAAACCCAGAGAAAAAAAAAAAAAAAAAAAAAAAAAGACTCCTTTTTACTGCATTTGAAACAACTCTGCAGAAGCAGTCGCCAACTGGTCCCAAGCGGTTTAGATGATCAGCACTGACGGTCATGTAAAACTTCTAGCAAACTCCTGCCGTAACGATCCACTTTTATCGGTATAATATTATCTGTTTTTAGCTCTTTCAAACTAAATTTCTCAAGAAGTCACCCATTCTACAATTACTCTCGTATAAACATACTTAATTGCGGAGTTTTGATGGATTCATGGTCATTACAACTTTAAAGCTCTTGTCAAGAAAGGTATGAACATACATATCAATATATCTGCATTCTCATACCTCGGAGATGTGGGACGTCACAACTATTATTTTAATTCCTTATATATATTTAGCACGAGCAATGCTAGAAATAAGACTCATCTCTCCCTTGTGTCCACTCAAAATAAATGTGGCTTTTAAAATTACCATTATGTCAAAATCTAATACTCATTTATCAGAAATCCAATATTGATTTTAAAAGCCACATCATTTTGGAAATATACAAGAAATGCATTAGTCTTTCTTCAACCATTATCTTCTCTTGGTTGAACCGGGCCATAAACTCCTTAAGAGTTTCATTGCTGTGCTGATGCAATATTATCAAGTATCCCAAGGGCTTCTTCTGTGTTCGGAAAGCCAGAAACTTTGTCAAGAAAATCTTGGACAACTCCTTGAACTTATCTACAGAATTCAGGGGGCAGCATCCTAAACCAGTCTCGAGCATTCCCCAAAAGAATAAGAGGGAAGGCCCGACATGCAACTTCATCGAGTGTCCTGTGAAGATCTAGATGAGCTTGAAAATTCTTAAAGCGATCAAGAGGATCTTCGTCTTGAACATAACTTAGGATCTGAGGTACCTTAAACTTCTTGGGTAGACGGTAGTTTGCTACCCGTCTGGTGAAGGGTGAGCCTGTACCCATTAAAAGCTTGTCCACCATTATGGACTTTTTTTTTTGTCCTTCATTTCCATCTCCAAGTACATGCACCTTCTCTCCAACTCAGCAATAATTTTGGTCAGATTTCTTACTTCTTCCCGTCGGTCTTCATGACGGTTAGCACTTTTGTTCTTTAATTCCAGGGGATTCTCTTCCCAGAAATTATCTTCTTAGTGATCGTCCTCCCAACGATTAGGGTAATTGGTTTGGCTATTGCGCTCTTTTTCCACATGCTCATTACGGTTCACCTCGGGATTGGACTGTCCTGGAATTCTATGTAGCAACTTCGCATTCTATTGTGTTAAGGCTTGGATTTGTGCTTTCATCGCTGTTATGCGATCCTGGTCTCCACTGCCCGGGGAGGCAATAGTGGAGAATGTGGATTGCTTTGAACTTCTGTAGCCGGATTGGACTGAACAATCGGCTCTGGCTGGGATCTCCTCTGTCTGTTGGCTTGTCTTCCAGAGCGTGTGTTCATCACCATAATAGAGATTTTTGTTTTTTTTTAGAAACGAATATTCGTTCCCACAGATGGCGCAAAAATGTTGGTACATTTTTCGGTTCGCTGTGAACTGGACGTTCTTCGATGTTCTTCTTACTTTCCAAGAATCTACAAAACAACTAAAACTAGTGACCCTTCCGAGGGTCTCGCTCTATGCATAAAATAATCAATCTGTAGTGTATACCTGGGGTATAGGCCTATTTGTAGGCAAAAATGTGGAGTCAAACCTGAATTGGGTTAACTACTCCTGCATGAATTAGAAGTGTCTGATATTTAATTTGGTATGAGAGTCATATCTCTATTTAACTGGGAGTTGGGTTGTTAATCAGATTCTTCAAAGAATCCTTATTGGACTCGGATTGAGACTACTAATTCAATTCGACTTCTACTCCAATTCGACTTGAAGGAGGATTATTTCCAAGATTAATGGTCATGTAAATTCATTTGTAAATAATAGGAAAGCCAACTACGTGCAATTGTTAATTTTTTGAAAACAAAAAATGCACAAAATTCAAAAATCTATCCTCTGATATTCTAATATTTTTTGCTTATATTTTGTTAACATTGAATAGACACTAATTTTATTTTTTATTTTAATATATTTATTATTCGTACTTTGACCCTTAACATAAAAATAAGAACTTTGTAGAGAAAGTTGAGGCATGTGCTTTTCACATGTCAAGAGGCACATGTCAATCTTATATGTGGGTTGTATGAAATTTCTTACAGACTAGTTTGTAAAAAAGATTTGTCCTTCATTGTAGGAAATTTATGTCCATTGTAATGTGTATATATCTCCCACGTGTAGTATTCTTCAAAAAAGGATTAACCCCTTTCCCCTTACCCGCGGTGAAAAGAGAGAGGTAATTATAGAATAAACTTATATATCAATGAAATAATTATAAAATATATTTATATTGACACAGATTCTGTTAGTTGCGATAGCTTTTATTGAAAAATCTTTCTCAGTAATGAATATAATTAAAATCAATTACTCAACTAATCAAATAGGAGATAAATAGATACTGTAGATCAATGATTGTTTAATTATAAGTTTAGTATATATATTGAAAATGATAAATTCAAGACTACTAACAATAAAATATCATGCAAAAAATTTTGAAATATAAAAAGTTGTAAAGAAAAACCGGATAAATTATTGCTTATATGTTTTGAATTACTTTATTTATATTATTATTATTTAATCTTTCTTAACTCGTATTTTTTAATCTTTTTGAGCCAAAATTCTTGTTATCTCATTATTGCATGTTTCTTGCACCACTTCTACACAACTCTAATAACTTTTTTTTAAGATCAATCATTAAATATTTAGGGCCCACAAATAGAAAAACAAATTCAATAGTTGATCGTTAAAATATATATATATAACACAAGACATATAAGGTGAGATACATGTGAGTGGGACTGACCACGTAGGTTTCACTTCATGTGTCTTGTATGCAATTGTATTGTGCATAAATTACAATTCAAAAAAAGAAAAAGTTAGAATTGTGTAAAAATTATGTAAGAATCGTGTAAGAAACATTATTATTATTTAAAAAAGAAAAAAAAAAAAAAAGAAAAGAGGACAAAGCGGTGATTCAAATCAGATTAAAATTCATATTCCGTCAAAGAGGGTGTTGAATAAATTCCAAAACACAAAAAGACAAAAACAAAAGAATATTTCTTCAAAGTAATGATTTCCCTACATCCCAACAAAAGCTTCGGATTTATAGACAATATATATATATATATGTTTTGATTCCATAAATTGATGTGGTCAATCAGAGCATGTCAACTATTAATTTGTTGTCTTCAATTAACACGAACGAGGCACGGACCTTTTATTCTTCTTTCTTCTTGCAGTCTAATGCCACTAGGGTTTTTCCGTATCAAATGTACGTAGAGCATGTCAACTGAGAAAAATGCTCTCTTTAAAAGATTAGAAAACAAAAATTTAAAAAAAAAAAAAAAGAGTAATTCTATATAACATATCACTGTCTCACCACTATCCTACTTTGTTGACGTGGTATTAATTGCTAATTCACTTTTAAACTTTTTATTTTTCTTCTCTTCTTTAACAATGGTTGCTCTGAAGCTAGATTGACAATGCCGAATCTGCTTAGTAGTATATTACGTTGTGTGATACTATTCACCCCTGTCAAGTAAATCCGAAACCCATATCTTTGCACCTCTCTCAGCATGGACCAAGACCCAAACTACCACCTATATATACATATATATATATATATATATAAGATATAGAAATGATTGTTGTACATCTCTAACAACCTTTTTATTTTATTTTATTTATTTATATATATATATATATATATATATATATATATATATATATAATCAACTATTGGATCTGTTTTCCTACGTATGAGCCCTAAATATCCAATAGTTGATCTTAAAAAAAATTGTTGGAGTTGTACGAAAGTTTTGTAAGAAACATTACTCTAAAAGATATAGTGATATGTTAGCTGCACAACAATTTTACACAATAATTGCACAACAATGCTGATGTGTCTAGCATTTTCAAATTTTTTTTTTTTTTAAAAAAAAAATTGTTGAACATATCAGCATTGTTGTGCAATTGGTGTGTAAGAGTTGTGCAAATAACATATCTCAAAGACATATCTTTTTGAGTAATGTTTTATGCACAACAATTGCACACACTTTGTACAACAAATATGATGCATGTGGAAATGATTTTCACTTTTTTTTACAACAAAGTGTGTACAATTATTATGCACGAAACATTACTCTATCTATTTTTGATTAGATATGACGTGGAATATTTACGCTTTTTGCCAGGATTTCAAATGACGGGTCAATGCACAAAGTTATTTGCCTCTTATTCTTACAAATTACAATTGTGAATTCTAAGTTATTTTCTAACCCTAAAAAGCTTATTCAAAATCAATCGAACACTTTATATGTTTTCCTAATAAGCTTGTTCAATGGAAAGAGCTACATATGTCTTCCAAACAATTAAGGAAATTAATATGTAATTAAGGGAGTGTGTTAGTGAGACTCTAATATGACATCACTTAATCCAAACCTTTAAATCTATGAGTTTGGTTTCAGTCATTCTTGTTACACATCTATATTCTAACACATCTATAGCTTAATTTGTAATTATATTTTTTTCCTTGTTACACATCTATACCTTGTTAATTAAATTACATGAAATTTATCAAAAAAACTTAATTTGAAAGAAAATTATTGATTTAATGATGCAAACCAATTGACCAAAACACAGAAAAATAATAGATTGGCTCGTTCGAGAGAACTATGACCTTCAATGGCTAATTCGAGAAAGCATGATCTCCCAAAAAACATAGCAAATTGTATTTCACATAACAATAATCAACTTACTTATTATTCATTAATAATCCTTTTTAAATAGAGGAGCAATACTTATCGGTTACAAAGATAACTATTAATCAAAATATGACTCTTAAACTATCTAACTAACACACTAGAATTAAGATAGACTCTATTAATTCTAGACTAGGACTCTATTAAGAATTTGACTCAATCTTAAATTGGAAAATATATCACCCCTTATTGAACTCTAATATGAGTCAAGACCAAATAATGATGATCATATCATTTAATCATTTAATTAATATTTTAACACTCGCTCTTATGTATTGGCTCAAACTCCTTCTTAATAAGTCGGGCTCAACCCCATGAAATATTTAATTTAAATAGAAGGTGAATGACAAAGATAAAGTTAGAATTTAGAATATTTGCTCTAATACCATGTTAAATCATTGCTTATTGGAAAAAAGGTTAAGCCACTACAAAAAAACTTGCTCATTAGCAGCAAGTAATTGTCGCTGCTATTTATCTTGTCGTCGCTAATGCAGTCGTTGACAATAGTTTGATGCAAATGACTATTAGCGAATACATGTTGGGGTCGCCTCTAATGTTTGGTGAATAGTTGCGACATGTGTTGCTGCTAATAATAATATTGCTCGCCGCAAAAAGAAATTCTAACCCAAACTAGAAGTCGTCTCTGTTGGCCTAACAATAGCGGCCGCCCCTAGGTCGCCGCTAATACTGGACCAATAAGGGTTGCTGCTAATAATATTTAAAATTCAAAAAAAAATATATTTTTTGAAAAATATATTTTTGGGTATCATTATATATAATTACTTGTCAAACTTACCATTAAACTCCTACATTATACAATATTTCAACACCATACCATTAAAAGCCAATTGTAATGATTATACAAAAGGTAATCATTGGTATTAAAATTTGCTATAAGGATATGGAAGTGAAAGAGCTAGAGACTCATCTCATATTTGTCAAGAAATTGAAATTGAGCCAAGAACCACAAAATATTTGCTAAACATGTATTCATATACGTGTCATGGTTGGTCTCTAGGTTTCAATTAAGTTATCTTTTTTTAAAAGAAAGAGCAATCAAGGCATATGCAAGCTTAAAAAAAGAAAAAGAAATTGAGACTAAACATTAATAAAATTAACAAAAAGATATAATGGAAGCCAACAAACACAAGAGGACTTAGAGGGTCGGTCCTAATCAAATAGCAAAGCTTTCCATTCTAAACCAACTACAGAACCTTATAAAACTAACACTATCTATCATTACATTAGTGAGTAAATTAAAAATGGGTGCTTGGCTGAACTTTTTTGAAAGTTAAAAGGCTAATTTGCTCCGAAAATTGTTGGAGTGCCGCCTTGGTCAAACAATGAGCTGTTATATTTACTTCTCTTTTAAAAGCACTTCACATACCATGATTGGAGACTATTGAACATCGTCCTCAAACCTTCAATTATATTTTCATACCAACTCCAAGATTGGCCTTCAATTCGTAACACATGTATTATTTCGAGTGCATTACCGTCTAATACAATTAATATTACTCTATTTTTGCCAAATTCCACAACCTTCCATGCAACCATTTCAATTAAGCATATATATATATATATTTGGAACACAAGATAAAACATTATGATGTTGAACAAGAGAAAGTATTATCATGGATTATTAATTAATATATAAACGAAAGACCAGATCTCTTTGTTTTTTTTTACTGAAACTGTTATCAAGCTCAACTCTCTTACTCTGACCTTGATCATGACAGGTTCTGGCTTTTTTTTTTTTAATATTTCTTATTATAATGTGAAACTTCTTTAAAAGCATGCAGGACCCTTCAGATCCACTTCGATAAAGTAAACCCCGAATACCTGCAATTGCCTTCAGGACTCAAACATAACCTGTGGTATAACACGAATGAGGTTTCATTGGAACTGCCCGTGCGGGACAACTGATGGTATGGCTTTCTCGTACATAGGTTGTTCATCTCGAGTCTGACATGAGGGAAAGAGAGCGAAGGTGAGCCAAGAAGAACTGCCAGCCGGCCGGCGCCGCAACACCCAGGAGGGGATTACTGCTTTGAAGCAGATGCCGGCAACTCATCCTTGACTCAAATCCACTCTCTACCTCCTTCACGCAAGACGCATGAACGAATGAAATTGATGATGGAGCATTTTCTAACGTACGGCTCATTAATTTAGATTTCTTATCTGCAGCATTTCAAGCATATTTATAGGGATTGTCACTGAGTGGCACTTCACATCTCATTTATTCCGTGCATGTACAACATAGATAATTAAGTTCCAAAACCACTCCTTCATCTTTATCTTTCTTTTTTTCTTTCTTTTTTCTTTTTTTCATGTGTTGTAAATATTTTATATTATATTATTTATTCAGATTCCTTTTAGGTTATAATTTGATTCCCTTCTTTATTTAGCCTAGATTTTCTTTGTTCACCACTCTTAGATTATCGTTAGTACTCGGAATGGGTTATTTTATTAGGAAAAGAAATAATTTTTATTAAAAATGAGAAATTTCACTTAACCCCCTCAGCTTCCATCACATTACAATTACCTTTTTAAACTTTAAAAACTCTCAATTAATTTTGTGTATTCATCTTTCATTTTTTTTTCAATTTCACCACTCTGTTAGGTCTTTTCGTTAAATCCTAACAAGGGGTGTCAAAATTTTCATTTTTTTAGGAAAAAGAAAAAAAAAATTGCAAGGATTTAGGTGTTGATCAAGATTTAACGGAATTTGTAAAAATACTCACCCCTAAGTCTTTGAATATATATAAACAGGAGTACTTTGAGAATTTTGATAGAATTTAACGAAAAATCTTAACGAATTGGTGAAATTGAAAATAATTGAAAGATTGATGCTCTAAATTGAGAGTTTTTTGTAAAAGCATCGACAATTTAGTAGGGTTAAGTGAAGTTTGTCCTACTAAAAAATGCAAAAATGCGGAATGAAATAACTTTGAAATAGTCATTAATTCCTCATAGGCAGTGGGAATGATGTAAACTATTCCAAGCGTTAGATCGTTATCATATACCATAACCTTATATATGCTCTTTATAAAATAGAAATTAATTATAATAGTACAGTTCAATATACTTCAATACAAAATATAGCCCTTAAGCTCTTCCAGTCTCCTTCTCTATGCTTATACTCTCTTATCTGTTTTATATTATATCGATCATATCATCTATTTCTGCACTATGCTAGGACATGATCAGTGAGCATATGTGGCCCCCATAAAAGCTGTGGCTTCGTGGTTTTCAACCAAAACATGTGTATAATTGGGTATCATTTTCCAATTTGGCATGTGTATAACCTTAGCCTAAACAGAAGATAACTTGCCCACTCTCTTCCAAATTCCAATAATGCAAAAAAGGTTGTTGATTGATTAGGGAATAGAATATATAGAGATTGATCAGTAGCTAGAGGGTGCTTAATTAGTGGTCGCCGTCGGATGTGTTTTGTCAGTGTGAATTTGTTCCTAGAATTTTTAAGGTTGATGAGCGACTGCAAAAGTCAAGGTTTTTAGTTGGCGGCCAAAATCGTTAGCTAGTAAAACCCAGAAAAAAATAAAATAAAAGACTGCTTTTTACTGCATTTGCAACAATATAATTCTGCAGAAGCAGTAGCCAAGTACCGGTCCCAAGCGGTTTAGATGAGTACTGATGGTGGGTAAAACTTCTAGCAAACTACTGTCGTAATCATTCACCTCCAACAATATAATATTATATGTTTTTTACTCTTTCGAAACAGACTTTTTAAGCGGCCACACATTCTAGTATTACTCTAACATAAACACGCTTAACTGAGGAATTCTGATGAGTTCATGACCATTATAACTTTAAAACGCATTGTGTCAAGAAAGGTACAAATATACATATAAGTACATATGCATTCTCATACTCATGCGATGTGGAATGTCACAGCTACTATATTTGATTCCTTACATTTAGTACGAGCAATGCTAGAAAAAAGACTCATCTCTCTCTTGTATCCTCTCAAAATTAATGTGGCTTTAAAATTACGATTGCGTCAAAATCTAAATCTTGTCTATTACAAATTCAATATTGATTGTAAAGGTCACGTTAATTTTGGGAATATACAAGAAATGCATGAGTCCTCCTCTAGCATTACTCATTGATTACACATGAGGTCTGTAGCTACGGACCTATGGTCGGCTGACCGTAACCATATATGATAATAGTAACGGTTTTTCATAACTGCTGCTATATGTAATAACATATTAACATACTATTTGGTCAGGTGCTAAAAAAAAAAAAAAGGGTTAAATGCTTCACAAGTACCTGTGGTTACGCCCCAAATCAAAAAGTCGTTTCGGTTTCAAAAAATATCATAAATAGTACATTTCTTTAATGAAAGAACCCAGCTGATACTTCCGTCTAAATTCTGTCCATTTTTTAACTGCAATCCACGTTACTTCGCTTAAAATGTTGACATCTGTCTCGAATACTACATGGCAGTGTATCAGAGGTGATTTCCATGCCTTTACTGCCACATAGACGAAAAAATTATTAAAAAATTACATTTTCTATTAAAAGAAAAAATTAAGAGAAAAATAATGAAGATATTTGGCTACCCCATTTTGGCCAAGGGATGACTTGAGCCACCTCGTACGCATGGCCAACCAAGGCCAAAATGTGGGGGGCTAGCCGGCCACCCCATGGCCAAAATGGGGGTGACTGAAACCATCCCCAAGTGCCTTAAGGGTGGCTCGATTACCCCCGTTTGGCTTGGGGGTGGGTTCGGCCACCCCAGCGGTAGGCATAGCCCTTGGGGGTGCTTCAACCACCCCCAAAAGGTTAAAGAATTTTTTTTTTTTTTTTTGGTTTGAGAGTTGGCCCTAGTGGGTGGCCGAACCACACCCACCCCTAAAGCACTTGGGGATGGTTTCGGCCACCCCCAATATTTTCCTCTTAATTTCTTTTCATTCTTTTTTAATAAAAAATGTAATTTTTTAATAATTTTTTCGTTTACGTCACAGTAAAATCATAGGTATCACCTGTGATACACTACCACATAGGATTCGAGACAAGTGTCACCATTTTAAGCGGGGTGACATGGACTACAGTTAAAAAAGTGGATGGAATCTAGACGAAAGTATCAACTGGGTGTTTTTATTAAAGACAGGTACTATTCGTGACATTTTTTGAAACCGAGGCGGCTATTGAATTTCGGTCCAAACCACATATACCTGTGGAGAATTTAACACAAAAAGAAAAAAGCTATAGTGCATGTGCTTTAATTCTTTTTCTATAGTTTAACTTAATTTTAATTTTTTTTTTTAATGAGAAATAGATCATAAAGAAGTAAAATTAAATTTAAACCATTGAAAAAACTATAGCGCATATGCTATAATTTATAGCACCCATAAGCCAAATCCATCCCCCTCAAACTAACACTCAATTTGTAATGTCTCCCCAAACTAAAAGATTACATCAATGTCCCTTTGTACGTACCTTATCATGACAAAAATATCATTTTAAAAATTTAGAAAGAAATACAAAAAAAATAAAAAATTGGTGACCCAAGGCAAATTTATAATGGTATTTGTCTTTTTGAAATTTTTGGTTGGCAATATTGTTGTCTTCTTGCACGACAAAAAAAGGTACATTGCAAAGTTTTTGTAGTTTAGAAATGATATTGATGCACAATAAAACTTCACAACCCCGAAGAGTCGGAAGACCAAAACACCATCGAAAACTGGTTCGGGGAAACTAAACACCCTATCCTAATGGTAGGAAGAAAAACCAACCTCCACTGGTAAAGCCAGGGAGAGACAAAAACTCCAAAGCTTGAGGAGCTTGGAGGACAGAAGGCCGGGAGGAGGGAGGCGAAAAATCTCCCTCCCCCAGCAAACAACTCTCTGAAAGCAAACTCTCTCTCTCTAGAAAGTTGAGAGCTCCTCTCTCTAGAAAAGCACCTGACTTAGTGGGCAGAGATTCTTTATCTCTGGTCACTGCCATGGCCTATGGGCTGAGCTTCCGCCTTCGGGGCGGTGTAATCGCCTTCTGTATTTACTCTTGTATTTGTGTAGACCTTTGGTCTCTTGTTGTCACTTGTAATCCCCTTTTGGGGCTTTTATCAGAAATGAAGGTGATGTTTAAAAAAAAAAAAAAAAGAAAAAGAAATGATATTGATGCAATCCATAATTGAGAAGAAACATTACAAATAGGAGTGGAAAAATATCCAATTACCACCTACCGACTGTTTATTGATTGTCACTGAACCGACATCGACCGTCTACAGCCTCTAACGACTTTCGGTAGTCGGTTAGTCAGTATAAAATATTTATACCAAAGTTGGTTCGGTTCAATAATTGGTATAGGTATTTTTTTGGTCGGTTAACCGAACCGAACCGATACCAAACCGAAGTATGGGAGAAGACATCGTTTTAACTTGGATAGAAACGACATCGTTTCATTTGAAATGAAACAACGTCGTTTTGATCATATTTTATATACATCTCTTTCTCTTTTTTTGCTCTAACCCTATTTGGAATCCTCTACCAGCAGCCGCCCCCTCTTTCTCTCTCTCTCTCTCTCTACAGTAGTCTAGTGACTCAGTCCATCATCCATCGCCCTGCCTCTAGCCTTCTCTCTCTCCAGTCTCATATCTCACCGACGTCTAATCAACACCGTTGCACTAGATCAAGCCCAACCCGGCCTATTCGGCTATTCGTCATCCTTAGAGGTATGCTTAGTAATGATTTAGAGTAAATACACCTTCTTGTATAAGTCCTTCGGAATCTTTGAAATAGTTCATGAAACTTTCATTTGTTTTACTCACTGGTTTATCCGCAGCTTGGCCGTTTTCCCTCTTTCTACCAAACTTTGCTTCATAAAACAGTTTAAAATCCTATAAATACACAATAAGATCTGATTAATGCAAGAGCCTGCTAGATTTAGCTCTTAACCGATTACATCAACTTAACCAATTTAACCGTTTTAACTAAAATTTTTGAAATTGATTATTGTTGAAATAAAGTCAGCGAATTAACCGACATTAACTGACTTGGGCGGTTTGTTGAACAAAAACCCCTTTACCGACACCGACTGAACCGATACTCACCCCTAATTACAAATTAAGTTAGTTTAAAGAGAATATGTGTACTCTTCTCTAATTAACACTAATGAAGAAACAGTGTTGGTCGCATGAGTTTAGTTGGTTTCATAATTGTTACTATTTCTTTATTGGATGCATATTTCTTGAGCAACTCAATTTTTTTAAAAAAATAAAAAATAAAAAACTCAGATAAATCCATAAATACTATAAACCTCACAATATAACTAATAAAAAAAATATTAATAATGCTCATGACACCAAACTGAAAAAGATTAATTTCTCGAAAGTCCAAAAACAATAAAATTGTAATTTCAATGTATTCTACCAGCTTTGTCACAATATGAAGAATAAATGAAATGTTGCATTCACTGTAATGAAGGTTCGACATTTAAAAACCATATCAACCGTTCACTATATTAGGACAAGAATCTTGTGCGACTCAAAAAAAAAAAAAAAAAGTAGTCTCAAATTCCATACGAATAAAGTCTTGACTCTTCCAGTTCCATCTTTTCCAAAACATAGCAGCAATTTTTAGGTACGTTTGTCCAATATTTTATTTATCTGTTTATTAATATAAAACGTATTTTCTTGTTTATTACTAGATATAAAAGTTATAGTATTATTTTGCTGAGTTTTTATTACAAATAATACTATATATACACGGGAAGAAATAGATCTAAACTCTATAGGTATGATTTTTTTGTTAATCAATTACGTTTACGTACTCTCATGCCATTTGATCTTTACTTTATCATATTGAGCTGTTTAATGGTTGGTTATTATTATTTTATTAATTTGCATTATATTATTATATAAGCTGCCATAGTTATATAAGAGTTATTATAGTTTATTATTTCTCGTACTTTCTTACCTAAATACCTTAACCTGGTCATGCATGTAAATTTATTTGTTAAGGATATAAAAGCAATTTATAATTGTTAATTTTTTGAAACAAAATATGCACAAAGTTCAGAAATCCATCCTCTGTTATTCTAATTTTTTTGCTTATATTTCGTTAACATTGAATGGGCAGTAATTTTATTTTTTAATATATTGATTAATTTTTTATTTTAACATATTTATTATTCATACTTTGAACCCTAACATAAAAATAAGAACTTTCTAGAAGAAATTGAGGAATTCATGTAATGTATATATCTCGCACATGTAGTACTATTATTCTTCGCAAAGGAATAACCCACACCCCCTTACCCGCAGCCGAAAGTGAGAGGTAATTATGGAATGAAATTGATTAGATATACATGAAATATTACAAGTTATTAATTTTGAGGAAAAAAGTAATAGAAGAGCCTATTTAAAATTTGTTTAAAATTTAAGGACCATATTCTTGAAATTAAAAACTCAATGACTAAATTCAAATAAAATAAAAACCTAAGGACTAAATATGATTTTTCCTTAGAATGAACTTAGATATCAATGTTATAGAATATATTTATATTGACACTGATTGTATTTGTTGCGACAACATTTATTGAAAAAACTTTCCCAGTAATTAATATAATTAAAATCAATTACACAACTAATTAAATAGGAGACAAGTAGATCAATGATTGTTTAATTAGTTAAGTATATTGAAAGTGATAAATTCAAGACTATTAACAATAAAGTTTAGTTTGGTTTGCAGAATCAGCATTTCAATGAGAAATTAATATGTAATAGATATTATTGAGAATGAAAGAGAATACATACTCCTTAGTTTAGTGACAACACATATATTTTAATTAGAATCAAATCAAAATTACTAAAAACCCTCAAATTAATTTTTTTTTTTTTATTTTTTTTTTTTTTAAAAAAAAAAAAACTCAAATTACATATATATATATATATATATATATATATATATATATATATAAGTGAAAACTGGGTGGCCACCCCGAAATTCTCATCGGGGGTGGTTGTGGCCACTCCCGAAGCCCATCGGTGGTGGCCAGGACACCCCAAAATGCTCTGGGAATAGTCGCACCATCCCCAGAATGCCCCACAGTTTTTTTTAAAAAAATAAAAAAACAAAATAAAATTAAAATGAGAGGAAATAAAAAATAATGACTTGATTTTTTTTAAAAAATGGAGCCTATTCTTAAAGAAATAATTATTTCTTTCATTTTTTTTAGGGGAATAATTATTTCTCTCGGTAAGAAAATAATTTTTCTAAAGAGAACAATTATTTTTTTTAAAAAAAAAGCCTTCTAGAACAAAAATCCTCGTTCTGCCATTGTGGTTTAATTTCATAAAAAAAACAACGAGGGGATTCAAATCAGATTAAGATTCATATTCCGTCAAAGAGGGGTTGAATAAATTCCCAAAACACAAAAAGACAAAAACGAAAAGAATATTTCTTCAAAGTAATGATTTCCCTACATCGATCCCAACAAAAGCTTCGGATTTATAGACAATATATATATCTATATTATTTCATAAATTGATGTGGTCAACGTGACGTCATTTGTCAATGAGAGCATGTCAACTATTGGATGTCTTTTAACACCAATGAACCACTGACCTTTTATTATTCTTTCTTCTTGCACTCTAATGCCATTGGCTAGAGTTTTTCCCGTATCAAATGTAGATCACTGTCATATCATATCACTGTCTCACCACTATCCTACTTTGTGAACGTGGTATTGCTAATTCACTTTTAAACTTTTGATATTTTCTTTTAACAATGAATGATCTAAAGTTGGATTGATAATTCATCTTAGTATAATAGTGGTATGGTATATCACATTATTGTTATATTTTTATATCAAAAACTTTTTCAAGGCAAAGTCATTTCGTGTATTCACCTGTTTCAGATAAACTCGAGACCCATATCTTGCGCTACTCTCAACATGGACCGAGACCCAAACTACCATCTATATATATAAAAGACATATATCTAATTTTTATTTGGTATGGCGTGAAATATTTACGCTTTTTGTCAGGATTTCAGACAATGGGTCAATGTGCGAAGTTATTTGCCACTTATACTTACATTCCTGAATTTTAAGTTATTTTGTAACTCTAAAAAGCTTATTCAAAATCAATCGAATCATAAGGTCTGATTTTATGTCTTTTCCTACTAAGTTAAAAGGGACACAAATATTCTTAATGGGATACACCTCTAGTTCCTACTTCCTTCCCCCACACAGCAATGAGTTATTATTCCATGCAATGTGGCACATATTTAAGTGTAATTATCTAATTGCGACGAACGTGCACGAGCAAAGATGTGTGCTTGTATGAGTTGTATCATTTATCCTTGAAACGTCAAATAATTTTGGAGAAACTCTTTTTTTTTTTTTGAATTAATTTTAGAGAAACTCTTGTATGTAGACAATTACTTTACAGCAAAAACATTGAAATAGATGTTCAATGGAAAGAGCTATATATCTCTTCCCAACTATTAAGGAAATTAATATGTAATTAAGGGAGTGTTATATTGAGACTATCATATTACAATATATTTAGACATCAATTAATCCAAATCTTTAAATCTATGAGTTTGGTTTCAATCATTCTTGTGATATCCATCTTAATTTGTAATTTTTTAATTTTTTTTTTCTTGTTACACATTTGTACGTTGTTAAATCACATGCAAATATTTATGAAAAAAGCAAAATCTGATAGAAAATTATTGATTTAATCATTTAATTAATATTCTAACACTCACTCTCAAGTGTTGGCTCAAATTTCCTATTAATAAGTGGAGCTCAACCCATGAAATATTTAATTGAAATGGAAGGTGAATGGCAAAGACAAAGTTTGAATTCAAAGTCTTTGCTCTAATACCATGTTAAGGGTGCGTTTAGGATTGCGATTTCATAGAAAAAAAATGCGATTTTGAACCAAATATAAAAAAATGAACCGTTTGGAAATTGCGTTTTTAAAAATTGCGGTTTGAAAACGCAGAAAATTACTTTTTCAAATCACAGGCAATGTGCTGCTTTTTTGAAAACGTAGAATTCTAAAGGCCAGCCTGTGATTTTAAAGGCCAAACTGCGATTTTGCCAAATGCTTAACTGGGTTTTTAAAAATCACTTTTTCAAATCGCATATTTTAAAGTTGCTATTTTTAAATTGCACTTTTTGAAATTGCAAACCTAAACAAACCCTAAATCACTGCTTATCCAAAAAGGTTAAGCTGATAAGAAATTATTTATTTAATCATTTAATTAATATTCTTCCATACTCAATACAAACCTTATTATCTTTTAATTAAAGGCACACACTCAATAATTAAACCTTATTATTTAATCATTTAATTTCTTAGTTTAAATTAGAAAGTGTTTTTTTTTTTTTTTTTTTTTTTTTTTTTTTTTTGGAACTGATCGAACTAACAAAAACTTGAGGTCCGTCGCATATGACCTCACGACCAAAGTTCTATATTCGAATCATTTTTCCTTATCTTCTGCAAATGGCGACATCAGAATGGAGATTAAGATATAGTACTAGAGGTCTAATAATCTATGCATTAATCCTTTTGCTTAAATGCCTTGGCTACTCATCAGTATCTTTACAGGAGGTATCATATCTTCTGTTAGAATATATTTCTATATTATGGATTTATGGTAATTGTTATCAAATTATTGTAATTTGTTTTAGAACAGATTCTGGTATGGTAGTTGCTAAACCGGAAGAGCCTATCTCCAATATCCTGCAAAAGAAAAAGCTACATCGGGGGAGGACCTGACAATCCCACTCCGATGCCTTTATCAGTATTATCTCAAGCGTATATCACTCTTGTATATCACAAGCAATCTGTCTCTCACCTGTCTAGTTGTGAGGTATTTATATATGGAATGTTGACAGTGGTCCGATTTTTTTATTGGACCACGTGTCAGATCAGTAGCGCTCGCCCACTACTCAGATCGTGGGATTGAGGTATATCCTCCACGATTATTGAGGAGTCGGTCTTTAACCGACTTGAAATCGTGGGGTCGTGGTTCGTGCTCCACGATCATCGCGGAGTTGGCTCTAGATCATGGAGGCATCTTCCGTAATAATAACTATTGCGCGGATCATGGGATGTTCTTCATGGTCACCCAAAGGTCGGCTTTTAACCGTCCTTGATATGTACGCAAAATCGGTAAATTACCGATTCTGGGCACGACGGTTTCAATAATTCAAAATTTCGGTCCTAATGGGCCGAAATTCTGGCCCATTGGGCAGGATCAGGATTATTCCCTAATAATTTGATTACATTATTTGTATTGTCTTCTTTTTTTTATAAATTGGGATTATTAATTTGTATTGTAAAGATCATCAAGAATAAGACCAAAATGTAGCATCTAAGGTTTCAATACGTGAACGTAGGTCATATACCGAACTACATATATAATTTATTGTATTTATTTTTTTTTATTCCCTTGAATTCCCTATATGCTTATGAGTTTCTTCATCTTCAACACCGATCGAGTTTACCACATCGTGTACTTGAGCGCATTCCACCTCTTGGTCTAGAGTAAAACATAAGTAGCCAGCATATATATACTAATTACAGAGTCACTCACCAAAAATCATCCCAAAAGTCACCGCAAACTAATTTACTTATAAGATTGGACTCTTTCACCGCGCATTATCGAATAGTTATTGATGTAGTGACCGAAATAGAAAGAAAGTACTAGATCAGTGAAGGAACTTGAATATGGCTTGATGAAAATGTTTGACGACTTCCTCAGGTTTATCAAGGAGTTGTTGATGTATTTATAAAGAGAAAACCTTCGATCCGAACCATCTGTAAAGCACCACTTTTACAGCCTTCAATAAGAATTTGACACATCATTTAAAAGGCACGAAATACTGATAGGAATCCTAGCTAGTTAAAATGGGAAGCATAGGCAGTAGCTGATTTGCATTCTCATCTTTATCTTTATCTTATTATATTTAGCTTAGTATTATTGTATTCAGTAGTTGGTTAGTATTATCATTCTTATCAATAGAAATAGTATGGTTATCATAATGTAATAGTAGTGCATTAAGTTTCTATTAATTTTCCTATAAGATGAAGGCGATGACAATAAGAGAATAATTAAGAAATATTGTTAAGCACAATATTGTGTTTACGGTGATTCCTACCTTAAGTTGAACCTTTATCTATCATAATTCCATTTTCCATCTCTCTATATTTCATCCACCATCACAAATCACACATCAATTGGTATCAAAGCAATGTCGACCCAAAATGACCGCATCGAGAAATTGGAAGAAGATATGCAGGAGCTTAAGGATAGCATCTAGAAGCTTGTGACATCCCAGCAACAGCTCGTCACATCCATGCAAGACCACGACACCTCCAACAAAGGGCTAGAGCATTCTGTGCACGAGTTTATGGAGACTTCGTAAAAAATTAATGGCGAAACTTCAAACCCCAATCGGAAACTATAACCTACCATTGAAACCAAGGATCGAGGCTCTTTCTATTATCACAAGCATCATCATGACAATCAAGAGGAGCAACCCAATTTCAATCGGCCAATGAAAATGGTTTTTCCTCGCTTCTTTGGCGATGAACCCATTGAGTGGCTCGATCAGGTTGTGCAATTTTTTGCTTACCAACAAACGGCAGAAGAACAGAAGGTGACACTCACTGCATTTTACCTCGAGGGCGAGGCAAGTCAATTGTGGCAATGGATAGAAAAGGTGTATTGGACGGATGGCCAAACAATGACCTAAGAGATCTTTGTAAACGAATTGCTAGCACGTTTTGGGCCAACCGAATACGAGGACTTTGATGAAGTCCTCTCCCATATCGTACAGCGGGGTACCTTACGGGATTATTAGAAGAAATTTGAGCGACTGGCCAATCGGGTGGAAGGATGCTACAGAAGGCTCTGGTTGGGACTTTCTTCGGTGGACTCCGCGGGGACATCTCCAATGCGGCAAAGATGTTTAAACCTCGAACGCTTCATGAAACAGTTAACTTTACTCGAATCCAGGATGAACAGTTATCGCAAACAAAGGCAGCGCCACGAGACGAGAACTCACCACCAATAGACATCGTGCAACCTATTTCAATTCGAAGGTCTAATGCGTCCCTACCTACAACGAAGAAGTTATCATGGGATGCAATGCAAAAGCGGAGGGAGAAGGGCCTTTGTTTCAACTGCGATGAACGATTCACACTAGGACATCGATGTGAGGTAAAACATCTGTTCATTATTGAAGTAGAACCTGAAGGAGGACAATGGCAAATTGGGGAGAAATTCTTAAACATTTTTGGTGTCGGATTTGAGTTTAGAAAATTCAAAATGCTAGAATCTAAGGTTAATAGGCAAACCCTAGGAGAGAAAAGAGAGTTTTTTTTTTTTTTTTTTTTTTTTTTTTTTTTTTTTTTTTTTCAGAAAATGGGAGAAGATGGGAGAAATGAGCTAAAAAACTCTCTAAAGCAATTTCAATACAAGCCTGTCCGGACAAGAAAGTGGGCGGTCCGGACAAGCAAGTAGGTTGTCCGGACAAGCGTGTGCGTGGTGCCGCGCTTGAGTAAGGCTATCCAGACACATAAATTGTACGTCCAGACGCACACAAAAAACTGGGACTTACTGGAAGTCCCGTTCGTAGTTCGTCTGGACATGGCAGTAAACACCAACTTCCTACCAAGCCTATCCGGACACAGATTTGTTCCATCTGGACGCAAAACATAGAAACTCAATTCTAAATATCTTCTAAGTGTTCTTGTTGCACATTTTACTGAATTATTCATTAAATTAGCCTAATTCATATTTTTAACACTTAATTAATATATTGGAAGTTACAGATCCCTTCCATAAAGAATATCTTCAATCTCCACCTTCTTATACCCGAAATTTGTGCTGTTGAACTTCTCAATTTCAATCTTTCCTTCTTCTACTGCCATCGCTCCCACCTGAACCAAATGCTTTGATACCAGTTATTAGGAAATTATTCTTATTCCAAGATCCATGAGATGCGAAAAATAAGAAGAAAACGGAATGAAAGACTTTTAGGCAATCACACAAGAACACAAGATTTACGTGCTTTACCACTAAGGGCTACGTCCTTAGAGTTAAAACAAATTTCACTATGATGAAAAAAATAATATGAGGGACTTTTACAATTCAAAAACGTTGATTAAACTGTTCAACTTCCAAACCCTCCATAGAAAGCCTAGAAAAGACCTCTCAGTGTTTCCACAATTTTCTCATCACAATAGAGTCTCAAAACATATCTTTAAATAAAAAACAGGAGTGTCCAGGCGGCTGTGTCCGAATACCACTAGGGTTCCGTAGCTCCACGCCCTGCGTGTCCGGACACGCTAACGTGCTATCCTCACAGCCCTCAAACGAAACAATTTATGGAACTCCTGTCCGGACGGGGCTGACAAAAGCCAGTTTTTGGAGGTCCTATCTATCTGGACGGAACAATCTCTTTTTAGGACAGTCTCCACACTACAACAGGGTTCGCTCAATGGTCTTAGAAATCCTCAACGGATGTGGACCCCTCAAACAACAACCCCAATTACTATTCCATTGCACTAGATTTGCCTTTTGAAAATCACGAATTTCACCGGAATTATTTTGGTCATCCAAATGCACTTTGCTACCCTAAGAAGTAATTATTTTGGCCGAGTAGTGCAAAATTATGGGTCTTCTATGAAGTATCCTCCCAAAGGCTTTTTCCAAATTAGGCTTGAAACGAACCTAAACGGGAAAAAAAAGTGAAATAGGGTTGAACAGGACCGGAAAATTGGTCCGGTCGATTCAGATATCTGATCAGTTTGGCCGAATAGCAGTCAGAAGGACAACAAGCGTGGGTCGGAATTCGATTTGGGTCTCAGGTCAACTCACGGGCGGGTGAGCTCGTCAACTCTTTTCGAATCGAGATCAGGTCAAGCAACAAACTTAAACGACATCGTTTTAGTATTAGGCCAAAAATGACATATGTGACCGCTTATGGTCTGTCTCTATTAGTATCTATGGAATGAAGTCGTTAAGGCTTGATTTAAAACGACGTCGTTTGATTCTTTAAGGGACACAAGCCTGTGAGTGAATTGAAACTGCATCATCCAGATTATTCGGAACGACGCCGTTTCGTTCACTAGGCATGTTTTTAAAAAACGAATCGTTGGTACGTTCAAGTGGCGTCGTTTTAACAAACTGGTTCATCTTCTTAATGGCGATCGACGCATGGAACGTCAAATTAACTCGAACAGGGGTTTATGATTTCCACTTTTTCCCTTTTTCAACATATCTTACGTGTACTTTTTGAGATGGGGATGATTCCCCAATTCTTTAGAAAAAACGTTGGAGAAAGGGGTTCAATGATTTTTCAAAGAAATTTTTATTTTTTATTTTTATATCTTCTTCCCTTGTTTTCTGCAATAGAGGTTTCCTAGACAACTTTCTATTGGCAGTTAAACGTTATTTCTTTGTTGTTCTTACTTTGTTCTCCAACTTGGCTGGATCTGAGACAACTTAAAGAAATCAAATTGATAAAAAAGGTTAATTATAAATCTCGTTAGAGGCCAGCTGGTTTATCAAATGAGAGAACCATTTGAGAACATGAATGAATTCCTAGGTCACAGCATCGATTTATACATGCAGTGACACTTATTCCCAAAAGATGCAACTCTTCGGAGAGTTGAATCTCAATCAAAAGACACAACTCTTGTAAGGGTTGACTCTATGCCGTACCAAGAGTCAAGAGACACCTCCAATGGGAACCTATCACTCAAAGGAGATAATTGTATATGTGGGGGTACACACTCTTATAGTGTTATATATCATCGATCCCACATAAACCTTCCTCCCTAATGTTGAAGTGCTCCCTTTTTCTCTGATTTATTGTAATAAATCGTAATTATCTCATATTTTTATCCTTGTTATCTTGCTGTTGTTTGTGCTTATCGTTATATCTACTTGTAGAGATCTCTTCTTAGCCTTTGTCAAAATTTTATCGTGTCTGTCATCCTTAAAATTCTGTGAACAAATTCCCGTTGACATATCACATTATAATAATACATGCGGTCCCCCATCCCCCTCACACAGTTCCTTCCAGATTCTATTCCCACAACAACCAATCAGCACCATTTTTCCTCCATAGGGTTTTGGCTGCATATGGGAAGATGATAAGGAGGGTTTCGAATGAGAAGAGAACATTGAAGCCACTTGGACCTCTGCCGCGCGACTGCCTAGATGGCTATATATACATGTCAACTACGCCGCTGGATATGTAAATTAAATAGTGTAAGGATATGAAGATAGTTGATAGAGGAGGATTTATGGCCGCCATTTGTCCATGGTATCTTGCATGAAGAGAGAAAGAGTGGAGTTGAGCCAAGAATGACTTGCCGACATTTGCTGTTAAGCAATATGCTATGGATTGGCTCCATCGGTGTAGTCTTTCTTGGCTCTCGTTCGCTCTCTCTACCTCTCATGCGAGGCCCTCGAGAAACCAGACATATATATATATATATATATATACACATATCAAACGACACTAATTTTTTGTAGTGATTGTTTCTGCAATAGTTAATTTCGTTTGTCACATGGTCTTTAGTGCTTGTCTTGTCAAAAAGATAGACACGGTACATTGATAATAGAAGTTCGATCAGAACCCAGTGTTTTAGGCATTGTTGTGTTCGACTATTAATTAGCTTTGCACTTGCATTTGGTTGGATTAATGTTGGCATTTGTACATGCATGCACGTGCATTGCGTAGGCGCTAAGTGTGATCACATTCTTGGCATTTTACTTCGTCTTGCACATTTGATGATCAAGATCGGTTGGTTGTATTTAATCTTAACATATATCATGGGTGCGGTAAATATATATATATATATATTGGATCCTAACCCTTATGATTGACTAATTTTGTGGATTTAACATTCATAACCACGGGGAAAAGATGCAATTGACTTGCGAGTAAATCTATACATCATTTTTTGTTACCTGAAAATGGATGTGGCGTGGTCGATCTCATATATATCATGAATTTTTTCTGTTGGGAGGACCATGCCGGCCACATTAGCTTTGAGGTGATACAAAGTTGATGTATATATAGTTGTAATGACACACAAAAAAACGCTAGTTATTTTGCGTTGTCGCCCCAAAATGAGTACTATTTAATTTGAAGCTTTCCTATAATAATTTATAAAGCCCACTTTCATTTAGTAAGTAGGTAATATGAGACTTAACATCTATGAGTGTCTTTATAAACTACACACTTTCTATATAGGCTACACATCCTTCTAGTATGCATGAAACTAGAGTGTTACAAACTCTTCCTCTAAAACCACTGATGTCCTCGTCAAAATCACGTCAAGTGGTGCAGATTGATATAACGACTAGCCTTTTTGTCTGGATCGTTTCAATAGCATTATTCAATTCATTGATCACACCTTATTGAATGCTTGTATATAAGGCGGCCATGGAAAAGATGGATCGAATTGACACCTATTGATGTTGGTGTGTGTATATATAATTAAGGTGATAGATTTTTGAAGTGATATAGACGTACGTTGATTAATGACCACTGTCTTTCTCTTCCTTTCGAGTCACAAAATAGATTAATTCCATCGAGAATTTTTTAAGGGAAATCTTTATAATTGTCGTTAATTTATAGTTTCAGGCGAATTTATAAATGTATCTATATATCCTTCATTGAGGTTATTTTCTATCTGACAGAAAATTCAAGGAAGTTTGCACATATATATTGCACCGGAATAAAACTTTGGTCGAAGATCGGTCAACGTATATGATCCGTGGAGAGTGATAGAATTGACTAGTGGGAGTCACATGCATGTGCTTGCTTTCTTTAAAGAATTTTTTTGATTTTATTGAAGAAATAAGCTATACCGAAAATAAAGTTTCAAAATTTGGATTTTCAGAAGGGAGCTCTCGAGTTTTATTTTATTTTCTTTGTTTGTATCTTACAATGACTTCCATTGAGTAGTGGTGAGGGTCAAGATTGATTGGTAATATAATCTCGTGGTAATTTCTTGATTGGTGATTGTTTGCAACTTTATACCAAGTGCATATATAACTTTTTCGTTATACAGCCAAGCAGTACAAAAAAATTACTGTTTTGAGTTGTTTGTTTGGAGTCGTTTGAATAGTGTCGGTTGGAAATTAAGCGACTTAACACACATAAGGTTTGGATTCTAGGTTAGAGTTGTTTTACTGTTCAAACGACTCCAATTAAATTTGTTTAGAGTTGTTTGAATAGTAAACGACTCCAAATGTATGGAGTTGCTTTAGCTCATAAACAACTCAAAATGATTGGAGACTCATTTGAATATATAGTAAAACAACTCCATTGTTTAAATGGTAAAACAACTTCAACGTGAATAAAATAATATTAAAAAATAAAACAAAAAATGGTAGAAAAATGAGCTAGAGCGCAAGAATGCCTAGTGCAGGAGTCTCCTGCTCTGGGTACACAAGAATGGAAAGAAAAAGTAAAAACCAGTCCTCAATAAAAACAATTAAAACCCAGAACATTAATTATATGGGAAAGCTAATTTCGAGCATAATAAATTTAAACATTCACATTTGAACCTAAAACCCAAACCAATCATACAACCCACGGCCGAAAACCCATTTTCTTCTTCTTCTTCTTCTTCTCTCTCTCAGGCTGGGTCTCTTTGGATCTCTCTTGAGTTGGGCAGAATAAAACAAGAATGAGAAGAGAACTGAGGGAGAAGAGAAGGTGGGAGGAATAAGGGGGAAATAAGGGGGTTTTTTTTTCAACAAATAAATAAAAAAATAAAAATTTACTGTCGTTTGGGGAACCAAAAAGCACTAAATTTAAAATTTAGACTCATTTTTGTAAGTGAAACGACTCTAAACAGTTATTCTCGTTTACTACTAAAACGAATCTAATCTAAATTTAAAGTCGTTTGAACAGTAACTGTTCAAATTACTCTAAATTTAGAGTCGTTTACTGTTTATACGACTTTAAATCTAAATTTAGAGTTGTTTGAATACTAACTGTTCAAACGACTCAAAATCTAAATTTATAGTCATTTTTGTAAAAACAACATTATCCTAAACGACACTAAATTCTTTATTTATTGTAATAAAGAACATGTTCCAAACTCCAATATATGTACGTACGTATGTCACATGCTTTATGAAACTCCTTATTTAATTGGTAACTGTCGAGATGCATGTACTGACCGAACTGTCTTGATAATGTTTGATGAAACGTCACCAAAGGCAATCATAATGAATGCTAATTCTTTTCCGTTACAAAATGAGTACTTTAATAACTTTTACATTGACATGGTAGTGTAGAATCTTGAGTCAAAATAAATTTAAAATCCCCAAATAAACAGAAAAGAGCAAAATAAAAATAACTTAATCACACATGACACCAAAATTTACGTGATTCAGCTTAACAAGTTTATATCCACGTGAAGAGATGACCCGGAAGAAATTTATTGTCAAAAGATAAAGTACGTACAAAGAGAAGTAGTGAAAAAAGAGAATATTCTCTGTTCTCTAAGCCTTGCGGCGTTACAAAACGTGAGACAAAAACAATAAGATTGCACATGCTCTTGATCATGCTATGCTTCTTTCTAATTGTCGCTCTTACTCTTTCAAAAAGATCGAATAGCTATGTCTTCTTCAATAAGCAAATAGAAGACCCGCTCAAAACTTCTCCTTGAAGTAAAAGAAGTGGAAAAACGTGTGGGAGGAAGAAAAATAATTAAAAAAACTATTGGGGCCCACCTTGAGTTGAATTTCATCAAGTTCACACTGCAAATTTCCTCATGACATCTCCTCCAGTCCGATATCCCTAAAGGTAATCATAGCAATGCTTGAACTTGAGAATCGAATCTGGCTTAGTCAACATGTCCGTTGGATTTTCTGCCATGGCAATTTTCATCAATGTGATATTAACCTGTGTCACAACCTCTCAAATAAAATGATATCTGACATTAATGTTCTTGGTCCTCTCATGATACATTTGACCAAAAATTAAATGTATTGCACTTTAGCTATCGCAAAACACATTTGTCTCATCCTGCTACAAACCTAGTTCACTTACCAAAGCTCTCAGGCGAATTTCTTGTTTCATTGCCACATCCATATACTCAGCCTCTGTTTTGGACAAAACAACGGTAGACTATAATGAACTTAGATATCAATCTTATATAATATATTTATATTGACACTGATTGTGTTTGTTGCGACAACATTTATTGAAAAAACTTTTCCAGTAATTAATAAAATTAAAATCAATTACACAACTAATTAAATAAGAGACAAGTAGATCAAAGATTGTTTAATTAGTTAAGTATATTGAAAGTGATAAATTCAAGACTATTAACAATAAAGTTTAGTTTGGTTTGTGGAATGAGAATTTCAATGAGAAATTAATATGTAATAGTTATTATTGAGAATGAAGGAGAATACATACTCCTTAGTTTAGTGACAATACATATATTTTAATTAGAATCAAATCAAAATTACTAAAAACCCTCACATTAATTTTTTTTTTTTTTTAAAAAAAATCTCAAATTATATATATATATAAAAGTGAAAACTGGGTGGCCACCCTGAAATTCTCATCGGGGGTGGTTGTGGCCACTCTCGAAGCCCATCGGTGGTGGCCAGGCAACCCCAAAATGCTCAGGAAGTAGTCGAACTACCCGCAGAATGCCCCACAGTTTTTTTTTTTAAATAAAAAAACAAAATAAAATTAAAATGAGAGGAAATAGAAAATAATGACTTGATTTTTTAAAAAAATGGAGCCTATTCTTAAAGATATAATTATTTCTTTCATTTTTTTTAGGGGAATAATTATTTCTCTCGGTAAGAAAATAATTTTTCAAAAGAGAATAATTATTTCAAAAAAAAAAAGGCCTTCTAGAACGAAAATCCTCGTTCTGCCATTGTGGTTTAATTTCATAAAAAAAACAACGTGGGGATTCAAATCAGATTAAGATTCATATTCCGTCAAAGAGGGGTTGAATAAATTCCCAAAACACAAAAAGACAAAAACGAAAAGAATATTTCTTCAAAGTAATGATTTCCCTACATCGATCCCAACAAAAGCTTCGGATTTATAGACAATATATATATCTATATTATTTCATAAATTGATGTGGTCAATGCGACGTCATTTGTCAATGAGAGCATGTCAACTATTGGATGTCTTTTAACACCAATGAACCACGGACCTTTTATTCTTCTTTCTTCTTGCACTCTAATGCCACTAGCTAGAGTTTTTCCCGTATCAAATGTAGATCATGTCGAAAAAGAAAAATGCTCTCCTAAAAAAATTAAAAAAAAACTTAAAAAAGAAAGTTGATTCTATATAACATATCACTGTCTCACTACTATCCTACTTTGTTAACGTGGGATTGCTAATTCACTTTTAAACTTTTGTTATTTTCTTTTAACAATGAATGATCTAAAGTTAGATTGATAATTCATCTTAATTAGTATAATAGTGGTATGGTATATCACATTATTGTTATATTTTTATATCAAAAACTTTTTCAAGGTAAAGTCATTTCGTGTATTCACCCGTTTCAGATAAACTCGAGACCCATATCTTACGCTACTCTCAGCATGGACCGAGACCCAAACAACCACCTATATATATAAAAGACATATATCTAATTTTTATTTGGTATGGCGTGAAATATTTACGCTTTTTGTCAGGATTTCAGACAATGGGTCAATGTGCGAAGTTATTTGCCACTTATACTTACATTCCTGAATTTTAAGTTATTTTGTAACTCTAAAAAGCTTATTCAAAATCAATCGAATCATAAGGTCTGATTTTATGTCTTTTCCTACTAAGTTAAAAGGGACACAAATGTTCTTAATGGGATACACCTCTAGTTCCTACTTCCTTCCCCCACACAGCAATGAGTTATTATTCCATGCAATGTGGCACATATTTAAGTGTAATTATCTAATTGCGACGAACGTGCACGAGCAAGGATGTGTGCTTGTATGAGTTGTATCATTTATCCTTGAAACGTCAAATAATTTTAGAGAAACTCCTTTTTTTTTTTTTTTGAATTAATTTTAGAGAAACTCTTGTATGTAAAAAATTACTTTACAGCAAAAACATTGAAATAGATGTTCAATGGAAAGAGCTATATATCTCTTCCCAACTATTAAGGAAATTAATATGTAATTAAGGGAGTGTTATATTGAGACTCACATATTACAATATATTTAGACATCAATTAATCCAAATCTTTAAATCTATGAGTTTAGTTTCAATCATTCTTGTGATATCCGTCTTAATTTGTAATTTTTTAATTTTTTTTTTCTTGTTACACATTTGTACGTTGTTAAATCACATGCAAATATTTATGAAAAAAGCATAATCTGATAGAAAATTATTGATTTAATAATTTAATTAATATTCTAACACTCACTCTCAAGTATTGGCTCAAATTTCCTATTAATAAGTGGAGCTCAACCCAGGATTGCGATTTCATAGACAAAAAATGCGATTTTGAACCAAATATAAAACAATGAACTGTTTGAAAATTGAGTTTTTAAAAATTGCAGTTTGAAAACGCAGAAAATTGATTTTTCAAATCGCAAGCAATGTGATGCTTTTTTGAAAACGGAGAATTCTAAAGGCCAGCCTGCGATTTTGAAGGTCAAACTGCGATTTTGCCAAATGCTTAACTGCGTTTTTAAAAATCACTTTTTCAAATCGCATATTTTAAAGTTGCTATTTTTAAATTGCACTTTTTGAAATTGCAAACCTAAACGAACCCTAAATCACTGTTGATAAGAAATTATTTATTTAATCATTTAACTAATATTCTACCATACTCAATACAAACCTTATTATCTTTTAATTAAAGGCACACACTCAATAATTAAACCTTATTATTTAATCATTTAATTTCTTAGTTTAAATTAAAGAAAGTTTTTTTTTTTTTGGGGGGACCGATCGAACTAACAAAAACTTGAGGTCCGTCGCATACGACCTCACGACCAAAGTTCTATATTCGAATCATTTTTCCTTATCTTCTGCAAATGGCGACATCAAAATGGAGATTAAGATATAGTACTAGAGGTCTAATAATCTATGCATTAATCCTTTTGCTTAAATGCCTTGGCTACTCATCAGTATCTTTACAGGAGGTGTCATATCTTCTGTTAGAATATATTTCTATATTATGGTGATTGTTATCAAATTATTGTGATTTGTGTTAGAACAGATTCTGGTTTGGTAGTTGCTAAACCGAAAGAGCCTATCTCCAATATCCTGCAAAAGAAAAAGATGCGACGGGGGAGGACTTGACAATCCCACTCTGATGCCTTTATCAGTATTATCTCAAGCGTATATCACTCTTGTATATCACAAGCAATCTGTCTCTCACCTGTCTAGATGTGGGGTATTTATATATGGAATGTTGAGAGTGGTCCTATTTTTTCATTGGACCACGTGTCAGATCAGTAGCGCTCGCCCACTACTCGGATCATGGGATTGAGGTATACGCTCCACGATCGTTGAGGAGTCGGTCTTTAACCGACTTGAAATCGTGGGGTCGTGGTTCGTGCTCCACGATCATCGCGGAGTCGGCTCTAGATCGTGGAGGCATCTTCCATAATAATAACTTATTGCGTGGATCGTGGGATATTCTTCATGGTCACCCTAAGGTCGGTTTTTAACCGTCCTTGATATGTACGCAAAATCGGTAAATTACCGATTCTGGGCACGACGGTTTCGGTAATTCAAAATTTTGGTCCTAATGGTCCGAAATTCTAGCCCGTTGGGCAGGATCAGGATTATTCCCTAACAATTTGATTACATTATTTGTATTGTATTCTTTTTCTTATAAATTTCACTCACGGCAGAAGTGAGGCCTCAACACATGAGTCTATTTTATCAAAATATATATATTTTTCGGCAAAGCGTACAAGTGCATGCATATATATATTTTTTTTCTGGTTGATAAAATAAAAACCAACATTTATCCTTACTTTAACCTGAATCATGTTTGTAAAAGAAGAGTATGAACTTATCTGGTTCAGGCTTCGGTGAGTCACAGCCAGAGCTCGGTTCCATGGACATGAGCCAGTTGAGAAGATGGTGCGGGTCCGGGCATGCTCTGAGATGTCTATGATCTTGAAAGGCTCCAGGTTCGGTTAGGAGAAGAGATCTTGAACAGGACTAGATCGGGTAGAATCGCCGGTTCTTCTTTCTCTCCATTCCAAGGTACGATCCGACCCTCTCAATTGAGTTTTTGGGCACTGGACTGGCCTCCTTCAATTTATCTGATCTTCACGTTTAGTTGATTCCCCAGGAATCTCCCATTGGTGACGAAGTCTCGGGTTTGGTCATTATCTTAGAGGTCCGGTACCTTCTAACCCATCACCCACGATGAACAGGGGCTCATCACGGGCAGTCACTGTTTCGTCGGGATTCTGTCCACCATCAGCAAAGTCATCCTTCGCTTGAAGATCTCCAGAAGAAACTAATACAGTTCGGGGCTCCAACGTTTTACTGTGCGAAGGCCCGAAGTGCCGGGGAATCCACGGGCTCCACGCGATTGCCTCTTCTTCTTTTCTTCTTTTGTTTTTTCTTCTTCTTGACCCATCTTTTCTTTTTGCTGGGCTTTTATTTTCTTCTCTTTTTGATGTAGCTTTTTGGGGTCCGAAGAAACAACACAGACTCGGGTTTTCTCTAAGCGTAGATCAGCACCGATTTGGTGTGATTAGATTCAGATCTGAGATCACATAAATCTTTGTCTATTGGCGAAGAGAGATTTTCAGATTTGATTTTATCACGCAGTCACCGTTGCAGATTTATTTTTGAGAGAACTAAGTCGAGTTCCCACAGACGGCGCCAAACTATTAGTACAGTTTCCAGTACGGTGACATGTTGCCTTGTGATTCGTTGCCTTCCTTGATATTCGCTCTCCTCGTGATCTGCAAAATAATAAACGGCTCGTCGGCTCGTGGGGGTGCCGACAATACCCCCACTCCGATGCCTAAGTCAGTTTAAACTAATTATTTTCTGGAGAGTATCAATAATCTCAGAGCTTAGAGAATCTGCCAGTCTAAAAAATACCTGGTGTAGTGGTCTTATTTATAGGCTCACAGCTCATAGTTATAAAACTGCTAAAATACTTGGAGCATAATTTGATTAGGAGTCTGAGTCCTAGATCACATAGTCTTTAATCTTATCTTCATAGAATTTGAATTGGGTAGTAGAGTTCAAACTGGATAGGACACTACCTCTTCAGCTGATGCCATACTATTAGGTACCTTATCCCATATTTGATGAGATAAAAGTCTATCTTGATATACTCGGGATATACGTCTTTTTGGAGATAACGAATGGTCTTATAAATTGGGTCTGATCTTGCTGGGCAGACCCGATGGGCTCGGCCCACGTGTCTTTGGAGCTGATTATTTCTCCAACAAAAATGTTTGACGACTTCCTCAGGTTTATCGAGAAGTTGTTGATATATTTATAAAGAGAAAATCTTCGATCTGAACCATCTGTAAAGCACCACTTTTACAGCCTTCAATAAGAAGTTGACACATCATTTAAAAGACACGAAATACTGATAGGAATCCAAGCTAGTTAAAATGGGAACCATAGGCAGTAGCTGATTTTCATTCTAATCTTTATCTTTATCTTATTATATTTAGCTTAGTATTATTGTATTCAGTAGTTGGTTAGTATTATCATTCTTATCAATAGAAGTAGTATGGTTATCATAATGTAATAGTAGTGCATTAGGTTTTATTAATTTTCCTATAAGATGAAGGCGATGACAAAAAGAGAATAATTAAGAAATATTGTTAAGCACAATATTGTGTTTACGGTGATTCCTACCTTAAGTTGAACCTTTATCTAACATAATTCCCTTTTCCATCTCTCCATATTTCATCCAGCATCACAAATTACACATCAATTGGTATCAAAGCAATGTCGACCCAAAAGGACCACATCGAGAAATTGGAAGGAGATATGCAGGAGCTTAAGGATAGCGTCCAGAAGCTTGTGACATCCCAGCAATAGCTCGTCACATCCATGCAAGACCACGACACCTCCTTCAAAGGGCTAGAACGTTCTGTGCACGAGTTTATGGAGACTTCGTAAAAAATTAATGGCGAAACTTCAAACCCCAACCGGAAACTATAACCTACCATTGAAACCAAGGATCGAGGCTCTTTCTATTATCACAAGCATCTTCATGACAATCAAGAGGGCAACCCAATTTCCATCGGTCAATGAAAATGGTTTTTCCTCGCTTCTTTGGCGATGAACCCATTGAGTGGCTGGATCAGGTTGTGCAATTTTTTGCTTACAAACAAATTGTAGAAGAACAGAAGGTGACACTCACTGCATTTTACCTCGAGGGCGAGGCAAATCAGTTGTGGTAATGGATACAAAAGGTGTATTGGATGGATGGCCAAACAGTGACCTGAGAGATCTTTGTAAACGAATTACTGGCTCGTTTTGGGCCAACCGAATATGAGGACTTTGATGAAGTCCTCTCCCATATTGTACAGTGGGGTACCTTACGGGATTATTAGAAGAAATTTGAGCGACTGGCCAATCTGGTGGAAGGATGGCCCCAGAAGGCTCTGGTCGGGACTTTCTTCGGTGGACTCCGCGGGGACATCTCCAATGCGGAAAAGATGTTTAAACCTCACATGCTTCATGAAACAATTAACTTTACTCGAATCCAGGATGAATAGTTATCACAAACAAAGGCAGCGCCACGAGACGAGAACTCACCACCAATAGACATCATGCAACCTATTTCAATTCAAAGGTCTAATGCGTCCCTACCTCCAACAAAGAAGATATCATGGGAAGCAATGCAAAAGCGGAGGGAGAAGGGCCTTTGTTTCAACTGCGATGAATGATTCACACTAGGACATCGATGTGAGGTGAAACATCTGTTCATTATTGAAGTAGAACCTGAAGGAGGACAATGGCAAATTGGGGAGAAATTCTTAAACATTTTCGGTGTCAGATTTGAGTTTAGAAATTTCAAAATGCTAGAATCTAAGGTTAATAGGCAAACCCTAGGAGAGAAAAGATAGCTTTTTTTCTAAAAATCGGAGAAGATGGGAGAAATGAGCTAAAAAACTCTCTAAAGCAATTTCAATACAAGCCTGTCCGAACAAGCAAGTGGGCGGTCCGGACAAGCGTGTGCGTGGTGCCGCTCTTGAGTAAGGCTATCCAGACACATAAATTGTCCGTCCAGACGCACACAAAAAACTGGGACTTACTGGAAGTCCTGTTCGCAGGTCGTCTGGACATGGCAGCAAACACCAACTTCCTACCAAGCCTGTCCGGATACAGATTTGTTCCATCCAGACGCAAAACATAGAAACTTAATTCTAAATGTCTTCTAAGTGTTCTTGTTGCACATTTTACCGAATTATTCATTGAATTAGCCTAATTCATATTTTTAACACTTAATTAATATATTGGAAGTTACAGATCCCTTCCATAAAGAATATCTTCGATCTCCACCTTCTTATACCCGAAATTTGTGCCGTTGAACTTCTCAATTTCAATCTTTCATTCTTCTACTGCCATCACTCCCACCTGAACCAAATGCGTTGATACAAGTTATTAGGAAATTATTCTTATTCCAAGATCCGTGAGATGCGAAAAATAAGAAGAAAACGGAATGAAAGACTTTTAGGCAATCACACAAGAACACAAGATTTACGTGGTTTACCACTAAGGGCTACGTCCTTAGAGTTTCAACAAATTTCACTATGATGAAAAAATAATACGAGGGACTTTTACAATTTAGAAACGTTGATTAAACAATTCAACTTCCAAACCCTCCATAGAAAGCCTAGAAAAGACCTCTCAGAGTTTCCACAATTTTCCCATCACAACAGAGTCTCAAAACATGTCTTTAAATAAAAAACAGGAGTGTCCAGGCGGCTGTGTCCGAATACCACTAGGGTTCCGTAGCTCCACGCCCTGCGTGTCCGGACACGCTAACGTACTGTCCTCACAGCCCTCAAACGAAACAATTTATGGAACTCTTGTCCGGACGGGGCTGACAAAAGCCAGTTTTTGGAGGTCCTATCTATCTGGACAGAACAATCTCTTTTTGGGACAGTCTCCACACTACAACAGGGTTCGCTCAATGGTCTTAGAAATCCTCAACGGATGTGGACCCCTCAAACAACAACCCCAATTACTATTCCATTGCACTAGATTTGCCTTTTGAAAATAACGAATTTCACCGGAATTATTTTGGTCGTCCAAATGCACTTTGCTACCCTAAGAAGTAATTATTTTGGCCGAGTAGTGCAAAATTATGAGTCTTCTATGAAGTATCCTCCCAAAGGCTTTTTCCAAATTAGGCTTGAAACGAACCTAAACAGGCAAAAAAAGTGAAATAGGGTTGAACAGGACCGGAAAATTGGTCCGGTCGATTCAGATATCCGATCAATTTGGCCGAATAGCAGTCAGAAGGACAACAAGCGTGGGTCGGAATTCGATTTAGGTCTCAAGTCAACTCACGAGCGGGTGAGCTCATCAACTCTTTTCGAATCGGGATCAGGTCAAGCAACAAACTTAAACGACATCGTTTTAGTCTTGGGCCAAAAATGACATATGTGACCGCTTATGGTCTGTCTCTATTAATATATGTGGAATGAAGTCATTAAGGCTTGATTCAAAACGACGTCGTCTGATTCTTTAAAGGACACAAGCCTGTGAGTGAATTGAAACTGCATCATCTAGATTATTTGGAACGACGCCGTTTCATTCACTAGGCGTGTTTTAAAAAACGAATCGTTGGTACGTTCAAGTGGCGTCGTTTTAACGGACTGGTTCATCTTCTTGATGGCGATCGACGCATGGAACGTCAAATTTACTCGAACAGGGGTTTATGATTTCCACTTTTTCCCTTTTTCAACATATCTTACGTGTACTTTTTGAGATGGGGATGATTCCCCAATTCTTTAGAAAAAACGTTGGAGAAGGGGTTCAATGATTTTTCACAGAAAAAGTTTTTTTTTTATATCTTCTTCCCATGTTTTCTGCAATAGAGGTTTCTTAGACAACTTTCTATTGGCAGTTAAACGTTATTTCTTTGTTGTTCTTACTTTGTTCTCCAACTTGGCTGATTTGAGACAACTTAAAGAAATCAATTTGATAAAAAAGGTTAATTATAAATCTCGTTAGAGGCCAGCTGGTTTATGGGAGAACCATTTGAGAACATGAATGAATTCCTAGGTCACAGCATCGATTTATACATGCAGTGACACTTATTCCCAAAAGATGCAACTCTTCGGAGAGTTGAATCTCAATCAAAAGACACAACTCTTGGAAGGGTTGACTCTATGCCGTACCAAGAGTCAAGAGACACCTCCAATGGGAACCTATCACTCAAAGGAGATAATTGTATATGTGGGGGTACACACACTTATAGTGTTATATATCATCGATCCCACATAAACCTTCCTCCCTAATGTTGAAGTGCTCCCTTTTTCTCTGATTTATTGTAATAAATCGTAATTATCTCATATTTTTATCCTTGTTATCTTGCTGTTGTTTGTGCTTATCGTTATATCTACTTGTAGAGATCTCTTCTTAGCCTTTGTCAAAATTTTATCGTGTCTGTCATCCTTAAAATTCTGTGAACAAATTCCCGTTGACATATCACATTATAATAATACATGCGGTCCCCCATCCCCCTCACACAGTTCCTTCCAGATTCTATTCCCACAACAACCAATCAGCACCATTTTTCCTCCATAGGGTTTTGGCTGCATATGGGAAGATGATAAGGAGGGTTTCGAATGAGAAGAGAACATTGAAGCCACTTGGACCTCTGCCGCGCGACTGCCTAGATGGCTATATATACATGTCAACTACGCCGCTGGATATGTAAATTAAATAGAGTAAGGATATGAAGATAGTTGATAGAGGAGGATTTATGGCCGCCATTTGTCCATGGTATCTTGCATGAAGAGAGAAAGAGTGGAGTTGAGCCAAGAATGACTTGCCGACATTTGCTGTTAAGCAATATGCTATGGATTGGCTCCATCGGTGTAGTCTTTCTTGGCTCTCGTTCGCTCTCTCTACCTCTCATGCGAGGCCCTCGAGAAACCAGACATATATATATATATATATATACACATATCAAACGACACTAATTTTTTGTAGTGATTGTTTCTGCAATAGTTAATTTCGTTTGTCACATGGTCTTTAGTGCTTGTCTTGTCAAAAAGATAGACACGGTACATTGATAATAGAAGTTCGATCAGAACCCAGTGTTTTAGGCATTGTTGTGTTCGACTATTAATTAGCTTTGCACTTGCATTTGGTTGGATTAATGTTGGCATTTGTACATGCATGCACGTGCATTGCGTAGGCGCTAAGTGTGATCACATTCTTGGCATTTTACTTCGTCTTGCACATTTGATGATCAAGATCGGTTGGTTGTATTTAATCTTAACATATATCATGGGTGCGGTAAATATATATATATATATATATATATATATATTGGATCCTAACCCTTATGATTGACTAATTTTGTGGATTTAACATTCATAACCACGGGGAAAAGATGCAATTGACTTGCGAGTAAATCTATACATCATTTTTTGTTACCTGAAAATGGATGTGGCGTGGTCGATCTCATATATATCATGAATTTTTTCTGTTGGGAGGACCATGCCGGCCACATTAGCTTTGAGGTGATACAAAGTTGATGTATATATAGTTGTAATGACACACAAAAAAACGCTAGTTATTTTGCGTTGTCGCCCCAAAATGAGTACTATTTAATTTGAAGCTTTCCTATAATAATTTATAAAGCCCACTATCATTTAGTAAGTAGGTAATATGAGACTTAACATCTATGAGTGTCTTTATAAACTACACACTTTCTATATAGGCTACACATCCTTCTAGTATGCATGAAACTGGAGTGTTACAAACTCTTCCTCTAAAACCACTGATGTCCTCGTCAAAATCACGTCAAGTGGTGCAGATTGATATAACGACTAGCCTTTTTGTCTGGATCGTTTCAATAGCATTATTCAATTCATTGATCACACCTTATTGAATGCTTGTATATAAGGCGGCCATGGAAAAGATGGATCGAATTGACACCTATTGATGTTGGTGTGTGTATATATAATTAAGGTGATAGATTTTTGAAGTGATATAGACGTACGTCGATTAATGACCACTGTCTTTCTCTTCCTTTCGAGTCACAAAATAGATTAATTCCATCGAGAATTTTTTAAGGGAAATCTTTATAATTGTCGTTAATTTATAGTTTCAGGCGAATTTATAAATGTATCTATATATCCTTCATTGAGGTTATTTTCTATCTGACAGAAAATTCAAGGAAGTTTGCACATATATATTGCACCGGAATAAAACTTTGGTCGAAGATCGGTCAACGTATATGATCCGTGGAGAGTGATAGAATTGACTAGTGGGAGTCACATGCATGTGCTTGCTTTCTTTAAAGAATTTTTTTGATTTTATTGAAGAAATAAGCTATACCGAAAATAAAGTTTCAAAATTTGGATTTTCAGAAGGGAGCTCTCGAGTTTTATTTTATTTTCTTTGTTTGTATCTTATAGTGACTTCCATTGAGTAGTGGTGACGGTCAAGATTGATTGGTAATATAATCTCGTGGTAATTTCTTGATTGGTGATTGTTTGCAACTTTATACCAAGTGCATATATAACTTTTTCGTTATACAGCCAAGCAGTACAAAAAACTTACTGTTTTGAGTTGTTTGTTTGGAGTCGTTTGAATAGTGTCGGTTGGAAATTAAGCGACTTAACACACATAAGGTTTGGATTCTAGGTTAGAGTTGTTTTACTGCTCAAACAACTCCAATTAAATTTGTTTAGAGTCGTTTGAATAGTAAAAGACTCCAAATGTATGGAGTTGCTTTAGCTCATAAACAACTCAAAATGATTGGGGACTCATTTGAATAGTAAAACAACTCCATTGTTTAAATGGTAAAACGACTTCAACGTGAATAAAATAATATTAAAAACTAAAACAAAAAATGGTAGAAAAATGAGCTAGAGCGCAAGAGTGCCTAGTGTAGGAGTCTCCTGCACTGGGTGCACGATAATGGAATGAAAAAGTAAAAATCAGTCCTCAATAAAAACAATTAAAACCCAGAACATTAATTATATGGGAAAGCTAATTTCAAGGATAATGAATTTAAACATTCACATTTGAACCTAAAACCCAAACCAATCATACAACCCACGGCCGAAAACCCATTTTCTTCTTCTTCTTCTTCTTCTCTCTCTCAGGCTGGGTCTCTTTGGATCTCTCTTGAGTTGGGCAAAATAAAACAAGAATGAGAAGAGAACTGAGGGAGAAGAGAAGGTGGGAGGAATAAGGGGGAAATAAAGGGTTTTTTCTTTTTTCTTTTTTTTTTTAAAAAAAAAATAAAAAAAAAATAAAAATATATTTACTGTCATTTGGGAACCAAAAAACACTAAATTTAAAATTTAGACTCATTTTTGTAAGTGAAACGACTCTAAACAGTTAGCCCCGTCTACTACTAAAACGAATCTAATCTAAATTAAGAGTCGTTTGAACAATAACTGTTCAAATTACTCTAAATTTAGAGTCGTTTACTGTTCACACGACTTTAAATCTAAATTTAGAGTTGTTTGAATACTAACTGTTCAAACGACTCAAAATCTAAATTTATAGTCGTTTTTGTAAAAACAACATTATCCCAAACGACACTAAATTCTTTATTTATTATAATAGAGAACATGTTCCAAACTCTTATATATGTACGTACGTATGTCACATGTTTTATGAAACTCCTTATTTAATTGGTAACTGTCGAGATGCATGTACTGATCGAACAGTCTTGATAATGTTTGATGAAACGTCACCAAGGGCAATCATAATGAATGCTAATTCTTTTCCGTTACAAAATGAGTACTTTAACAACTTTTACATTGACATGGTAGTGTAGAATTGAGTCAAAATAAATTTAAGGGATAATTGCACCGTTGGTCCCTGTGGTATACCATAATTATTTTTCACTCCCTATGGTTTAAAAAGTTCATAGAAGGTCCTCGTGATATGCAATAATTACAAATTGATCCCTAGCGTCAAATTCTGTTAAAATTTTTAACAGATTCCGTCAAATGCCACGTCAGCGACACGTGTCGCCAATAAGATGGCGACACATGTCCACAGTTAAAAAAAAAATAAAAATTTATTAAAAAAAATAAAAATACTTAATTTTTTTTAAAAAAATTCAAAAAAAAAAAAAACAAAAAAAAAAATGCTGAAGGGGCCGGCCACCCCTGCGGCCACCCCCAGTGGCTGGGGGCGGCCAGGCCACCCCAAGCCACCCCCAAAGGGGTGGCCGGCCCCTTCAGCATTTTTTTTTTTTGTTTTTTTGATTTTTTTTTTGATTTTTTTTTTTTTTCAAAATAAGTATTTTTTTTTTTTAATAATTTTTTATTTTTTTATTACGGTGGACACGTGTCGCCATCTTATTGGTGACACGTGTCGCTGACGTGGCATTTGACGGAATCTGTTAAAATTTTTAACAGAATTTGACGCCAGGGATCGATTTGTAATTATTGCATATCACGAGGACCTCCCATGAACTTTTTAAACCATAGGGAGTGAAAAATAATTATGGTATATCACAGGGACCAACGGTGCAATTATCCCTAAATTTAAAATACCCAAATAAGCAGAAACGAGAAAAATAAAAGTAACCTAATCACACTGGACACCAAAATTTACATGATTCGGCTTAACAAGTTTACATCCACATGAAGAGATGACCCGGAAAAAAATTACTTTCAAAAGATGAAATACGTACAAAGAAAGGTAGTGAAAAAAGAGAGTCTTCTCTTTTCTCTAAGCCTTGCGGCGTTACAAAACGTGAGACAAAAACAATAAGATTGCACATGCTCTTGATCATGCTATGCTTCTTTCTAAGTGTCGCTCTTACTCTTTCAAAAAGATCGAATAGCTATGTCTTCTTCAATAAGTAAATAGAAAACCCGCTCAGAACTTCTCCTTGAAGTAAAAGAAGGGGAAAAACATGTGGGAGGAAGAAAAATAATTAAAAAAACTATTGGGGGCCCCCCTTGAGTTGAATTTCATCAAGTGCACACAGCAAATTTCCTCATGACATCTCCTCCGGGCCAATATCCCTAAAGGTAATCATAGCAATGCTTGAACTTGAGAACCGAAACTGCCTTAGTCAACATGTCCGTTGGATTTTCTGCCGTGGCAATTTTCATCAATGTGATATTAACCTGTGTCACAACCTCTCAAATAAAATGATATCTGGCATTAATATGCTTGGTCCTCTCATGATACATTTGACCAAAAATTAAATGTATTGCGCTTTAGCTATCGCAAAACACATTTGTGTCATCATGCTACAAACCTAGTTCACTTACCAAAGCTCTCAGGCGAATTTCTTGTTTCACTGCCACAACCATATACTCAGACTCTGTTATGGACGAAACAACGGTCAACTATAATGAACTTAGATATCAATGTTATAGAATATATTTATATTGACACTGATTGTGTTTGTTGCGACAACATTTATTGGAAAAACTTTTCCAGTAATTAATATAATTAAAATCAATTACACAACTAATTAAATAGGAGACAAGTAGATCAATGATTGTTTAATTAGTTAAGTATATTGAAAGTGATAAATTCAAGACTATTAACAATAAAGTTTAGTTTGGTTTGCGGAATGAGAATTTCAATGAGAAATTAATATGTGATAGTTATTATTGAGAATGAAGGAGAATACATACTCCTTAGTTTAGTGACAACACATATATTTTAATTAGAATCAAATCAAAATTACTAAAAACCCTCACTTTTATATATATATATATAAAAGTGAAAACTGGGTTGCCACCCCGAAATTCTCATCTGGAGTGGTTGTGGCCACTCCTGAAGCCCATCGGTGGTGGCCAGGCCACCCCAAAATGCTCAGGAAGTAGTCGCACCACCCGCAGAATGCCCCACAATTTTTTTTTTATAAAATAAAAAAACAAAATAAAATTAAAATGAGGGGAAATAGAAAATAATGACTTGATTTTTAAGGAGGCTTCCATCCGAGCTGCCCGTGCGGGACAACTGATGGCATGGCTTTCTCGTACATAGGTAATAGGTTGTCCATCTCGAGTATGACATGTGGAAAAGAGAGCGAAGCTGAGCCAAGAATAACTGCCGGCGCAAGACCCAGGAGGGGATTACTGCTTTGAAGCAGATGCCGGCAAGTCATCCTTGACTCGAATCCACTCTCTATCTCCTTCACGCAAGACACATGAACGAATGAATCAATTGACGATGGAGCATTTTCTTACGTACGACTCATTAATTTAGATTTCTTATCTACAGCATTTCAAGCATATTTATAGGGATTGTCACTGAGTGGCACTTCACATCTCATTTATTCCATGCATGTACAACTAGTTAATTAAGTTCCAAAACCATTCCTTCATCTTTCTTTCTTTTTTTTTTTCATGTGTTACAATATTTTATATTATTTTATTTATTCCGATTCCTTTTAGGTTTATAATTGATTCCCTTCTTTATTTAGCCTAGATTTTCTTTGTTCACCGCTCTTAGATTACCTTTGGTACTCGGAATGGGTTATTTCATTAGAAAAAGAAATAGTCTTTATTAAAAATGAGAAATTTTACTTAACTCCCATCAGCTTCCATCACATTGCAACTACCTTTTTAAACTTTAAGAACTCTCAATTAATTTAGTGTATTCATCTTTTAATTTTTTTTCAATTTCACCATTCTGTTATGTGACGCCGGAACAGAATAGCGATTATTCTGTAGGCTAATCAATAAGTATTTTGCAAGGAAGAAACAAGAAAATCACCCCAAAACAGAGAGAAAACTCTGAATTCTGATAATTAATCAATAACAATGAACTGTCGAAAAACGCCCACAAGCCGGGCTTAAATAGCTGAAAATTAGGTTTAGGAGAATTTTTGCCAAAAATAGCAAAATCTCGAAAACCCTAATAAAATAAAATACGTAATAAAATAATTATTCTGTCGAAAATCTGGCCCAAATCGGGCTCAGAATCACCTCCCAAACAATAAACGAAAAGTTACCATAAATGGCAAAAAAAATCTAAAATTAGGGTTTTGACAAGGAAAACAGCGAATTTTGGGGCTTGAAACGAGGCGCACCGAGCAAAGCTCGGTGGCCACGACGTGCACGCCGAAGAGAGCTTTCCGAATTGGGGTCATATGCGCGAAACGGATACTCGTAGCCAAAGTTATGGCCAAATTACTGCAGCGCACTCGGAAATTGCCCCAATTAGGCAAAATTACGATTTCTTGCCAATTTTGCGCTGATCCGCCCGCTCCAGGTGTTTCAGCGCCATTATTGTGCAATCTGACAACTCAGCGTCATCAGACTCGGATCCTCCTGCATCATTATGTCTTTTCGTTAAATCCTAACGAAAGGTGTCAAAATTTTGAAAATAACCTTTTTTTTAGGAAAAAGAAAAAAAAAATGCAACGATTTAGGTGTTGGTCAAGATTTAACAGATTTTGTAAAAATATATTCAGAAGGGTTGAGTGAAGTTTGTCCTATTAAAAAATGCAAGAATGTGGAATGAAATAACCTTGAAAAAGTCATTCCTCATGGGCAGTAGGATTGACGTATTATTCCAAGCGTTAGATCCTTATCATATAGTACTCTAACACCAAAGCTATTCGATCTATTTGTTTATAATAGAATAGTCATTCCGCATACCTAACGTAACATTAATCTTTATAAATTAAAATTTGGATTTGTTATAACAATACAGTTCAATATACTTCAATACAAAATGTAGCCCTTAAGCTCTTCTAGCCTCCTTCTTTATTCTTTTGCTCTCTTATCTCTTTCATATTATATCATATCATATATTTTAGCACTATGTTAGGACATGATCAGTGAGCATATGTGGCCCCCAAAAAAGCTGTGGCTCTGTGGTTTTCAACCAAAACATGTGTATAATTGGGTATCATTTTCCAATTTGGCATGTGTATAACCTTAGCCTAAACAGAAGATAACTTGCCCACTCTCTTCCAAATTCCAATAATGCAAAAAAGGTTGTTGATTGATCAGGGAATAGAATATATAGAGATTGATCAGTAGCTAGAGGGTGCTTAATTAGTGGTCGCCGTCGGATGTGTTTTGTCAGTTTGAATTTGTTCCTAGAATTTTTAAGGTTGATGAGCGACTGCAAAAGTCAAGGTTTTTAGTTGGCGGCCAAAATCGTTAGCTAGTAAAACCCAGAAAAAAATAAAATAAAAGACTGTTTTTTTGCTGCATTTGCAACAATTCTGCAGAAGCAGTCGCCAACCGGTCCCAAGCGGTTTAGATGAGTACTGATGGTGGGTAAAACTTCTAGGAAACTATTGTCGTAATCATTCACCTCCAACGACATAATATTATATATCTTTTATTTTTTCGAAATAGACTTTTTAAGAGGCCACACATTCTAGTATTTCTCTAACATAAACACGTTTAACTGAAGAGTTCGGATGAGTTCATGGCCATTATCACTTTAAAAGGCATTGTGTCAAGAATGGTACAAATATACATGTAAGTACATATGCATTCTCATACTCAAGCGATATGGAACGTCACAGCTACTATATTTGATTCCTTATATTTAGTACGAGCAATGCTAGAAAAAATACTCATCTCTCTCTTGTATCCTCTCAAAATTAATGTGGCTTTAAAATTACGATTGCGTCAAAATCTAAATCTCATCTATCACAAATTCAATACTGATTTTAATGGTCACGTTAATTTTGGGAATATACAAGAAATGCATGAATCCTCCTCTAGCATTACTCATTTATTACACATGAGGTCTGTAGCTACGGACCTATGGTCGGCTGACCGTAACCATATGTGATAACAGTAACGATTTTTCATAACTGTTGCTATATGTAATAACATATTAACATACTATTTGGTCAGGTGCTAAAAAAAAAAAGAGTTTAAATGCTTCACAAGTACATGTGGTTACGCCCCAAATCAAAAAGTTGTTTCGGTTTCAAAAAATGTCATAAATAGTATATGTCTTTAATGAAAGAACCCAGTTGATACTTCTGTCTAAATTCTATCCATTTTTTAACTGCAGTCCACATTACCTCACTTAAAATGCTAACATCTATCTCGAATACTACATGGCAGTGTATCAGAGGTGATTTACGTGCCTTTACTGCCACATAGACGAAAAAATTATTAAAAAATTACATTTTCTATTAAAAGAAACAATTAAGAGAAAAATAATGGAGATATTTGGCTACCTCATTTTGGCCAAGAGGGGACTCGAGCCACCTCGTACGCATGGCCAACCAAGGCCAAAATGCGGGGGGCTAGCCGGCCACCCCATGGCCAAAATGGAGGTGACTGAAACCATCCCCAAGTGCCTTAGGGGTGGCTCAATTACCCCCGTTTGGCTTGGGGGTGGGTTCGGCCACCCCAGCGGTAGGCAAAGCCCTTTGGGGTGCTTCAACCACCCTCAAAAGATTAAAGAATTTTTTATTTTTTTTGGTTTGAGGGTTGGCCCTAGTGGGTGGCCGAACCACACCCACCCCTAAAGCACTTGGGGATGGTTTCGGCCACCCCCAATATTTTCCTCTTAATTTCTTTTCATTCTTTTTTAATAAAAAATGTAATTTTCTAATAATTTTTTCATTTACGTCACAGTAAAATCATAGATATCACCTATGGTACACTGCCACATAGGGGTGGGCAAGATCAGCCCGCACCCGCGAATCTGACCCGACCCGCACCGATCCGGCCCATGAATAACGGATTTCATGATTCCTGGGTACTGTGCGGGTCATAAATCAGGGAATCCGACTCTGTTGGGGCGGGTTGCGGTTTTAACATATTCCCCTACCCGTACACCCGCCCCGCCCCACAGCAATCCATACGTAGGACTTCGAAATTTCCCATTTTCCCCCCAAAAAAACCCTACACACTAAAACCCTTAGATTCAAACCAGACGGCGCTCTCGGCTCTACAGATTTCTTCCGAAGATCAAGCGGTCGATCACTGAAATCGCTTGATTCTTTCCTCTTCAAGCCCATTATTTGATTTCTTATTCGATTTAGTGTTTGAAATCAAATGGGTCCTTCACTCTTTAAAACATTGATCGTCGGCCATCACTTGTCTTTCACACAAATTGTGCCTCGAACACTCTGGGTTGTCAATGCTGAAGAAATCTGCACTCTTCAACTTCCACCTTCGGCTTTTGGTATTGGTAGTTTACTCTTCTCTCTCTCTCTCTCTCTCTCTCTCAAAAACGATTCCTTCATATCATGTTTGATGTTTCTGAGTTCTGATGATAAATCTTTTATATATTTCAGTTTTAGTTGATTTCGGCCCAATTCTACCTCAGTCTTCCAGTCCCAGAGACTCAACTGGTAACAGAATCTGCTCTTTATGTGGTTTTTTTTTTTTTTTTAATATGTGTATATTTTGTTTAAATTAAGAGTTCAATTGTCTCCAATAGCAATAAGTTTATCACATAGACTGTTTGATTGTGAAAACCATGGTTATCAAAGGATTTTAATCTATGAAACTAGTTGGTGTTGTTTCAATATAGTTTGAGGATTGATGTCATGAACTATGTATAGTAGTTGATGCTGTTTAAATAATTATTGTAGAAAGTTAGAAACTACTGTTGATTCACAGCCAATGCTAAATATATATTTTCCAACTAGTTGATGCTGTTTAGATATATATTTTTGCTAAATATATATATGTCGCTCTCTGTATATCAGCGTTGTGATATGTTCTTGTTGGTGCTGTTTAAATAATTATTGTAGAAACTAGTTGGTGTTGTTTCAGTACACTGAGTATAGTTTGAAGGGTTATTGGAAAAGTTTTGATTTTGATGTTGGGTTTCTCGGTAATTCTTTTGGTTCTTTCTTCTTGTTCTTATTTGCTAGTGAAGTTGAATCAATTGAGATTTTCAAATTCTTTCTTCTTGTTCTTGTTTGCAAATTTGCATTGTTGTTAGAGTTATTGGTTTGATATAGTACATTAACAATAACAAATAGAGTCATTATCGTTTTAGTCTTTGGATAAATAAGACTTTTCAATTTGGTTTTTAGAATTTAAGTGTGTTTTTTGCATCAATTTTTGTTATGAATCCTTATGTTGAATCTTTTTGAATTATGCGAATCTTAAATTTAATTGTATATCATATATGTAATTTGTTGGTTGGTTATATGTGAATTATATGGATTATATATGTATTTGTTATGAATCTTTTTTTTATATATAAAGTTCAATATTTTATAAATTATTGATGAATATATATATATATTTTTTTTAAAAAAAAAACCAATTGTAGATTCATGGGCATGGCTGGTAATGCAAATAGTGTTGCAAAGAGTATTGGTTCTATTGCTGGTGCTTCAACTTCTCCTAGTCCTACTCCTAGTCTTTTAGCTAGCACTATGCCTCCCATTAATACTGAGAATGTTGAATGTGTTGGTGATGTTGGTACTCAGAATTCTAATTCAGTTGAAGCTCTCCCACCAAAACCTAAAACAAATGTGCAAAAATCAATTGTATGGGAACATTTTACCAAGGTAGATGGGGGTGATCCCCGAAGATCCTAAATCAAAATGCAACTATTGTAGCAAAATGTTTAGTTGTCACCCTAGAAGGTTAGGTACTTCATCCATGTTATCACATATCAGAAATAGTTGCAAGAAATATCCTGGTAGATTTGGCAAATTAGATAAGTCACAGTCAATGCTGAGTTTTGATGCTAAGAAGGAAGGACAAGTGGGAGACGGATCTATTGGCAATCTTGTCATTGCAAAATATAATGTTCAAAAAATAAGGGAGGCATTGGCTAAGATGGTAATTGTAGATGAATTGCCTTTTAAATTTGTGGAGGGTGAAGGGTTTCACGATTTTATGAAGACGGTTGAGTCTAGGTTTAAAATTCCTTCCCGTTACACTGTGATGAAGGATTGTATGAAGGTCTTTATATCTGAGAAGGAAAAGCTTAGAACAATGTTTTTGACAACTGGTGCTCGAGTTTGTCTTACCACTGATACATGGACTTCAGTTCAAAACCTTAATTATATGTGTATTACTTGTCATTTTATTGATAGTGATTGGAATTTACATAAAAGAATTATAAATTTCTCTTTAATTCCTAATCACAAAGGAGACACTATTGGGAAAAAGATAGAGTCTTGTATGCTTGAGTGGGGTATTAATAGCATTTTTACTGTAACGGTTGACAATGCTAGTGCCAATGATACTGCTATTGAGTACTTGAAGAGGAAAAGTAGAGATAAGGTGGGTGCCATATTGGATAATGAGTTTATGCATATGAGGTGTTGTGCACATATTTTAAATCTTATTGTGACCGATGGTTTAAAAGAAGTTAATGACTCTATTGTGAAAGTTCGAAATGCGGTGAAATATGTGAAGTCTTCACCTTCAAGATTTGAGAAATTTAGGGCTTGTATGGAGATAGAAAAAATTCAGTTTAAGGGTTTGTTATGTCTTGATGTTCCCACTAGATGGAACTCCACATATAAGATGTTAGAAGCCGCTGAAAAATGTCAAAATGCTTTACATCTAATGGAAGAAGAAGATGGATACTTTGTTTCTACGTTGTTTGAAGGAGGGCAAGGGAGAAGGGGTTTAGGACCTCCTACTTTTGAGGATTGGGAAAATTTTAGGGTCTTTCTCAAGTTTTTAAAACTTTTTTATGATGTGACCATGCGACTTTCTGGTTCTTTGTATGTGACATCAAATATGTACTTCCAAGAGATTTGTGGAATCCAAGCACATTTACAGGCTTTTAGTGAGAGTGGGGATTATGTATTAAGTGCCATGGCGGAGAAAATGAAGATGAAGTACAACAAGTATTGGGGAGATCTTGATAAGGTTAACTTGATGCTGTTTGTTGCGGTTGTTCTTGATCCACGCACCAAATTGGATTCATTAGATTATTGGTTCAAAGAAGTTCTCAGTGTTGAGCAAGCAACTCGAATGATTACAAAATTGAGGTGCCACTTGGACAAATTATATGATCACTATGACAACAATGGTGGGAGTTCCTCTCGGGTTTATAATGGTAGTGATTCGTCAACCACAATAGATGAAAGTGAGAGTAATGACAATTCATTTCACTTCATGAGTAAGTTCCAAAAGTACCGGGCTTCTAAAAGTGATGTAGAAAGCAAATCAGAACTAGATCGGTATTTGATGGAAGATGTAGAGAAAATGAATGTTAATTTTGATATTTTGAATTGGTGGAAGGTGAACTCAACCAAATTTCCAGTAATTGCCCAAATAGCACGAGATGTTTTAGCAATTCCCATTACAACGGTTGCTTCAGAGTCGACTTTTAGCACTGGAGGGCGTGTTTTGGACCCTTTTCGGAGTTCGTTGGCTCCAACAACAGTTGAAGCCTTGATATGTTCACAGAATTGGTTAAGGTCAAAATCCATAAGCGGTAGCAATGGTTATGATTCAGAGATAATTGATGATGCTGAAAGTTATAGGCTCGAATCAGGTAAGCTTTCTATTATTTAAATCTTCACTTACTCTATTTATCAAATTTAAATTATGATTGTAAATCATTTTTTTTTTCATTCCCCATTGTAGAAATAACTTTGAAGAACGTCAACATTTTGCTTGAAGATGATTAGTTGAAGATGCTGCCATGCGGGGTTTCTTGTTTTTTGTTGCTGGTTTAGAGCATTCAGCTGTTGATGGGACTATTGATTTTTTTTTTTTTTTTGGTTCGTTGATTCTACTGAATTACTGATTATGTTTTTTTGTTGGGACTTCTAATTTTTGTTGGATTAAGTTTCTGTTTTTTTTTGTTGGGACTTTAAATTTGTTGGACTAAGTTTCTGTTCTTTTTTATTAGAACTTTAAATTTGTCGGAGTAAGTTTTTGTTTTTTTTTTGTTGGAACTTTAAATTTGTTGGACTAAATTTCTAATTTTTTTTGTTGGAACTTTTAATTTTTGTTAGCAGGTTTATGATTTTCTTTGTTTGAACTTTTAATTTTTTTTGTGTTCATTATTCTTAGCTATTTTTTTGTTGGAATAGCTAACAGGCCTGTTGCTGTATTGAATGATGATATGAGCCCATTCCCTGAATTCCATCATTATCTCAGACTTCTCAGTGATATAAACAATCACATATGTCATGCATGTAAATGCAACGTACATTGTTACTTATGTTTTATGTTTATGAGAAGGTTGCATGCAGTAAACCACAGTATATATTACTTTAAGATTTGCTACGTTTGGCCTTTAGGGTCCACAGCCATCTACTTAGTAGATTACTTACCATAGTCCATAGATTTCAAATATGCCCACAGCCCACTTGGTTTTGGGCCCATAAATTTTTTATTTTTTTAAAAAGCAAACAGAAAACCCGAACCCGCAGAATCCGTCCCCGATCCGTGCTACCCGAGGCCCATCGGATTGACCATTTATTATGCGGATTGCGGATCCTAATTTTCTAAACCGTTCATTGCGGTGCGGGTTGTGGAAAACACATAAATCCGGCCCAATCCGGCCCGCGCCCACCCCTACTAGTGCCACATAGGATTCGAAACAATTGTCAGCATTTTAAGCTGGGTGACATGGACTACCGTTAAAAAAATGGGCGGAATCCAAACGAAAGTATCAACTGGGTGTTTTTATTAAAGACAGGTACTATCCGTGACATTTTTTGAAACTGAGGCAGCTATTTAATTTCGGTCCAAACTACATGTACCTGTGGAGAATTTAACACAAAAAGAAAAAAGCTATAGTACTGCATGTGCTTTAATTTTTTTTTCTATAGTTTAACTTAATTTTAATTTTTTTTTTTTAATGAGAAATAGATCATAAAGAAGTAAAATTAAATCTAAACCATTAAAAAAACTATAGCGCATATGCTATAATTTATAGCACCCATAAGTCAAATCCATCCCCCTCAAACTAACACTTAATTTGTAATGTCTCCCCGAACTAAAAGATTACATCAATGTACCTTTGTACCTTATCATGACAAAAATATCATTTTAAAAATTTAGAAAGAAATACAAAAAAATAAAAAATTGGCGACCCAAGGCAAATTTATAATGGTATTTGTCTTTTTGAAATTTTTGGTTGGCAATATTGTTGTCTTGTTGTCTTCTTGCACGACAAAAAAAGGTACATTGCAAAGTTTTTGTAGTTTAGAAATGATATTGATGCAATCCATAATTGAGAAGAAACATTACAAATAGGAGTGGAAAAATATCCGATTACCACCTACCAACCGTTTATTGATTGTCACTGAACCGATATCGACCATCTACAGCCTCTAACAATTTTCGGTAGTCGGTTAGTCAGTATAAAATATTTATACCAAAGTTGGTTCGGTTCAATAACTGGTATAGGTATTTTTTTGGTTGGTTAACCGAACCAAACCGATACCAAACCGAAGTATGGGAGAAGACATCGTTTTAACTTGGATAGAAACGACATCGTTTCATTTGAAATGAAACAACGTCGTTTTGATCATATTTTATATACATCTCTTTCTCTTTTTTTGCTCTAACCCTATTTGGAATCCTCTACCAGCAGCCGCCCCCTCTTTCTCTCTCTCTCTCTCTCTCTCTCTACAGTAGTCTAGTGACTCAGTCCATCATCCATCGCCCTGCCTCTAGCCTTCTCTCTCTCCAGTCTCATCTCTCACCGACGTCTAATCAACACCGTTGCACTAGATCAAGCCCAACCCGGCCTATTCGGCTATTCGTCATCCTTAGAGGTATGCTTAGGATTTAGAGTAAATACACCTTCTTGTATAAGTCCTTCAGATTCTTTGAAATAGTTCATGAAACTTTCATTTGTTTTACTCACTGGTTTATCCGTAGCTTGGCCGTTTTCCCTCTTTCTACCAAACTTTGCTTCATAAAACAGTTTAAAATCCTATAAATACACATAATAGATCTGATTAATGCAAGAGCCTGCTAGATTTAGCTCTTAACCGATTACATCAACTTAACCAATTTAACCGTTTTAACTGAAATTTTTGAAATTGATTATTGTTGAAATAAAGTCAGCGAATTAACCGGCACTAACTGACTTGGGCGGTTTGTTGGACAAAAACCCCTTTACCGACATCGACAGAACCGATACTCACCCCTAATTACAAATTGAGTTAGTTTAAAGAGAATATGTGTACTCTTCTCTAATTAACACTAATGAAGAAACAGTGTTGGTCGCATGAGTTTAGTTGGTTTCATAATTGTTACTATTTCTTTATTGGATGCATATTTCTTGAGCAACTCAATTTTTTTAAAAAAAATAAAAAACTCAGATAAATCCATAAATACTATAAACCTCACAATATAACTAATAAAAAAAATATTAATAATGCTCATGACACCAAACTGAAAAAGATTAATTTCTCGAAAGTCCAAAAACAATAAAATTGTAATTTCAATGTATTCTACCAGCTTTGTCACAATATGAAGAATAAATGAAATGTTGCATTCACTGTAATGAAGGTTCGACATTTAAAAACCATATCAACCGTTCACTATATTAGGACAAGAATCTTGTGGGACTCACAAAAAAAAAAAAAAAAAAAAGTAGTCTCAAATTCCATACGAATAAAGTCTTGACTCTTCCAGTTCCATCTTTTCCAAAACATAGCAGCAATTTTTAGGTACGTTTGTCCAATATTTTATTTATCTGTTTATTAATATAAAACGTATTTTCTTGTTTATTACTAGATATAAAAGTTATAGTATTATTTTGCTGAGTTTTTATTACAAATAATACTATATATACACGAGAAGAAATAGATCTAAACTCTATAGGTATGATTTTTTTGTTAATCAATTACGTTTACGTACTCTCATGCCATTTGATCTTTACTTTATCATATTGAGCTGTTTAATGGTTGGTTATTATTATTTTATTAATTTGCATTATATTATTATATAAGCTGCCATAGTTATATAAGAGTTATTATAGTTTATTATTTCTCGTACTTTCTTACCTAAATACCTTAACCTGGTCATGCATGTAAATTTATTTGTAAAGGATAGAAAAGCAATTTATAATTGTTAATTTTTTGAAACAAAATATGCACAAAGTTCAGAAATCCATCCTCTGTTATTCTAATTTTTTTGCTTATATTTCGTTAACATTGAATGGGCAGTAATTTTATTTTTTAATATATTGATTAATTTTTTATTTTAACATATTTATTATTCATACTTTGGCCCCTAACATAAAAATAAGAACTTTCTAGAAGAAATTGAGGAATTCATGTAATGTATATATCTCGCACGTGTAGTACTATTATTCTTCGCAAAGGAATAACCCCCACTCCCTTACCCGCAGCCGAAAGAGAGAGGTAATTATGGAATGAAATTGATCAGATATACATGAAATATTACAAGTTGCTAATTTTGAGGAAAAAAGTAATAGAAGAGCCTATTTAAAATTTAAGGACCATATTCTTGTAATTAACACCAAAGACATGTGGGCCTAAGGTAGTATCGGGGGCCGGGCCCATCGGGTTGGCCCGGCCAGGTCAGACCTAAGTACAAGACCAGTCGTTATCTCCAAAAAGACGGATATTCAAAATATATCAAGATAGACTTCTATCCCATCAAATATGGGATAAGGTACCTAATAGAATGACATTAGCTAAAGAGAGTGTCATATCCAATTTGGACTCTACTACCCAATTTGAATTCTATGAAGATAAGATTCAAGACTATGTGATCTAGGACTCAAACTCCTAATTAGATTATGTTCCAAGCACTCTAGCAGTTTTATAACTGTGAACTGTGAGCCTATAAATAAGACTACTACGCCAGGTATTAAAAAACAAGCACATTCTCTGAGCTTTAGAAATTACTGATATTCTCCAGAAAATTAGTTTGAACTGACTTAGGCATCGGAGTGGGGGCCCGGTCGGCACCCCCATAGTCCGACGAGCCGTTTATTATTTTGCAGATTACGAGGAGAGCGAAGATTAAGGAAGGCAACGAATCACAAGGCAACACGTCACCGTACCGGAAACTGTACCAACAGTTTGGCGCCGTCTGCAACACAGGATACAACGGCAGGATTGCAGGTTTTCGGAAGGACAAGAACATCCAAGATAGAATCGGCCCGAGTCCTTTCCTCGGACGACCCGAAATGGTTATGGAAAGGACACCAAGACAAGAAAACCTCTCGGTTGGAGGTCTCCAGACGTTAAAAGATTGGAGCATTCAGAGATAAAGAAATTAAAAGGTAAAGATTTCAAGTTATGATTTCATTTCAGTAATATATAAAGTCTTTTACAAGGTACAAAGATTTCCGAAAAGAAAGGTAAAGCTCAGCGACCTAACTACCCACCTCGAACGACTTAACCTGCGGTCGCAGACTAAAGTTATGGGGGGTAGCTCATTAAGGTAAACAAGAAGGTAAAACTTCAGAATGATAAAGATTCAGGGAGAAAAAGCTCCAGTATAACAGAGCTTCAGGAAAGATTCAGTATGACAGAGCTTTAGGAAGGATCCAGGGAGATAAAGATTCAGAAAGATAAAGCATAAAAAAGATAAAGCTTTAGAAAGAGTTTCAGTAAAGATTCAGGAAGACAAAGTTTCAAGGATGACAAAGCTTCAGGATGACAAAGGTTCAGGATGGTAAAGGTTTAAGGAGATAAGGCTTCAGGATGATAAAGCTTCAGGAAAACAAACAGGAAGGTAAAGGTTTAGAAAGACAGATCTTCAGGAAGGAAAAGGTTCAGGGAGATAAAGTTTCAGAACGACAAAGCTTTAGGATGACAAAGCTTCAGAATGATAAAGTTTCAGGAATGAAAAGCTTCAGGAAGGTATGGGGATAAAACCTCTTTAAAAAATCATCAAGTAAGACTCAACACTTTGATGCAAATAGTTTTTTTTATTCTCCTCTGCAAAATTTTTCAACAAACCGATTGTTTGTTCAAAATATTTAGGGTAGCTTAAATTTCAAAAAATTAGACCAGTTCTTCCCTCGGAAAAAAAACTGACACAAACCGATTGTTTGTTCGAGTTTTGGAGGTAACTCTAGTATAAAGAGTAACATTTATAAGAAACCGAGATATGTCTCGGAAGAACTTTTTGAGTGAGAAACTTTAAACTTTTTTCCAGGTAAAGATGTTCAATTCAGTTTGAAAAATTATGAGGTTCTACGCCTAATAAGATAAGGAAAGTGAAAGTCAAAAAGTTCAAGACTTCCATTCATTAACATTGAAATTTTGTTCATTACAAAAAAAAAAATTTACATGAAAAAGAAAAGATACATTTGAAAAGGAAAGTTCAAGTATTTACAGGTGGAAGCCCTGAGATTCACTCCGAACTCCGAGATCTCTTTTACACTATCGTCCAGGATACCAAGAGGACTTGACTATCCGCCTCGAACGACTTAGCCTGCGGTCACGGACTAAAGCTATGGGGGGTAGCTCAACAAAGTTAAAGCTTCTACAAAGGGAAAATCACCGAAGCTACACCAAACTCTCAAATTAAGATCTCTCAGGAGCAACTCGAACAAAGATACGGGGAGACAACCCCTATAACAAACCATACGGGGATATCACCTCTACAAAAAATAACCAAATATTCACAGGTGAGACCAAGCTAGATGGTATTCAGATTAGAAGATTCGGTACGCCAAGCACAAAACCTCGGGCCACCAGAAGCCCCTAGTCGTTATAAGTCTCGGACAACCAAAGTCTCAGCGCTAGTCTGGGCCTCCGAAGCCCCCAAGAGAGATTTTTGTGGAAGCGGTCTACGAAGCGCTACCGATGAAGAAGCTTCGGAGTGGCATTTCACCACAATCTTGGTGAAATCAACTACATCAGTCCGATCCATCTCCTACCGAGAGTAGAAGATCATCTTCACAACTTTGGCCTGACCGACAATATTATGTAGAGACATTTATGAAGAAGATATCTATGAGAAGTTGCTATTAGTACTATGACAAATCACAAGTTGGATCCACTCAACTCGATCCAAGGAGGAGATAAATATTTAGCAACTACTTCAAGGAAATCAGGTATCAGTTATCCCTGGAAGAATTGGGATAGGACTTATGGTCCAATCATATAAGAAGAATGATCAGATCAGAAGTTTAAGAAGATATCAGATTAGAAGTCTAATAAAGGATCAGAGTCCAATTAGAACTTTGACAGCAGTTCTAGATCGACAAGGAGCAGGAATTCTAATCCTTCCAGAGATTCGAGGCATTATTCGTCATAATTACTTTGAAAGATGCGGCAATTGTCAGATACAGATTATGGAAGATCCAGATTCAGAAATTGAGGTATTTAATTCTCTTACATTCTAAATTCAAATAAGAGAATTAGGGGGGTAACTGTTGGAGAAATAATTAACACCAAAGACATGTGGGCCTAAGGTAGTATCGGGGGCCGGGCCCATCGGGTTGACCCGGCCAGGTCAGACCTAAGTACAAGACTAGTCGTTATCTCCAAAAAGACGGATATTCAAAATATATCAAGATAGACTTCTATCCCATCAAATATGGGATAAGGTACCTAATAGAATGACATTAGCTAAAGAGAGTGTCATATCCAGTTTGGACTCTACTACCCAATTTGAATTCTATGAAGATAAGATTCAAGACTATGTGATCTAGGACTCAGACTCCTAATTAGATTATGTTCCAAGCACTCTAGCAGTTTTATAACTGTGAACTGTGAGCCTATAAATAAGACTACTACGCCAGGTATTAAAAACCAAGCACATTCTCTGAGGATTAGAAATTACTGATATTCTCCAGAAAATTAGTTTGAACTGACTTAGGCATCGGAGTGGGGGCCCGGTCGGCACCCCCATAGTCCGACGAGCCGTTTATTATTTTGCAGATTACGAGGAGAGCGAAGATTAAGGAAGGCAACGAATCACAAGCCAACACGTCACCGTACCGGAAACTGTACCAACAATGATTTTTTCTTAGAATGAACTTAGATATCAATGTTATAGAATATATTTATATTGACACTGATTGTGTTTGTTGCGACAACATTTATTGAAAAAACTTTTCCAGTAATTAATATAATTAAAATCAATTACACAACTAATTAAATAGGAGACAAGTAGATCAATGATTGTTTAGTTACTTAAGTATATTGAAAGTGATAAATTCAAGACTATTAACAATAAAGTTTAGTTTGGTTTGCAGAATCAGCATTTCAATGAGAAATTAATATGTAATAGATATTATTGAGAATGAAAGAGAATATATACTCCTTAGTTTAGTGACAACACATATATTTTAATTAGAATCAAATCAAAATTACTAAAAACCCTCATATTAATTTTTTATTTTTTTTTTTTTTAAAAAAAAAAACTCAGATTACACACATATATATATATATATATATATATATATATATATATATATATATATATATATATATATAAGTGAAAACTGGGTGGCCACCCCCAAATTCTCATCGGGGGTGGTTGTGGCCACTCCCGAAGCCCATCGGTGGTGGCCAGTCCACCCCAAAATGCTCAGGAAGCAGTCGCAACACCCGGAGAATGCCCCACAGTTTTTTTTTTTTTTTTTTTAAAAAAAAAAAAAACAAAATGAAATTAAAATGAGAGGAAATAGAAAATAATGACTTGATTTTTTTAAAAAATGGAGCCTATTCTTAAAGAAATAATTATTTCTTTCATTTTTTTTAGGGGAATAATTATTTCTCTCGGTAAGAAAATAATTTTTCAAAAGAGAATAATTATTTCAAATAAAAAAAAGCCTTCTGGAACAAAAATCCTCGTTCTGCCATTGTGGTTTAATTTCCTAAAAAAAACAACATGGGGATTCAAATCAGATTAAGATTCATATTCCGTCAAAGAGGGGTTGAATAAATTCCCCAAAACACAAAAGACAAAAACGAAAAGAATATTTCTTCATAGTAATGATTTCCCTACATCGATCCCAACAAAAGCTTCGGATTAATTTATAGACAATATATATCTATATTATTTCATAAATTGATGTGGTCAATGCGACGTCATTTGTCAATGAGAGCATGTCAACTATTGGATGTCTTTTAACACCAATGAACCACGGACCTTTTATTCTTCTTTCTTCTTGCACTCTAATGCCACTAGCTAGAGTTTTTCCCATATCGAAAAAGAAAAATGCTCTCCTAAGAAAACTAAAAAAACCTTAAAAAAAAAAAAGTTGATTCTATATAACATATCACTGTCTCACCAATATCCTACTTTGTTAACGTGGTATTGTTAATTCACTTTTAAACTTTTGTTATTTTCTTTTAACAATAAATGATCTAAAGTTAGATTGATAATGACAAATCATCTTAGCATAATAGTGGTATGGTACATCACATTATTGTTATATTTTTATATCAAAAACTTTTTCAAGGCAAAGTCATTTCGTGTGTTCACTCGTTTCAGATAAACTCGAGACCCATATCTTGTGCTACTCTCAGCATGGACCGAGACCCGCGATCAAGCCATCCCGTCCGGACGATGTTCTTATATAGGAAAGATTTCTTCGCGAAAATTTCGAAAAATCCTGTCGCACAGTTGTCCGTCCAGACGGTCATGGTCCACCGTCCGGACGGCTCACAGGCTTATTTTGCCTGACGCCCATTCTGACCCCCAGCCTATAAATAGGGGCCTCTGGGCACTTAGAGCTGCAAGAATTCGGTGTGAATTCCATTAGAGCTCAGAGACGTGATATCTCCTCTGAAGCCGTTTTTCAAGTGTGTTGTGCTGTAAACCGAAGTCTATCTTAGAGGTCGGCTCTAAGGTAAGGAGTTCTATTGAAGACCCCTTCAGGTAGGTGAACCTGGTTGGGAAGCATTCGTGTTAGGTTACACGTCAGAGATCAAGGTACGACCACTGCATCGGTACATGTGAGTGTTACTATCTTGTATCTAGCTTTGTCTTCTGAATAGTGTAATTCCTGGGTTTGGCTACCCCGGAGTGGTTTTTCTCTTAATTAAGTTTCCACTTCGTCAACAAAAATATCTGTGTCATTTACTTTCCGCTTTGCTTTAATTTTTGTTGACACTTATGCACACACTTTACTTTTAGAAGTCATTTCAATTTTTCAATTCTTGTGATATCCGTCTTAATTTGTAATTTTTTAATTTTTTTTTTCTTGTTACACATTTGTACGTTGTTAAATCACATGCAAAAATTTATGAAAAAAGCGTAATCTGATAGAAAATTATTGATTTAATCATTTAATTAATATTCTAACACTCACTCTCAAGTGTTGACTCAAATTTCCTATTAATAAGTAGAGTTCAACCTGTGAAATATTTAATTGAAATGGAAGGTGAATGACAAAGACAAAGTTTGAATTCAAAGTCTTTGCTCTAATACCATGTTAAGGGTACGTTTAGTATTGCGATTTCATAGACAAAAAATGTGATTTTGAACCAAATATAAAACAATGAACCGTTTGAAAATTGCGTTTTTAAAAATTGCATTTTGAAAACGCAGAAAATTGCTTTTTCAAATCCCAAGCAATGTAGTGCTTTTTTGAAAACGTAGAATTCTAAAGGCCAGCCTGCGATATTTTAAAGGTCAAACTGCGATTTTACCAAATGTTTAACTGCGTTTTTAAAAATTACTTTTTCAAATCGCATATTTTAAAGTTGCTATTTTTAAATTGTACTTTTTGAAATTGCAAACCTAAACGAACCCTAAATCACTGCTTATTCAAAAAGGTTAAGCTGATAAGAAATTATTTGTTTAATCATTTAATTAATATTCTAACAAACTCAATACAAACCTTATTATATTTTAATTGAAGGCACACACTCAATAATTAAACCTTAATATTTAATTATTTAATTTCTTAGTTTAAATTAAAGAAAGTTTTTTTTTTTTTTTTGGGAACTGATCGAACTAACAAAAACTTGAGGTCCGTCGCATACGACCTCACAACCAAAGTTTTATATTCGAATCATTTTTCCTTATCTTCTGCAAATGACGACATCAGAATGGAGATTAAGATATAGTACTAGAGGTCTAATAATCTATGCATTAATCCTTTTGCTTAAATGCCTTGGCTACTCATCAGTATCTTTACAGGAGGTATCATATCTTCGGTTAGAATATATTTCTATATTATGGTGATTGTTATCAAATTATTGTGATTTGTGTTAGAACAGATTCTGGTATGGTAGTTACTAAACCGGAAGAGCCTATCTCCAATATCCTACAAAAGAAAAAGCTGTGTCGGGGGAGGACCTGACAATCCCACTCCGATGCCTTTATCAGTATTATCTCAAGCGTATATCACTCTTGTATATCACAAGCAATCTGTCTCTCACCTGTCTAGTTGTGAGGTATTTATATATGGAATATTGAGAGTGGTCCAGTTTTTTCATTGGACCACGTGTCAGATCAGTAGCGCTCGCCCACTACTCGGATCGTGGGATTGAGGTATATGCTCCACGATCGTTGAGGAGTCGGTCTTTAATCGACTTGAAATCGTGGGGTCGTGGTTCGTGTTCCACGATCATCGCGAAGTCAGCTCTAGATCGTGGAGGCATCTTCCGTAATAATAACTATTGCGCGGATCGTGGGATGTTCTTCATGGTCACCCTAAGGTCGGTTTTTAACCATCCTTGATATGTACGCAAAATCGGTAAATTACCGATTCTGGGCACGACGGTTTTGGTAATTCAAAATTTCTGTCCTAATGGGCCGAAATTCTAGCCCGTTGGGCAGGATCAAGATTATTCCCTAACAATTTGATTACATTATTTGTATTGTATTCTTTTTCTTATAAATAGGGATTATTAATTTGTATTGTAAAGATCATCAAGAATAAGACCAAAATGTAGCATCTAAGGTTTCAATACGTGAACGTAGGTCATATACCGAACTACATATATAATTTATTATATTTATTTTTTTTATTCCCTTGAATTCCCTATATGCTTATGAGTTTACAACATCGTGTACTTGAGCGCATTCCACCTCTTGGTCTAGACTAAAACATAAGTAGCCAGCATATATATACTAATTACAGAGTCACTCACCAAAAATCATCCTAAAAGTCACCGCAAACTAATTTACTTATAAGATTGGACTCTTTCACCGCGCATTATTGAACAGTTATTGATGTAGTGATTGAAATAGAAAGAAAGTACTAGATCAGTGAAGGAACTTGAATATGGCTTGATGAAAATGTTTGACGACTTCCTCAGGTTTATCGAGGAGTTGTTGATGTATTTATAAAGAGAAAACCTTCGATCCGAACCATCTGTAAAGCACCACTTTTACAGCCTTCAATAAGAATTTGACACATCATTTAAAAGACACGAAATATTGATAGGAATCCTAGCTAGTTAAAATGGGAAGCATAGGCAGTAGTTGATTTGCATTCTCATCTTTATCTTTATCTTATTATATTTAGCTTAGTATTATTGTATTCAGTAGTTGGTTAGTATTATCATTCTTATCAATAGAAGTAGTATGGTTATCATTGTGCATTAGGTTTCTATTAATTTTCCTATAAGATGAAGGCGATGACAATAAGAGAATAATTAAGAAATATTGTTAAGCACAATATTGTGTTTACGGTGATTCCTACCTTAAGTTGAACCTTAATCTATCATAATTCCCTTTTCCATCTCTCTATATTTCATCCACCATCACAAATCACACATCAATTGGTATCAAAGCAATGTCGACCCAAAAGGACCACATCGAGAAATTGGAAGGAGATATGCAGGAGCTTAAGGATAGTGTCCAGAAGCTTGTGACATCCCAGCAATAGCTCGTCACATCCATGCAAGACCACGACACCTCCATCAAAGGGCTAGAACGTTTTGTGCACCAGTTTATGGAGACTTCATAAAAAATTAATGGCGAAAATTCAAACCCCAACTGGAAACTATAACCTGCCATTGAAACCAAGGATCAAGGCTCTTTCTATTATCACAAGCATCATCATGACAATCAAGAGGAGCAACCCAATTTCCATCAGCCAATGAAAATGGTTTTTGCTCGCTTCTTTGGCAATGAACCCATTGAGTGGCCGGATCAAGTTGTGCAATTTTTTGCTTACCAACAAACGGCAGAAGAACAGAAGGTGACACTCACTGCATTTTACCTCAAGGGCGAGGCAAATCAGTTGTGGCAATGGATACAAAAGGTGTGTTGGACGGATGGCCAAATAGTGACCTGAGAGATCTTTGTAAACGAATTGCTGGCTCGTTTTGGGCCAAACGAATACGAGGACTTTGATGAAGTCCTCTCCCATATCGTACAGCGGGGTACCTTATGGGATTATTAGAAGAAATTTGAGCGACTAGCCAATCGAGTGGAAGGATGCCCCAGGAGGCTCTGGTTAGGACTTTCTTCGGTGGACTCCACGGAGACATCTCCAATGCGATAAAGATGTTTAAACCTCACACGCTTCGTGAAACAGTTAACTTTACTCGAATGCAGGATGAACAGTTATCACAAACAAAGGCAGCGCCACGAGACGAGAACTCACCACCAACAGACATCATGCAACCTATTTGAATTCAAAAGTCTAATGCGTCCCTACCTCCAACGAAGAAGCTATCATGGGAAGCAATGCAAAAGAGGAGGGAGAAGGGCCTTTGTTTCAACTGCAATGAACGATTCACACTAGGACATCGATGTGAGGTGAAACATCTGTTCATTATTGAAGTAGAACCTGAAGGAGGACAATGGAAAATTGGGGAGAAATTCTTAAACATTTTCGGTGTCGGATTTGAGTTTAGAAATTTCAAAATGCTAGAATCTAAGGTTAATAGGCAAACCCTAGGAGAGAAAATAGAGTTTTTTTTTTTTTTTTTTTTTTTTTTTTGAAAATGGGAGAAGATGGGAGAAATGAGCTAAAAAACTCTCTAAAGCAATTTCAATACAAGCCTGTCCGGACAAGCAAGTGGGCTGTCCGAACAAGCAAGTAGGTTGTCCGGACAAGCGTGTGCGTGGTGCCGCTCTTGAGCAAGGCTATCCAAACACATAAATTGTCCGTCCAGACGCACACAAAAAACTGGGACTTACTGGAAGTCCCGTTCGCAAGTCGTCTGGACATGGAAGCAAACACCAACTTCCTACCAAGCCTGTCCGGACACAGATTTGTTCCATCCGGACGCAAAACATAGAAACTTAATTCTAAATGTCTTCTAAGTGTTCTTGTTGCACATTTTACCGAAGTATTCATTGAATTAGCCTAATTCATATTTTTAACACTTAATTAATATATTGGAAGTTACAGATCCCTTCCATAAAGAATATCTTCGATCTCCACCTTCTTATACCCGAAATTTGTGCCGTTGAACTTCTCAATTTCAATCTTTCCTTCTTCTACTGCCATCGCTCCCACCTGAACCAAATGCTTTGATACCAGTTATTAGGAAATTATTCTTATTCCAAGATCCGTGAGATGCGAAAAATAAGAAGAAAACGGAATGAAAGACTTTTAGGCAATCACACAAGAACACAAGATTTACGTGGTTTACCACTAAGGGCTACGTCCTTAGAGTTACAACAAATTTCACTATGATGAAAAAAATAATACGAGGCACTTTTACAATTTAGAAACGTTGATTAAACTATTCAACTCCCAAACCCTCCATAGAAAGCCTAGAAAAGACTTCTCAGTGTTTCCACAATTTTCTCATCATAACAAAGTCTCGAAACATGTCTTTAAATAAAAAATAGGAGTGTCCAGGCGGCTGTGTCCGAATACCACTAGGGTTCCGTAGCTCTACGCCCTGCGTGTCCGGACACGCTAACGTGCTGTCCTCACAACCCTCAAACGAAACAATTTATGGAACTCTTGCCCGGACTGGGCTGACAAAAGCCAGTTTTTGGAGGTCCTATCTGGACAGAACAATCTCTTTTTGGGACAGTCTCCACACTACAACAGGGTTCTTTCAATGGTCTTAGAAAACCTGAACGAATGTGGACCCCTCAAACAACAACCCCAATTAATATTCCATTGCACTAGATTTGCCTTTTGAAAATCATGAATTTCACCGGAATTATTTTGGTCGTCCAAATGCACTTTGCTACCCTAAGAAGTAATTATTTTGGCCGAGTAGTGCAAAATTATGAGTCTTCTATATATGAAGTATCCTCCCAAAGGCTTTTTCCAAATTAGGCTTGAAACGAACCTAAACGGGCAAAAAAAGTGAAATAGGGTTGAACAGGACCGGAAAATTGGTCCGGTCGATTCAGATATCCGATCAGTTTGGCCGAATAGCAGTCAGAAGGACAACAAGCATGGGTCGGAATTCGATTTGGGTCTCAGGTCAACTCACGGGCGGGTGAGCTCGTCAACTCTTTTCGAATCGGGATCAGGTCAAGCAACAAACTTAAACGACATCGTTTTAGTCTTGGGCCAAAAATGACATATGTGACCGCTTATGGTCTGTCTCTATTAATATCTGTAGAGTGAAGTCGTTAAGGCTTGATTCAAAACGACGTCGTCTGCTTCTTTAAGGGACACAAGCTTGTGAGTGAATTGAAACTGCATCATCCAGATTATTTGGAACGACGCCGTTTCGTTCACTAAGCGTGTTTTTAAAAACGAATCGTTGGTACGTTCAAGTGGTGTCGTTTTAATGAACTAGTTCATCTTCTTGATGGCGATCGACGCATGGAACGTCAAATTAACTCGAATAGGGGTTTATGATTTCCACTTTTTCCCTTTTTCAACATATCTTACGTGTACTTTTTGAGATGGGGATGATTCCCAATTCTTTAGAAAAAACGTTGGAGAAAGGGGTTCAATGATTTTTCACAGAAAAAGTTTTTTTTTTTTTTTTTATATCTTCTTCCCTTGTTTTCTGCAATAGAGGTTTCTTAGACAACTTTCTATTGGCAGTTAAACGTTATTTCTTTGTTGTTCTTACTTTGTTCTCCAACTTGGCTGGATCTGAGACAACTTAAAGAAATCAAATTGATAAAAAAGGTTAATTATAAATCTCGTTAGAGGCCAGCTGGTTTATCAAATGAGAGAACCATTTGAGAACATGAATGAATTCCTAGGTCACAGCATCGATTTATACATGCAGTGACCTAGGAACTCTTCGGAGAGTTGAATCTCAATCAAAAGACACAACTCTTGGAAGGGTTGACTCTATGCCGTACCAAGAGGCAAGAGACACCTCCAATGGGAACCTATCACCCAAAGGAGATAATTGTATATGTGGGGGTACACACTCTTATAGTGTTATATATCATCGATCCCACATAAACCTTCCTCCCCAATGTTGAAGTGCTCCCTTTTTCTCTGTTTTATTGTAATAAATCGAAATTATCTCATATTTTTATCCTTGTTATCTTGCTGTTGTTTGTGCTTATCGTTATATCTACTTGTAGAGATCTCTTCTTAGCCTTTGTCAAAATTTTATCGTGTCTGTCATCCTTAAAATTCTGTGAACAAATTCCCGTTGACATATCACATTATAATAATACATGCGGTCCCCCATCCCCCTCACACAGTTCCTTCCAGATTCTATTCCCACAACAACCAATCAGCACCATTTTTCCTCCATAGGGTTTTGGCTGCATATGGGAAGATGATAAGGAGGGTTTCGAATGAGAAGAGAACATTGAAGCCACTTGGACCTCTGCCGCGCGACTGCCTAGATGGCTATATATACATGTCAACTACGCCGCTGGATATGTAAATTAAATAGAGTAAGGATATGAAGATAGTTGATAGAGAAGAATTTATGGCCGCCATTTGTCCATGGTGTCTTGCATGAAGAGAGAAAGAGTGGAGTTGAGCCAAGAACGACTTGCCGACATTTGCTGTTAAGCAATATGCTATGGATTGGCTCCATCGGTCAAGTCTTTCTTGGCTCTCGTTCGCTCTCTCTACCTCTCATGCGAGGCCCTCGAGAAACCAGACATATATATATATACACACACACATATCAAACGACACTAATTTTTTGTAGTGATTGTTTCTGCAATAGTTAATTTCGTTTGTCACATGGTCTTTAGTGCTTGTCTTGTCAAAAAGATAGACACGGTACATTGATAATAGAAGTTCGATCAGAACCCAGTGTTTTAGGCATTGTTGTGTTCGACTATTAATTAGCTTTGCACTTGCATTTGGTTGGATTAATGTTGGCATTTGTACATGCATGCACGTGCACAGGTTTTGCGTAGGCGCTAAGTGTGATCACATTCTTGGCATTTTACTATATATATATATATATATATATATATATATATATATATATATATATATTGGATCCTAACCCTTATGATTGACTAATTTTGTGGATTTAACATTCATAACCACGGGGAAAAGATGCAATTGACTTGCGAGTAAATCTATACATCATTTTTTGTTACCTGAAAATGGATGTGGCGTGGTCGATCTCCTCATATATATCATGAATTTTTCTGTTGGGAGGACCATGCCGGCCACATTAGCTTTGAGGTGATACAAATTAAGTTGATGTATATATAGTTGTAATGACACACAAAAAAACACTAGTTATTTTGCGTTGTCGCCCCAAAATGAGTACTATTTAATTTGAAGTTTTCTTATAATAATTTATAAAGTCCAGTTCCATTTAGTAAGTAGGCAATATGAGACTTAACACCTATGCGTGTCTTTATAAACCACAGACTTTTTATATAGGCTACACATCCTCCTAGTATGCATGAAACTGGAGTGTTACAAACTCTTCCTCTAAAACCACTGATGTCCTCGTCAAAATCACGTCAGGTGGTGCAGATTGATATAACGACTAGCGTTTTTGTCTAGCGATCGTTACAATGGCATTATTCAATTCATTGATCACACCTTATTGAATGCTTATATATAAGGTAGCCATGGAAAAGATGGATCGAATTGACACCTATTGATGTTGGTGTGTGTATATATAATTAAGGTGATAGATTTTTCAAGTGATATAGACGTCGTCGATTAATGACCACTGTCTTTCTCTTCCTTTCGAGTCACAAAATAGATTAATTCCATCGATAATTTTTGAAGGGAAATCTTTATAATTGTTGTTAATTTATAGTTTCAGGCGAATTTATAAATGTATCTATATATCCTTCATTGAGGTTATTTTCTATCTGACAGAAAATTCAAGGAAGTTTGCACATATATATTGCACCGGAATAAAACTTTGGTCGAAAATCGGTCAACGTATATGATCCGTGGAGAGTGATAGAATTGACTAGTGGGAGTCACATGCATGTGCTTGCTTTCTTTAAAGAATTTTTTTGATTTTAATGAAGAAATAAGCTATACCAAAAATAAAGTTTCAAAATTTGGATTTTCAGAAGGGAGCTCTCGAGTTTTATTTTATTTTCTTTGTTTGTATCTTATGGTGACTTCCATTGAGTAGTGGTGACGGTCAAGATTGATTGGTAATATAATCTCGTGGTAATTTCTTGATTGGTGATTGTTTGCAACTTTATACCAAGTGCATATATAACTTTTTCGTTATACAGGCAAGCAGTACAAAAAACTTACTGTTTTGAGTTGTTTGTTTGGAGTCATTTGAATAGTGTCGGTTGGAAATTAAGCGACTTAACACACATAAGGTTTGGATTCTAGGTTAGAGTTGTTTTATTGTTCAAACAACTCCAATTAAATTTGTTTAGAGTCGTTTGAATAGTAAACGACTCCAAATGTATGGAGTTGCTTTAGCTCATAAACAACTCAAAATGATTGGGGACTCATTTGAATAGTAAAACAACTCCATTGTTTAAATGGTAAAACGACTTCAACGTGAATAAAATAATATTAAAAACTAAAACAAAAAATGGTAGAAAAATGAGCTGGAGCGCAAGAGTGCCTAGTGCAGGAGTCTCCTGCACTGGGTACACGAGAATGGAATGAAAAAGTAAAAATCAATCCTCAATAAAAACAATTAAAACCCAGAACATTAATTATATGGGAAAGCTAATTTCAAGCATAATGAATTTAAACATTCACATTTGAACCTAAAACCCAAACCAATCATACAACCCACGGCCAAAAACCCATTTTCTTCTTCTTCTTCTTCTCTCTCTCAGGCTGGGTCTCTTTGGATCTCTCTTGAGTTGGGCAGAATAAAACAAGAATGAGAAGAGAACTGAGGGAGAAGAGAAGGTGGGAGGAATAAGGGGGAAATAAGGGATTTTTTCTTTTTTTTTTTAAAAAAAAAAATAAAAAAATAACAAAATTTATTGTCGTTTGGGGAACCAAAAAACACTAAATTTAAAATTTAGACTCATTTTTGTAAGTGAAACGACTCTAAACAGTTAGCCCCGTTTAATACTAAAACGAATCTAATCTAAATTTAGAGTCGTTTGAATAGTAACTTTTCAAATTACTCTAAATTTAGAGTCGTTTACTGTTCACACGACTTTAAATCTAAATTTAGAGTTGTTTGAATACTAACTGTTCAAACGACTCAAAATCTAAATTTATAGTCGTTTTTGTAAAAACAACATTATTCCAAACGACACTAAATTCTTTATTTATTATAATAGAGAACATGTTCCAAACTCTTATATATGTACGTACGTATGTCACATGTTTTATGAAACTCCTTATTTAATTGGTAACTGTCGAGATGCATGTACTGATCGAACTGTCTTGATAATGTTTGATGAAACGTCACCAAGGGCAATCATAATGAATGCTAATTCTTTTCCGTTACAAAATGAGTACTTTAACAACTTTTACATTGACATGGTAGTGTAGAATTTTGAGTCAAAATAAATTTAAAATCCCCAAATAAGCAGAAAAGAGAAAAATAAAAGTAACCTAATCACACTGGACACCGAAATTTACATGATTCGGCTTAACAAGTTTACATCCACATGAAGAGATGACCTGGAAAAAAATTACTATCAAAAGATGAAGTACGTACAAAGAAAAGTAGTGAAAAAAGAGAGTCTTCTCTTTTCTCTAAGCCTTGCGGTGTTACAAAACGTGAGACAAAAACAATAAGATTGCACATGCTCTTGATCATGCTATGCTTCTTTCTAATTGTCGCTCTTACTCTTTCAAAAAGATCGAATAGCTATGTCTTCTTCAATAAGCAAATAGAAAACCCGCTCAGAACTTCTCCTTGAAGTAAAAGAAGGGGAAAAACCTATGGGAGGAAGAAAAATAATTAAAAAAACTATTGGGGGCCCACCTTGAGTTGAATTTCATCAAGTGCACACTGCAAATTTCCTCATGACATCTCCTCCGGGCTAATATCCCTAAAGGTAATCATAGCAATGCTTGAACTTGAGAACCGAAACTGCCTTAGTCAACATGTCCGTTGGATTTTCTGCCGTGGCAATTTTCATCAATGTGATATTAACCTGTGTCAATCTCTCAAATAAAATGATATCTGGCATTAATATGCTTGGTCCTCTCATGATACATTTGACCAAAAATTAAATGTATTGCGCTTTAGCTATCGCAAAACACATTTGTGTCATCATGCTACAAACCTAGTTCACTTACCAAAGCTCTCAGGCGAATTTCTTGTTTCACTGCCACAGCCATATACTCAGACTCTGTTATGGACGAAACAACGGTGAACTATAATGAACTTAGATATCAATGTTATAGAATATATTTATATTGACACTGATTGTGTTTGTTGCGACAACATTTATTGAAAAACTTTTCCAGTAATTAATATAATTAAAATCAATTACACAACTAATTAAATAGGAGACAAGTAGATCAATGATTGTTTAATTAGTTAAGTATATTGAAAGTGATAAATTCAAGACTATTAACAATAAAGTTTAGTTTGGTTTGTAGAATCAGCATTTCAATGAGAAATTAATATGTAATAGATATTATTGAGAATGAAAGAGAATACATACTCCTTAGTTTAGTGACAACACATATATTTTAATTAGAATCAAATCAAAATTACTAAAAACCCTCAAATTAATTTTTTTTTTTTTTTTTTTTTAAAAAAAAAAACTCAAATTACATATATATATATATATATATATATATATAAAAGTGAAAACTGGGTGGCCACCCCGAAATTCTCATCGGGGGTGGTTGTGGCCACTCCCGAAGCCCATCGGTGGTGGCCAGGACACCCCAAAATGCTCTGGGAATAGTCGCACCATCCCCAGAATGCCCCACAGTTTTTTTAAAAAAAATAAAAAAACAAAATAAAATTAAAATGAGAGGAAATAAAAAATAATGACTTGATTTTTTTAAAAAAAATGGAGCCTATTCTTAAAGAAATAATTATTTCTTTCATTTTTTTTAGGGGAATAATTATTTCTCTCGGTAAGAAAATAATTTTTCTAAAGAGAACAATTATTTTTTTTAAAAAAAAAGCCTTCTAGAACAAAAATCCTCGTTCTGCCATTGTGGTTTAATTTCATAAAAAAAACAACGAGGGGATTCAAATCAGATTAAGATTCATATTCCGTCAAAGAGGGGTTGAATAAATTCCCAAAACACAAAAAGACAAAAACGAAAAGAATATTTCTTCAAAGTAATGATTTCCCTACATCGATCCCAACAAAAGCTTCGGATTTATAGACAATATATATATCTATATTATTTCATAAATTGATGTGGTCAACGCGACGTCATTTGTCAATGAGAGCATGTCAACTATTGGATGTCTTTTAACACCAATGAACCACTGACCTTTTATTATTCTTTCTTCTTGCACTCTAATGCCATTGGCTAGAGTTTTTCCCGTATCAAATGTAGATCACTGTCATATCATATCACTGTCTCACCACTATCCTACTTTGTGAACGTGGTATTGCTAATTCACTTTTAAACTTTTGATATTTTCTTTTAACAATGAATGATCTAAAGTTGGATTGATAATTCATCTTAGTATAATAGTGGTATGGTATATCACATTATTGTTATATTTTTATATCAAAAACTTTTTCAAGGCAAAGTCATTTCGTGTATTCACCTGTTTCAGATAAACTCGAGACCCATATCTTGCGCTACTCTCAACATGGACCGAGACCCAAACTACCATCTATATATATAAAAGACATATATCTAATTTTTATTTGGTATGGCGTGAAATATTTACGCTTTTTGTCAGGATTTCAGACAATGGGTCAATGTGCGAAGTTATTTGCCACTTATACTTACATTCCTGAATTTTAAGTTATTTTGTCACTCTAAAAAGCTTATTCAAAATCAATCGAATCATAAGGTCTGATTTTATGTCTTTTCCTACTAAGTTAAAAGGGACACAAATATTCTTAATGGGATACACCTCTAGTTCCTACTTCCTTCCCCCACACAGCAATGAGTTATTATTCCATGCAATGTGGCACATATTTAAGTGTAATTATCTAATTGCGACGAACGTGCACGAGCAAAGATGTGTGCTTGTATGAGTTGTATCATTTATCCTTGAAACGTCAAATAATTTTGGAGAAACTCTTTTTTTTTTTTTGAATTAATTTTAGAGAAACTCTTGTATGTAGACAATTACTTTACAGCAAAAACATTGAAATAGATGTTCAATGGAAAGAGCTATATATCTCTTCCCAACTATTAAGGAAATTAATATGTAATTAAAGGAGTGTTATATTGAGACTATCATATTACAATATATTTAGACATCAATTAATCCAAATCTTTAAATCTATGAGTTTGGTTTCAATCATTCTTGTGATATCCATCTTAATTTGTAATTTTTTAATTTTTTTTTTCTTGTTACACATTTGTACGTTGTTAAATCACATGCAAATATTTATGAAAAAAGCAAAATCTGATAGAAAATTATTGATTTAATCATTTAATTAATATTCTAACACTCACTCTCAAGTGTTGGCTCAAATTTCCTATTAATAAGTGGAGCTCAACCCATGAAATATTTAATTGAAATGGAAGGTGAATGGCAAAGACAAAGTTTGAATTCAAAGTCTTTGCTCTAATACCATGTTAAGGGTGCGTTTAGGATTGCGATTTCATAGAAAAAAAATGCGATTTTGAACCAAATATAAAAAAATGAACCGTTTGGAAATTGCGTTTTTAAAAATTGCGGTTTGAAAACGCAGAAAATTACTTTTTCAAATCACAGGCAATGTGCTGCTTTTTTGAAAACGTAGAATTCTAAAGGCCAGCCTGTGATTTTAAAGGCCAAACTGCGATTTTGCCAAATGCTTAACTGGGTTTTTAAAAATCACTTTTTCAAATCGCATATTTTAAAGTTGCTATTTTTAAATTGCACTTTTTGAAATTGCAAACCTAAACAAACCCTAAATCACTGCTTATCCAAAAAGGTTAAGCTGATAAGAAATTATTTATTTAATCATTTAATTAATATTCTTCCATACTCAATACAAACCTTATTATCTTTTAATTAAAGGCACACACTCAATAATTAAACCTTATTATTTAATCATTTAATTTCTTAGTTTAAATTAGAAAGTTTTTTTTTTTTTTTTTTTTTGGAACTGATCGAACTAACAAAAACTTGAGGTCCGTCGCATATGACCTCACGACCAAAGTTCTATATTCGAATCATTTTTCCTTATCTTCTGCAAATGGCGACATCAGAATGGAGATTAAGATATAGTACTAGAGGTCTAATAATCTATGCATTAATCCTTTTGCTTAAATGCCTTGGCTACTCATCAGTATCTTTACAGGAGGTATCATATCTTCTGTTAGAATATATTTCTATATTATGGATTTATGGTAATTGTTATCAAATTATTGTAATTTGTTTTAGAACAGATTCTGGTATGGTAGTTGCTAAACCGGAAGAGCCTATCTCCAATATCCTGCAAAAGAAAAAGCTACATCGGGGGAGGACCTGACAATCCCACTCCGATGCCTTTATCAGTATTATCTCAAGCGTATATCACTCTTGTATATCACAAGCAATCTGTCTCTCACCTGTCTAGTTGTGAGGTATTTATATATGGAATGTTGACAGTGGTCCGATTTTTTCATTGGACCACGTGTCAGATCAGTAGCGCTCGCCCACTACTCAGATCGTGGGATTGAGGTATATCCTCCACGATTATTGAGGAGTCGGTCTTTAACCGACTTGAAATCGTGGGGTCGTGGTTCGTGCTCCACGATCATCGCGGAGTTGGCTCTAGATCATGGAGGCATCTTCCGTAATAATAACTATTGCGCGGATCATGGGATGTTCTTCATGGTCACCCAAAGGTCGGCTTTTAACTGTCCTTGATATGTACGCAAAATCGGTAAATTACCGATTCTGGGCACGACGGTTTCAATAATTCAAAATTTCGGTCCTAATGGGCCGAAATTCTGGCCCATTGGGCAGGATCAGGATTATTCCCTAATAATTTGATTACATTATTTGTATTGTCTTCTTTTTTTTATAAATTGGGATTATTAATTTGTATTGTAAAGATCATCAAGAATAAGACCAAAATGTAGCATCTAAGGTTTCAATACGTGAACGTAGGTCATATACCGAACTACATATATAATTTATTGTATTTATTTTTTTTTATTCCCTTGAATTCCCTATATGCTTATGAGTTTCTTCATCTTCAACACCGATCGAGTTTACCACATCGTGTACTTGAGCGCATTCCACCTCTTGGTCTAGAGTAAAACATAAGTAGCCAGCATATATATACTAATTACAGAGTCACTCACCAAAAATCATCCCAAAAGTCACCGCAAACTAATTTACTTATAAGATTGGACTCTTTCACCGCGCATTATCGAATAGTTATTGATGTAGTGACCGAAATAGAAAGAAAGTACTAGATCAGTGAAGGAACTTGAATATGGCTTGATGAAAATGTTTGACGACTTCCTCAGGTTTATCAAGGAGTTGTTGATGTATTTATAAAGAGAAAACCTTCGATCCGAACCATCTGTAAAGCACCACTTTTACAGCCTTCAATAAGAATTTGACACATCATTTAAAAGGCACGAAATACTGATAGGAATCCTAGCTAGTTAAAATGGGAAGCATAGGCAGTAGCTGATTTGCATTCTCATCTTTATCTTTATCTTATTATATTTAGCTTAGTATTATTGTATTCAGTAGTTGGTTAGTATTATCATTCTTATCAATAGAAATAGTATGGTTATCATAATGTAATAGTAGTGCATTAGGTTTCTATTAATTTTCCTATAAGATGAAGGCGATGACAATAAGAGAATAATTAAGAAATATTGTTAAGCACAATATTGTGTTTACGGTGATTCCTACCTTAAGTTGAACCTTTATCTATCATAATTCCATTTTCCATCTCTCTATATTTCATCCACCATCACAAATCACACATCAATTGGTATCAAAGCAATGTCGACCCAAAATGACCGCATCGAGAAATTGGAAGAAGATATGCAGGAGCTTAAGGATAGCATCTAGAAGCTTGTGACATCCCAGCAACAGCTCGTCACATCCATGCAAGACCACGACACCTCCAACAAAGGGCTAGAGCATTCTGTGCACGAGTTTATGGAGACTTCGTAAAAAATTAATGGCGAAACTTCAAACCCCAATCGGAAACTATAACCTACCATTGAAACCAAGGATCGAGGCTCTTTCTATTATCACAAGCATCATCATGACAATCAAGAGGAGCAACCCAATTTCAATCGGCCAATGAAAATGGTTTTTCCTCGCTTCTTTGGCGATGAACCCATTGAGTGGCTCGATCAGGTTGTGCAATTTTTTGCTTACCAACAAACGGCAGAAGAACAGAAGGTGACACTCACTGCATTTTACCTCGAGGGCGAGGCAAGTCAATTGTGGCAATGGATAGAAAAGGTGTATTGGACGGATGGCCAAACAATGACCTAAGAGATCTTTGTAAACGAATTGCTAGCACGTTTTGGGCCAACCGAATACGAGGACTTTGATGAAGTCCTCTCCCATATCGTACAGCGGGGTACCTTACGGGATTATTAGAAGAAATTTGAGCGACTGGCCAATCGGGTGGAAGGATGCTACAGAAGGCTCTGGTTGGGACTTTCTTCGGTGGACTCCGCGGGGACATCTCCAATGCGGCAAAGATGTTTAAACCTCGAACGCTTCATGAAACAGTTAACTTTACTCGAATCCAGGATGAACAGTTATCGCAAACAAAGGCAGCGCCACGAGACGAGAACTCACCACCAATAGACATCGTGCAACCTATTTCAATTCGAAGGTCTAATGCGTCCCTACCTACAACGAAGAAGTTATCATGGGATGCAATGCAAAAGCGGAGGGAGAAGGGCCTTTGTTTCAACTGCGATGAACGATTCACACTAGGACATCGATGTGAGGTAAAACATCTGTTCATTATTGAAGTAGAACCTGAAGGAGGACAATGGCAAATTGGGGAGAAATTCTTAAACATTTTTGGTGTCGGATTTGAGTTTAGAAAATTCAAAATGCTAGAATCTAAGGTTAATAGGCAAACCCTAGGAGAGAAAAGAGAGTTTTTTTTTTTTTTTTTTTTTTTTTTTTTAATTTTTATTTTTTTTTTTTTTTTTTTTTTTCAGAAAATGGGAGAAGATGGGAGAAATGAGCTAAAAAACTCTCTAAAGCAATTTCAATACAAGCCTGTCCAGACAAGAAAGTGGGCGGTCCGGACAAGCAAGTAGGTTGTCCGGACAAGCGTGTGCGTGGTGCCGCGCTTGAGTAAGGCTATCCAGACACATAAATTGTACGTCCAGACGCACACAAAAAACTGGGACTTACTGGAAGTCCCGTTCGTAGGTCGTCTGGACATGGCAGTAAACACCAACTTCCTACCAAGCCTATCCGGACACAGATTTGTTCCATCTGGACGCAAAACATAGAAACTCAATTCTAAATATCTTCTAAGTGTTCTTGTTGCACATTTTACTGAATTATTCATTAAATTAGCCTAATTCATATTTTTAACACTTAATTAATATATTGGAAGTTACAGATCCCTTCCATAAAGAATATCTTCAATCTCCACCTTCTTATACCCGAAATTTGTGCTGTTGAACTTCTCAATTTCAATCTTTCCTTCTTCTACTGCCATCGCTCCCACCTGAACCAAATGCTTTGATACCAGTTATTAGGAAATTATTCTTATTCCAAGATCCATGAGATGCAAAAAATAAGAAGAAAACGGAATGAAAGACTTTTAGGCAATCACACAAGAACACAAGATTTACGTGCTTTACCACTAAGGGCTACGTCCTTAGAGTTAAAACAAATTTCACTATGATGAAAAAAATAATATGAGGGACTTTTACAATTCAAAAACGTTGATTAAACTGTTCAACTTCCAAACCCTCCATAGAAAGCCTAGAAAAGACCTCTCAGTGTTTCCACAATTTTCTCATCACAATAGAGTCTCAAAACATATCTTTAAATAAAAAACAGGAGTGTCCAGGCGGCTGTGTCCGAATACCACTAGGGTTCCGTAGCTCCACGCCCTGCGTGTCCGGACACGCTAACGTGCTGTCCTCACAGCCCTCAAACGAAACAATTTATGGAACTCCTGTCCGGACGGGGCTGACAAAAGCCAGTTTTTGGAGGTCCTATCTATCTGGACGGAACAATCTCTTTTTGGGACAGTCTCCACACTACAACAGGGTTCGCTCAATGGTCCTAGAAATCCTCAACGGATGTGGACCCCTCAAACAACAACCCCAATTACTATTCCATTGCACTAGATTTGCCTTTTGCAAATCACGAATTTCACCGGAATTATTTTGGTCATCCAAATGCACTTTGCTACCCTAAGAAGTAATTATTTTGGCCGAGTAGTGCAAAATTATGGGTCTTCTATGAAGTATCCTCCCAAAGGCTTTTTCCAAATTAGGCTTGAAACGAACCTAAACGGGAAAAAAAAGTGAAATAGGGTTGAACAGGACCGGAAAATTGGTTCGGTCGATTCAGATATCTGATCAGTTTGGCCGAATAGCAGTCAGAAGGACAACAAGCGTGGGTCGGAATTCGATTTGGGTCTCAGGTCAACTCACGGGCGGGTGAGCTCGTCAACTCTTTTCGAATCGAGATCAGGTCAAGCAACAAACTTAAACGACATCGTTTTAGTATTGGGCCAAAAATGACATATGTGACCGCTTATGGTCTGTCTCTATTAGTATCTATGGAATGAAGTCGTTAAGGCTTGATTTAAAACGACGTCGTTTGATTCTTTAAGGGACACAAGCCTGTGAGTGAATTGAAACTGCATCATCCAGATTATTCGGAACGACGCCGTTTCGTTCACTAGGCATGTTTTTAAAAAACGAATCGTTGGTACGTTCAAGTGGCGTCGTTTTAACAAACTGGTTCATCTTCTTGATGGCGATCGACGCATGGAACGTCAAATTAACTCGAACAGGGGTTTATGATTTCCACTTTTTCCCTTTTTCAACATATCTTACGTGTACTTTTTGAGATGGGGATGATTCCCCAATTCTTTAGAAAAAACGTTGGAGAAAGGGGTTCAATGATTTTTCAAAGAAATTTTTTTATTTTTTTTTTATATCTTCTTCCCTTGTTTTCTGCAATAGAGGTTTCCTAGACAACTTTCTATTGGCAGTTAAACGTTATTTCTTTGTTGTTCTTACTTTGTTCTCCAACTTGGCTGGATCTGAGACAACTTAAAGAAATCAAATTGATAAAAAAGGTTAATTATAAATCTCGTTAGAGGCCAGCTGGTTTATCAAATGAGAGAACCATTTGAGAACATGAATGAATTCCTAGGTCACAGCATCGATTTATACATGCAGTGACACTTATTCCCAAAAGATGCAAATCTTCGGAGAGTTGAATCTCAATCAAAAGACACAACTCTTGTAAGGGTTGACTCTATGCCGTACCAAGAGTCAAGAGACACCTCCAATGGGAACCTATCACTCAAAGGAGATAATTGTATATGTGGGGGTACACACTCTTATAGTGTTATATATCATCGATCCCACATAAACCTTCCTCCCTAATGTTGAAGTGCTCCCTTTTTCTCTGATTTATTGTAATAAATCGTAATTATCTCATATTTTTATCCTTGTTATCTTGCTGTTGTTTGTGCTTATCGTTATATCTACTTGTAGAGATCTCTTCTTAGCCTTTGTCAAAATTTTATCGTGTCTGTCATCCTTAAAATTCTGTGAACAAATTCCCGTTGACATATCACATTATAATAATACATGCGGTCCCCCATCCCCCTCACACAGTTCCTTCCAGATTCTATTCCCACAACAACCAATCAGCACCATTTTTCCTCCATAGGGTTTTGGCTGCATATGGGAAGATGATAAGGAGGGTTTCGAATGAGAAGAGAACATTGAAGCCACTTGGACCTCTGCCGCGCGACTGCCTAGATGGCTATATATACATGTCAACTACGCCGCTGGATATGTAAATTAAATAGAGTAAGGATATGAAGATAGTTGATAGAGGAGGATTTATGGCCGCCATTTGTCCATGGTATCTTGCATGAAGAGAGAAAGAGTGGAGTTGAGCCAAGAATGACTTGCCGACATTTGCTGTTAAGCAATATGCTATGGATTGGCTCCATCGGTGTAGTCTTTCTTGGCTCTCGTTCGCTCTCTCTACCTCTCATGCGAGGCCCTCGAGAAACCAGACATATATATATATATATATATACACATATCAAACGACACTAATTTTTTGTAGTGATTGTTTCTGCAATAGTTAATTTCGTTTGTCACATGGTCTTTAGTGCTTGTCTTGTCAAAAAGATAGACACGGTACATTGATAATAGAAGTTCGATCAGAACCCAGTGTTTTAGGCATTGTTGTGTTCGACTATTAATTAGCTTTGCACTTGCATTTGGTTGGATTAATGTTGGCATTTGTACATGCATGCACGTGCATTGCGTAGGCGCTAAGTGTGATCACATTCTTGGCATTTTACTTCGTCTTGCACATTTGATGATCAAGATCGGTTGGTTGTATTTAATCTTAACATATATCATGGGTGCGGTAAATATATATATATATATATATTGGATCCTAACCCTTATGATTGACTAATTTTGTGGATTTAACATTCATAACCACGGGGAAAAGATGCAATTGACTTGCGAGTAAATCTATACATCATTTTTTGTTACCTGAAAATGGATGTGGCGTGGTCGATCTCATATATATCATGAATTTTTTCTGTTGGGAGGACCATGCCGGCCACATTAGCTTTGAGGTGATACAAAGTTGATGTATATATAGTTGTAATGACACACAAAAAAACGCTAGTTATTTTGCGTTGTCGCCCCAAAATGAGTACTATTTAATTTGAAGCTTTCCTATAATAATTTATAAAGCCCACTTTCATTTAGTAAGTAGGTAATATGAGACTTAACATCTTTGAGTGTCTTTATAAACTACACACTTTCTATATAGGCTACACATCCTTCTAGTATGCATGAAACTGGAGTGTTACAAACTCTTCCTCTAAAACCACTGATGTCCTCGTCAAAATCACGTCAAGTGGTGCAGATTGATATAACGACTAGCCTTTTTGTCTGGATCGTTTCAATAGCATTATTCAATTCATTGATCACACCTTATTGAATGCTTGTATATAAGGCGGCCATGGAAAAGATGGATCGAATTGACACCTATTGATGTTGGTGTGTGTATATATAATTATGGTGATAGATTTTTGAAGTGATATAGACGTACGTCGATTAATGACCACTGTCTTTCTCTTCCTTTCGAGTCACAAAATAGATTAATTCCATCGAGAATTTTTTAAGGGAAATCTTTATAATTGTCGTTAATTTATAGTTTCAGGCGAATTTATAAATGTATCTATATATCCTTCATTGAGGTTATTTTCTATCTGACAGAAAATTCAAGGAAGTTTGCACATATATATTGCACCGGAATAAAACTTTGGTCGAAGATCGGTCAACGTATATGATCCGTGGAGAGTGATAGAATTGACTAGTGGGAGTCACATGCATGTGCTTGCTTTCTTTAAAGAATTTTTTTGATTTTATTGAAGAAATAAGCTATACCGAAAATAAAGTTTCAAAATTTGGATTTTCAGAAGGGAGCTCTCGAGTTTTATTATATTTTCTTTGTTTGTATCTTACAATGACTTCCATTGAGTAGTGGTGACGGTCAAGATTGATTGGTAATATAATCTCGTGGTAATTTCTTGATTGGTGATTGTTTGCAACTTTATACCAAGTGCATATATAACTTTTTCGTTATACAGCCAAGCAGTACAAAAAAATTACTGTTTTGAGTTGTTTGTTTGGAGTCGTTTGAATAGTGTCGGTTGGAAATTAAGCGACTTAACACACATAAGGTTTGGATTCTAGGTTAGAGTTGTTTTACTGTTCAAACGACTCCAATTAAATTTGTTTAGAGTCGTTTGAATAGTAAACGACTCCAAATGTATGGAGTTGCTTTAGCTCATAAACAACTCAAAATGATTGGAGACTCATTTGAATATATAGTAAAACAACTCCATTGTTTAAATGGTAAAACAACTTCAACGTGAATAAAATAATATTAAAAAATAAAACAAAAAATGGTAGAAAAATGAGCTAGAGCGCAAGAATGCCTAGTGCAGGAGTCTCCTGCTCTGGGTACACAAGAATGGAAAGAAAAAGTAAAAACCAGTCCTCAATAAAAACAATTAAAACCCAGAACATTAATTATATGGGAAAGCTAATTTCGAGCATAATAAATTTAAACATTCACATTTGAACCTAAAACCCAAACCAATCATACAACCCACGGCCGAAAACCCATTTTCTTCTTCTTCTTCTTCTTCTCTCTCTCAGGCTGGGTCTCTTTGGATCTCTCTTGAGTTGGGCAGAATAAAACAAGAATGAGAAGAGAACTGAGGGAGAAGAGAAGGTGGGAGGAATAAGGGGGAAATAAGGGGGTTTTTTTTTCAACAAATAAATAAAAAAATAAAAATTTACTGTCGTTTGGGGAACCAAAAAGCACTAAATTTAAAATTTAGACTCATTTTTGTAAGTGAAACGACTCTAAACAGTTATTCTCGTTTACTACTAAAACGAATCTAATCTAAATTTAAAGTCGTTTGAACAGTAACTGTTCAAATTACTCTAAATTTAGAGTCGTTTACTGTTTATACGACTTTAAATCTAAATTTAGAGTTGTTTGAATACTAACTGTTCGAACGACTCAAAATCTAAATTTATAGTCATTTTTGTAAAAACAACATTATCCTAAACGACACTAAATTCTTTATTTATTGTAATAAAGAACATGTTCCAAACTCCAATATATGTACGTACGTATGTCACATGCTTTATGAAACTCCTTATTTAATTGGTAACTGTCGAGATGCATGTACTGACCGAACTGTCTTGATAATGTTTGATGAAACGTCACCAAAGGCAATCATAATGAATGCTAATTCTTTTCCGTTACAAAATGAGTACTTTAATAACTTTTACATTGACATGGTAGTGTAGAATCTTGAGTCAAAATAAATTTAAAATCCCCAAATAAACAGAAAAGAGCAAAATAAAAATAACTTAATCACACATGACACCAAAATTTACGTGATTCAGCTTAACAAGTTTATATCCACGTGAAGAGATGACCCGGAAGAAATTTATTGTCAAAAGATAAAGTACGTACAAAGAGAAGTAGTGAAAAAAGAGAATATTCTCTGTTCTCTAAGCCTTGCGGCGTTACAAAACGTGAGACAAAAACAATAAGATTGCACATGCTCTTGATCATGCTATGCTTCTTTCTAATTGTCGCTCTTACTCTTTCAAAAAGATCGAATAGCTATGTCTTCTTCAATAAGCAAATAGAAGACCCGCTCAAAACTTCTCCTTGAAGTAAAAGAAGTGGAAAAACGTGTGGGAGGAAGAAAAATAATTAAAAAAACTATTGGGGCCCACCTTGAGTTGAATTTCATCAAGTTCACACTGCAAATTTCCTCATGACATCTCCTCCAGTCCGATATCCCTAAAGGTAATTATAGCAATGCTTGAACTTGAGAATCGAATCTGGCTTAGTCAACATGTCCGTTGGATTTTCTGCCATGGCAATTTTCATCAATGTGATATTAACCTGTGTCACAACCTCTCAAATAAAATGATATCTGACATTAATGTTCTTGGTCCTCTCATGATACATTTGACCAAAAATTAAATGTATTGCACTTTAGCTATCGCAAAACACATTTGTCTCATCCTGCTACAAACCTAGTTCACTTACCAAAGCTCTCAGGCGAATTTCTTGTTTCATTGCCACATCCATATACTCAGCCTCAGTTTTGGACAAAACAACGGTAGACTATAATGAACTTAGATATCAATCTTATATAATATATTTATATTGACACTGATTGTGTTTGTTGCGACAACATTTATTGAAAAAACTTTTCCAGTAATTAATAAAATTAAAATCAATTACACAACTAATTAAATAAGAGACAAGTAGATCAAAGATTGTTTAATTAGTTAAGTATATTGAAAGTGATAAATTCAAGACTATTAACAATAAAGTTTAGTTTGGTTTGTGGAATGAGAATTTCAATGAGAAATTAATATGTAATAGTTATTATTGAGAATGAAGGAGAATACATACTCCTTAGTTTAGTGACAATACATATATTTTAATTAGAATCAAATCAAAATTACAAAAAACCCTCACATTAATTTTTTTTTTTTTTTAAAAAAAATCTCAAATTATATATATATATAAAAGTGAAAACTGGGTGGCCACCCTGAAATTCTCATCGGGGGTGGTTGTGGCCACTCTCGAAGCCCATCGGTGGTGGCCAGGCAACCCCAAAATGCTCAGGAAGTAGTCGAACTACCCGCAGAATGCCCCACAGTTTTTTTTTTTAAATAAAAAAACAAAATAAAATTAAAATGAGAGGAAATAGAAAATAATGACTTGATTTTTTAAAAAAATGGAGCCTATTCTTAAAGATATAATTATTTCTTTCATTTTTTTTAGGGGAATAATTATTTCTCTGGGTAAGAAAATAATTTTTCAAAAGAGAATAATTATTTCAAAAAAAAAAAGGCCTTCTAGAACGAAAATCCTCGTTCTGCCATTGTGGTTTAATTTCATAAAAAAAACAACGTGGGGATTCAAATCAGATTAAGATTCATATTCCGTCAAAGAGGGGTTGAATAAATTCCCAAAACACAAAAAGACAAAAACGAAAAGAATATTTCTTCAAAGTAATGATTTCCCTACATCGATCCCAACAAAAGCTTCGGATTTATAGACAATATATATATCTATATTATTTCATAAATTGATGTGGTCAATGCGACGTCATTTGTCAATGAGAGCATGTCAACTATTGGATGTCTTTTAACACCAATGAACCACGGACCTTTTATTCTTCTTTCTTCTTGCACTCTAATGCCACTAGCTAGAGTTTTTCCCGTATCAAATGTAGATCATGTCGAAAAAGAAAAATGCTCTCCTAAAAAAATTAAAAAAAAACTTAAAAATGAAAGTTGATTCTATATAACATATCACTGTCTCACTACTATCCTACTTTGTTAACGTGGGATTGCTAATTCACTTTTAAACTTTTGTTATTTTCTTTTAACAATGAATGATCTAAAGTTAGATTGATAATTCATCTTAATTAGTATAATAGTGGTATGGTATATCACATTATTGTTATATTTTTATATCAAAAACTTTTTCAAGGTAAAGTCATTTCGTGTATTCACCCGTTTCAGATAAACTCGAGACCCATATCTTACGCTACTCTCAGCATGGACCGAGACCCAAACAACCACCTATATATATAAAAGACATATATCTAATTTTTATTTGGTATGGCGTGAAATATTTACGCTTTTTGTCAGGATTTCAGACAATGGGTCAATGTGCGAAGTTATTTGCCACTTATACTTACATTCCTGAATTTTAAGTTATTTTGTAACTCTAAAAAGCTTATTCAAAATCAATCGAATCATAAGGTCTGATTTTATGTCTTTTCCTACTAAGTTAAAAGGGACACAAATGTTCTTAATGGGATACACCTCTAGTTCCTACTTCCTTCCCCCACACAGCAATGAGTTATTATTCCATGCAATGTGGCACATATTTAAGTGTAATTATCTAATTGCGACGAACGTGCACGAGCAAGGATGTGTGCTTGTATGAGTTGTATCATTTATCCTTGAAACGTCAAATAATTTTAGAGAAACTCCTTTTTTTTTTTTTTTTGAATTAATTTTAGAGAAACTCTTGTATGTAAAAAATTACTTTACAGCAAAAACATTGAAATAGATGTTCAATGGAAAGAGCTATATATCTCTTCCCAACTATTAAGGAAATTAATATGTAATTAAGGGAGTGTTATATTGAGACTCACATATTACAATATATTTAGACATCAATTAATCCAAATCTTTAAATCTATGAGTTTAGTTTCAATCATTCTTGTGATATCCGTCTTAATTTGTAATTTTTTAATTTTTTTTTTCTTGTTACACATTTGTACGTTGTTAAATCACATGCAAATATTTATGAAAAAAGCATAATCTGATAGAAAATTATTGATTTAATAATTTAATTAATATTCTAACACTCACTCTCAAGTATTGGCTCAAATTTCCTATTAATAAGTGGAGCTCAACCCAGGATTGCGATTTCATAAACAAAAAATGCGATTTTGAACCAAATATAAAACAATGAACTGTTTGAAAATTGAGTTTTTAAAAATTGCAGTTTGAAAACGCAGAAAATTGATTTTTCAAATCGCAAGCAATGTGATGCTTTTTTGAAAACGGAGAATTCTAAAGGCCAGCCTGCGATTTTGAAGGTCAAACTACGATTTTGCCAAATGCTTAACTGCGTTTTTAAAAATCACTTTTTCAAATCGCATATTTTAAAGTTGCTATTTTTAAATTGCACTTTTTGAAATTGCAAACCTAAACGAACCCTAAATCACTGTTGATAAGAAATTATTTATTTAATCATTTAACTAATATTCTACCATACTCAATACAAACCTTATTATCTTTTAATTAAAGGCACACACTCAATAATTAAACCTTATTATTTAATCATTTAATTTCTTAGTTTAAATTAAAGAAAGTTTTTTTTTTTTTGGGGGGACCGATCGAACTAACAAAAACTTGAGGTCCGTCGCATACGACCTCACGACCAAAGTTCTATATTCGAATCATTTTTCCTTATCTTCTGCAAATGGCGACATCAAAATGGAGATTAAGATATAGTACTAGAGGTCTAATAATCTATGCATTAATCCTTTTGCTTAAATGCCTTGGCTACTCATCAGTATCTTTACAGGAGGTGTCATATCTTCTGTTAGAATATATTTCTATATTATGGTGATTGTTATCAAATTATTGTGATTTGTGTTAGAACAGATTCTGGTTTGGTAGTTGCTAAACCGAAAGAGCCTATCTCCAATATCCTGCAAAAGAAAAAGATGCGACGGGGGAGGACTTGACAATCCCACTCTGATGCCTTTATCAGTATTATCTCAAGCGTATATCACTCTTGTATATCACAAGCAATCTGTCTCTCACCTGTCTAGATGTGGGGTATTTATATATGGAATGTTGAGAGTGGTCCTGTTTTTTCATTGGACCACGTGTCAGATCAGTAGCGCTCGCCCACTACTCGGATCATGGGATTGAGGTATACGCTCCACGATCGTTGAGGAGTCGGTCTTTAACCGACTTGAAATCGTGGGTCGTGGTTCGTGCTCCACGATCATCGCGGAGTCGGCTCTAGATCGTGGAGGCATCTTCCATAATAATAACTATTGCGTGGATCGTGGGATATTCTTCATGGTCACCCTAAGGTCGGTTTTTAACCGTCCTTGATATGTACGTAAAATCGGTAAATTACCGATTCTGGGCACGACGGTTTCGGTAATTCAAAATTTTGGTCCTAATGGTCCGAAATTCTAGCCCGTTGGGCAGGATCAGGATTATTCCCTAACAATTTGATTACATTATTTGTATTGTATTCTTTTTCTTATAAATTTCACTCACGGCAGAAGTGAGGCCTCAACACATGAGTCTATTTTATCAAAATATATATATTTTTCGGCAAAGCGTACAAGTGCATGCATATATATATTTTTTTTTCTGGTTGATAAAATAAAAACCAACATTTATCCTTACTTTAACCTGAATCATGTTTGTAAAAGAAGAGTATGAACTTATCTGGTTCAGGCTTCGGTGAGTCACAGCCAGAGCTCGGTTCCATGGACATGAGCCAGTTGAGAAGATGGTGCGGGTCCGGGCATGCTCTGAGATGTCTATGATCTTGAAAGGCTCCAGGTTCGGTTAGGAGAAGAGATCTTGAACAGGACTAGATCGGGTAGAATCGCCGGTTCTTCTTTCTCTCCATTCCAAGGTACGATCCGACCCTCTCAATTGAGTTTTTGGGCACTGGACTGGCCTCCTTCAATTTATCTGATCTTCACGTTTAGTTGATTCCCCAGGAATCTCCCATTGGTGACGAAGTCTCGGGTTTGGTCATTATCTTAGAGGTCCGGTACCTTCTAACCCATCACCCACGATGAACAGGGGCTCATCACGGGCAGTCACTGTTTCGTCGGGATTCTGTCCACCATCAGCAGAGTCATCCTTCGCTTGAAGATCTCCAGAAGAAACTAATACAGTTCGGGGCTCCAACGTTTTACTGTGCGAAGGCCCGAAGTGCCGGGGAATCCACGGGCTCCACGCGATTGCCTCTTCTTCTTTTCTTCTTTTGTTTTTTCTTCTTCTTGACCCATCTTTTCTTTTTGCTGGGCTTTTATTTTCTTCTCTTTTTGATGTAGCTTTTTGGGGTCCGAAGAAACAACACAGACTCGGGTTTTCTCTAAGCGTAGATCAGCACCGATTTGGTGTGATTAGATTCAGATCTGAGATCACATAAATCTTTGTCTATTGGCGAAGAGAGATTTTCAGATTTGATTTTATCACGCAGTCACCGTTGCAGATTTATTTTTGAGAGAACTAAGTCGAGTTCCCACAGACGGCGCCAAACTATTAGTACAGTTTCCAGTACGGTGACATGTTGCCTTGTGATTCGTTGCCTTCCTTGATATTCGCTCTCCTCGTGATCTGCAAAATAATAAACGGCTCGTCGGCTCGTGGGGGTGCCGACAGTACCCCCACTCCGATGCCTAAGTCAGTTTAAACTAATTATTTTCTGGAGAGTATCAATAATCTCAGAGCTTAGAGAATCTGCCAGTCTAAAAAATACCTGGTGTAGTGGTCTTATTTATAGGCTCACAGCTCATAGTTATAAAACTGCTAAAATACTTGGAGCATAATTTGATTAGGAGTCTGAGTCCTAGATCACATAGTCTTTAATCTTATCTTCATAGAATTTGAATTGGGTAGTAGAGTTCAAACTGGATAGGACACTACCTCTTCAGCTGATGCCATACTATTAGGTACCTTATCCCATATTTGATGAGATAAAAGTCTATCTTGATATACTCGGGATATACGTCTTTTTGGAGATAACGAATGGTCTTATAAATTGGGTCTGATCTTGCTGGGCAGACCCGATGGGCTCAGCCCACGTGTCTTCGGAGCTGATTATTTCTCCAACAAAAATGTTTGACGACTTCCTCAGGTTTATCGAGAAGTTGTTGATATATTTATAAAGAGAAAATCTTCGATCTGAACCATCTGTAAAGCACCACTTTTACAGCCTTCAATAAGAAGTTGACACATCATTTAAAAGACACGAAATACTGATAGGAATCCAAGCTAGTTAAAATGGGAACCATAGGCAGTAGCTGATTTGCATTCTAATCTTTATCTTTATCTTATTATATTTAGCTTAGTATTATTGTATTCAGTAGTTGGTTAGTATTATCATTCTTATCAATAGAAGTAGTATGGTTATCATAATGTAATAGTAGTGCATTAGGTTTCTATTAATTTTCCTATAAGATGAAGGCGATGACAAAAAGAGAATAATTAAGAAATATTGTTAAGCACAATATTGTGTTTACGGTGATTCCTACCTTAAGTTGAACCTTTATCTAACATAATTCCCTTTTCCATCTCTCCATATTTCATCCAGCATCACAAATTACACATCAATTGGTATCAAAGCAATGTCGACCCAAAAGGACCACATCGAGAAATTGGAAGGAGATATGCAGGAGCTTAAGGATAGCGTCCAGAAGCTTGTGACATCCCAGCAATAGCTCGTCACATCCATGCAAGACCACGACACCTCCTTCAAAGGGCTAGAACGTTCTGTGCACGAGTTTATGGAGACTTCGTAAAAAATTAATGGCGAAACTTCAAACCCCAACCGGAAACTATAACCTACCATTGAAACCAAGGATCGAGGCTCTTTCTATTATCACAAGCATCTTCATGACAATCAAGAGGGCAACCCAATTTCCATCGGTCAATGAAAATGGTTTTTCCTCGCTTCTTTGGCGATGAACCCATTGAGTGGCTGGATCAGGTTGTGCAATTTTTTGCTTACAAACAAATTGTAGAAGAACAGAAGGTGACACTCACTGCATTTTACCTCGAGGGCGAGGCAAATCAGTTGTGGTAATGGATACAAAAGGTGTATTGGATGGATGGCCAAACAGTGACCTGAGAGATCTTTGTAAACGAATTACTGGCTCGTTTTGGGCCAACTGAATACGAAGACTTTGATGAAGTCCTCTCCCATATTGTACAGTGGGGTACCTTACGGGATTATTAGAAGAAATTTGTGCGACTGGCCAATCTGGTGGAAGGATGGCCCCAGAAGGCTCTGGTCGGGACTTTCTTCGGTGGACTCCGCGGGGACATCTCCAATGCGGAAAAGATGTTTAAACCTCACATGCTTCATGAAACAATTAACTTTACTCGAATCCAGGATGAATAGTTATCACAAACAAAGGCAGCGCCACGAGACGAGAACTCACCACCAATAGACATCATGCAACCTATTTCAATTCAAAGGTCTAATGCGTCCCTACCTCCAACAAAGAAGCTATCATGGGAAGCAATGCAAAAGCGGAGGGAGAAGGGCCTTTGTTTCAACTGCGATGAATGATTCACACTAGGACATCGATGTGAGGTGAAACATCTGTTCATTATTGAAGTAGAACCGGAAGGAGGACAATGGCAAATTGGGGAGAAATTCTTAAACATTTTCGGTGTCAGATTTGAGTTTAGAAATTTCAAAATGCTAGAATCTAAGGTTAATAGGCAAACCCTAGGAGAGAAAAGATAGCTTTTTTTCTGAAAATCGGAGAAGATGGGAGAAATGAGCTAAAAAACTCTCTAACGCAATTTCAATACAAGCCTGTCCGAACAAGCAAGTGGGCGGTCCGGACAAGCGTGTGCGTGGTGCCGCTCTTGAGTAAGGCTATCCAGACACATAAATTGTCCGTCCAGACGCACACAAAAAACTGGGACTTACTGGAAGTCCTGTTCGCAGGTCGTCTGGACATGGCAGCAAACACCAACTTCCTACCAAGCCTGTCCGGATACAGATTTGTTCCATCCAGACGCAAAACATAGAAACTTAATTCTAAATGTCTTCTAAGTGTTCTTGTTGCACATTTTACCGAATTATTCATTGAATTAGCCTAATTCATATTTTTAACACTTAATTAATATATTGGAAGTTACAGATCCCTTCCATAAAGAATATCTTCGATCTCCACCTTCTTATACCCGAAATTTGTGCCGTTGAACTTCTCAATTTCAATCTTTCATTCTTCTACTGCCATCACTCCCACCTGAACCAAATGCGTTGATACAAGTTATTAGGAAATTATTCTTATTCCAAGATCCGTGAGATGCGAAAAATAAGAAGAAAACGGAATGAAAGACTTTTAGGCAATCACACAAGAACACAAGATTTACGTGGTTTACCACTAAGGGCTACGTCCTTAGAGTTTCAACAAATTTCACTATGATGAAAAAATAATACGAGGGACTTTTACAATTTAGAAACGTTGATTAAACAATTCAACTTCCAAACCCTCCATAGAAAGCCTAGAAAAGACCTCTCAGAGTTTCCACAATTTTCCCATCACAACAGAGTCTCAAAACATGTCTTTAAATAAAAAACAGGAGTGTCCAGGCGGCTGTGTCCGAATACCACTAGGGTTCCGTAGCTCCACGCCCTGCGTGTCCGGACACGCTAACGTACTGTCCTCACAGCCCTCAAACGAAACAATTTATGGAACTCTTGTCCGGACGGGGCTGACAAAAGCCAGTTTTTGGAGGTCCTATCTATCTGGACAGAACAATCTCTTTTTGGGACAGTCTCCACACTACAACAGGGTTCGCTCAATGGTCTTAGAAATCCTCAACGGATGTGGACCCCTCAAACAACAACCCCAATTACTATTCCATTGCACTAGATTTGCCTTTTGAAAATAACGAATTTCACCGGAATTATTTTGGTCGTCCAAATGCACTTTGCTACCCTAAGAAGTAATTATTTTGGCCGAGTAGTGCAAAATTATGAGTCTTCTATGAAGTATCCTCCCAAAGGCTTTTTCCAAATTAGGCTTGAAACGAACCTAAACAGGCAAAAAAAGTGAAATAGGGTTGAACAGGACCGGAAAATTGGTCCGGTCGATTCAGATATCCGATCAATTTGGCCGAATAGCAGTCAGAAGGACAACAAGCGTGGGTCGGAATTCGATTTAGGTCTCAAGTCAACTCACGAGCGGGTGAGCTCATCAACTCTTTTCGAATCGGGATCAGGTCAAGCAACAAACTTAAACGACATCGTTTTAGTCTTGGGCCAAAAATGACATATGTGACCGCTTATGGTCTGTCTCTATTAATATATGTGGAATGAAGTCATTAAGGCTTGATTCAAAACGACGTCGTCTGATTCTTTAAAGGACACAAGCCTGTGAGTGAATTGAAACTGCATCATCTAGATTATTTGGAACGACGCCGTTTCATTCACTAGGCGTGTTTTAAAAAACGAATCGTTGGTACGTTCAAGTGGCGTCGTTTTAACGGACTGGTTCATCTTCTTGATGGCGATCGACGCATGGAACGTCAAATTTACTCGAACAGGGGTTTATGATTTCCACTTTTGCCCTTTTTCAACATATCTTACGTGTACTTTTTGAGATGGGGATGATTCCCCAATTCTTTAGAAAAAACGTTGGAGAAGGGGTTCAATGATTTTTCACAGAAAAAGTTTTTTTTTTATATCTTCTTCCCATGTTTTCTGCAATAGAGGTTTCTTAGACAACTTTCTATTGGCAGTTAAACGTTATTTCTTTGTTGTTCTTACTTTGTTCTCCAACTTGGCTGATTTGAGACAACTTAAAGAAATCAATTTGATAAAAAAGGTTAATTATAAATCTCGTTAGAGGCCAGCTGGTTTATCAAATGGGAGAACCATTTGAGAACATGAATGAATTCCTAGGTCACAGCATCGATTTATACATGCAGTGACACTTATTCCCAAAAGATGCAACTCTTCGGAGAGTTGAATCTCAATCAAAAGACACAACTCTTGGAAGGGTTGACTCTATGCCGTACCAAGAGTCAAGAGACACCTCCAATGGGAACCTATCACTCAAAGGAGATAATTGTATATGTGGGGGTACACACTCTTATAGTGTTATATATCATCGATCCCACATAAACCTTCCTCCCTAATGTTGAAGTGCTCCCTTTTTCTCTGATTTATTGTAATAAATCGTAATTATCTCATATTTTTATCCTTGTTATCTTGCTGTTGTTTGTGCTTATCGTTATATCTACTTGTAGAGATCTCTTCTTAGCCTTTGTCAAAATTTTATCGTGTCTGTCATCCTTAAAATTCTGTGAACAAATTCCCGTTGACATATCACATTATAATAATACATGCGGTCCCCCATCCCCCTCACACAGTTCCTTCCAGATTCTATTCCCACAACAACCAATCAGCACCATTTTTCCTCCATAGGGTTTTGGCTGCATATGGGAAGATGATAAGGAGGGTTTCGAATGAGAAGAGAACATTGAAGCCACTTGGACCTCTGCCGCGCGACTGCCTAGATGGCTATATATACATGTCAAGTACGCCGCTGGATATGTAAATTAAATAGAGTAAGGTTATGAAGATAGTTGATAGAGGAGGATTTATGGCCGCCATTTGTCCATGGTATCTTGCATGAAGAGAGAAAGAGTGGAGTTGAGCCAAGAATGACTTGCCGACATTTGCTGTTAAGCAATATGCTATGGATTGGCTCCATCGGTGTAGTCTTTCTTGGCTCTCGTTCGCTCTCTCTACCTCTCATGCGAGGCCCTCGAGAAACCAGACATATATATATATATATATACACATATCAAACGACACTAATTTTTTATAGTGATTGTTTCTGCAATAGTTAATTTCGTTTGTCACATGGTCTTTAGTGCTTGTCTTGTCAAAAAGATAGACACGGTACATTGATAATAGAAGTTCGATCAGAACCCAGTGTTTTAGGCATTGTTGTGTTCGACTATTAATTAGCTTTGCACTTGCATTTGGTTGGATTAATGTTGGCATTTGTACATGCATGCACGTGCATTGCGTAGGCGCTAAGTGTGATCACATTCTTGGCATTTTACTTCGTCTTGCACATTTGATGATCAAGATCGGTTGGTTGTATTTAATCTTAACATATATCATGGGTGCGGTAAATATATATATATATATATATATATTGGATCCTAACCCTTATGATTGACTAATTTTGTGGATTTAACATTCATAACCACGGGGAAAAGATGCAATTGACTTGCGAGTAAATCTATACATCATTTTTTGTTACCTGAAAATGGATGTGGCGTGGTCGATCTCATATATATCATGAATTTTTTCTGTTGGGAGGACCATGCCGGCCACATTAGCTTTGAGGTGATACAAAGTTGATGTATATATAGTTGTAATGACACACAAAAAAACGCTAGTTATTTTGCGTTGTCGCCCCAAAATGAGTACTATTTAATTTGAAGCTTTCCTATAATAATTTATAAAGCCCACTTTCATTTAGTAAGTAGGTAATATGAGACTTAACATCTATGAGTGTCTTTATAAACTACACACTTTCTATATAGGCTACACATCCTTCTAGTATGCATGAAACTAGAGTGTTACAAACTCTTCCTCTAAAACCACTGATGTCCTCGTCAAAATCACGTCAAGTGGTGCAGATTGATATAACGACTAGCCTTTTTGTCTGGATCGTTTCAATAGCATTATTCAATTCATTGATCACACCTTATTGAATGCTTGTATATAAGGCGGCCATGGAAAAGATGGATCGAATTGACACCTATTGATGTTGGTGTGTGTATATATAATTAAGGTGATAGATTTTTGAAGTGATATAGACGTACGTCGATTAATGACCACTGTCTTTCTCTTCCTTTCGAGTCACAAAATAGATTAATTCCATCGAGAATTTTTTAAGGGAAATCTTTATAATTGTCGTTAATTTATAGTTTCAGGCGAATTTATAAATGTATCTATATATCCTTCATTGAGGTTATTTTCTATCTGACAGAAAATTCAAGGAAGTTTGCACATATATATTGCACCGGAATAAAACTTTGGTCGAAGATCGGTCAACGTATATGATCCGTGGAGAGTGATAGAATTGACTAGTGGGAGTCACATGCATGTGCTTGCTTTCTTTAAAGAATTTTTTTGATTTTATTGAAGAAATAAGCTATACCGAAAATAAAGTTTCAAAATTTGGATTTTCAGAAGGGAGCTCTCGAGTTTTATTTTATTTTCTTTGTTTGTATCTTATAGTGACTTCCATTGAGTAGTGGTGACGGTCAAGATTGATTGGTAATATAATCTCGTGGTAATTTCTTGATTGGTGATTGTTTGCAACTTTATACCAAGTGCATATATAACTTTTTCGTTATACAGCCAAGCAGTACAAAAAACTTACTGTTTTGAGTTGTTTGTTTGGAGTCGTTTGAATAGTGTCGGTTGGAAATTAAGCGACTTAACACACATAAGGTTTGGATTCTAGGTTAGAGTTGTTTTACTGCTCAAACAACTCCAATTAAATTTGTTTAGAGTCGTTTGAATAGTAAAAGACTCCAAATGTATGGAGTTGCTTTAGCTCATAAACAACTCAAAATGATTGGGGACTCATTTGAATAGTAAAACAACTCCATTGTTTAAATGGTAAAACGACTTCAACGTGAATAAAATAATATTAAAAACTAAAACAAAAAATGGTAGAAAAATGAGCTAGAGCGCAAGAGTGCCTAGTGTAGGAGTCTCCTGCACTGGGTGCACGAGAATGGAATGAAAAAGTAAAATTCAGTCCTCAATAAAAACAATTAAAACCCAGAACATTAATTATATGGGAAAGCTAATTTCAAGGATAATGAATTTAAACATTCACATTTGAACCTAAAACCCAAACCAATCATACAACCCACGGCCGAAAACCCATTTTCTTCTTCTTCTTCTTCTTCTCTCTCTCAGGCTGGGTCTCTTTGGATCTCTCTTGAGTTGGGCAAAATAAAACAAGAATGAGAAGAGAACTGAGGGAGAAGAGAAGGTGGGAGGAATAAGGGGGAAATAAAGGGTTTTTTCTTTTTTCTTTTTTTTTTAAAAATAAAAATAAAAAATAAATAAAAATATATTTACTGTCATTTGGGAACCAAAAAACACTAAATTTAAAATTTAGACTCATTTTTGTAAGTGAAACGACTCTAAACAGTTAGCCCCGTCTACTACTAAAACGAATCTAATCTAAATTAAGAGTCGTTTGAACAATAACTGTTCAAATTACTCTAAATTTAGAGTCGTTTACTGTTCACACGACTTTAAATCTAAATTTAGAGTTGTTTGAATACTAACTGTTCAAACGACTCAAAATCTAAATTTATAGTCGTTTTTGTAAAAACAACATTATCCCAAACGACACTAAATTCTTTATTTATTATAATAGAGAACATGTTCCAAACTCTTATATATGTACGTACGTATGTCACATGTTTTATGAAACTCCTTATTTAATTGGTAATTGTCGAGATGCATGTACTGATCGAACAGTCTTGATAATGTTTGATGAAACGTCACCAAGGGCAATCATAATGAATGCTAATTCTTTTCCGTTACAAAATGAGTACTTTAACAACTTTTACATTGACATGGTAGTGTAGAATTGAGTCAAAATAAATTTAAGGGATAATTGCACCGTTGGTCCCTGTGGTATACCATAATTATTTTTCACTCCCTATGGTTTAAAAAGTTCATGGAAGGTCCTCGTGATATGCAATAATTACAAATTGATCCCTAGCGTCAAATTCTGTTAAAATTTTTAACAGATTCCGTCAAATGCCACGTCAGCGACACGTGTCGCCAATAAGATGGCGACACATGTCCACAGTTAAAAAAAAAATAAAAATTTATTAAAAAAAATAAAAATACTTAATTTTTTTAAAAAAAATTCAAAAAAAAAAAACAAAAAAAAAAAATGCTGAAGGGGCCGGCCACCCCCAGTGGCTGGGGGCGGCCAGGCCACCCCAAGCCACCCCCAAAGGGGTGGCCGGCCCCTTCAGCATTTTTTTTTTTTGTTTTTTTGAATTTTTTTTTGAATTTTTTTTTTTTCAAAATAAGTATTTTTTTTTTTTTTAATAATTTTTTATTTTTTTATTACGGTGGACACGTGTCGCCATCTTATTGGTGACACGTGTCGCTGACGTGGCATTTGACGGAATCTGTTAAAATTTTTAACAGAATTTGACGCCAGGGATCGATTTGTAATTATTGCATATCACGAGGACCTCCCATGAACTTTTTAAACCATAGGGAGTGAAAAATAATTATGGTATATCACAGGGACCAACGGTGCAATTATCCCTAAATTTAAAATCCCCAAATAAGCAGAAACGAGAAAAATAAAAGTAACCTAATCACACTGGACACCAAAATTTACATGATTCGGCTTAACAAGTTTACATCCACATGAAGAGATGACCCGGAAAAAAATTACTTTCAAAAGATGAAGTACGTACAAAGAAAGGTAGTGAAAAAAGAGAGTCTTCTCTTTTCTCTAAGCCTTGCGGCGTTACAAAACGTGAGACAAAAACAATAAGATTGCACATGCTCTTGATCATGCTATGCTTCTTTCTAATTGTCGCTCTTACTCTTTCAAAAAGATCGAATAGCTATGTCTTCTTCAATAAGTAAATAGAAAACCCGCTCAGAACTTCTCCTTGAAGTAAAAGAAGGGGAAAAACATGTGGGAGGAAGAAAAATAATTAAAAAAACTATTGGGGGCCCCCCTTGAGTTGAATTTCATCAAGTGCACACAGCAAATTTCCTCATGACATCTCCTCCGGGCCAATATCCCTAAAGGTAATCATAGCAATGCTTGAACTTGAGAACCGAAACTGCCTTAGTCAACATGTCCGTTGGATTTTCTGCCGTGGCAATTTTCATCAATGTGATATTAACCTGTGTCACAACCTCTCAAATAAAATGATATCTGGCATTAATATGCTTGGTCCTCTCATGATACATTTGACCAAAACTTAAATGTATTGCGCTTTAGCTATCGCAAAACACATTTGTGTCATCATGCTACAAACCTAGTTCACTTACCAAAGCTCTCAGGCGAATTTCTTGTTTCACTGCCACAACCATATACTCAGACTCTGTTATGGACGAAACAACGGTCAACTATAATGAACTTAGATATCAATGTTATAGAATATATTTATATTGACACTGATTGTGTTTGTTGCGACAACATTTATTGGAAAAACTTTTCCAGTAATTAATATAATTAAAATCAATTACACAACTAATTAAATAGGAGACAAGTAGATCAATGATTGTTTAATTAGTTAAGTATATTGAAAGTGATAAATTCAAGACTATTAACAATAAAGTTTAGTTTGGTTTGCGGAATGAGAATTTCAATGAGAAATTAATATGTGATAGTTATTATTGAGAATGAAGGAGAATACATACTCCTTAGTTTAGTGACAACACATATATTTTAATTAGAATCAAATCAAAATTACTAAAAACCCTCACTTTTATATATATATATATAAAAGTGAAAACTGGGTTGCCACCCCGAAATTCTCATCTGGAGTGGTTGTGGCCACTCCTGAAGCCCATCGGTGGTGGCCAGGCCACCCCAAAATGCTCAGGAAGTAGTCGCACCACCCGCAGAATGCCCCACAATTTTTTTTTTTTAAAATAAAAAAACAAAATAAAATTAAAATGAGGGGAAATAGAAAATAATGACTTGATTTTTAAGGAGGCTTCCATCCGAGCTGCCCGTGCGGGACAACTGATGGCATGGCTTTCTCGTACATAGGTAATAGGTTGTCCATCTCGAGTATGACATGTGGAAAAGAGAGCGAAGCTGAGCCAAGAATAACTGCCGGCGCAAGACCCAGGAGGGGATTACTGCTTTGAAGCAGATGCCGGCAAGTCATCCTTGACTCGAATCCACTCTCTATCTCCTTCACGCAAGACACATGAACGAATGAATCAATTGACGATGGAGCATTTTCTTACGTACGACTCATTAATTTAGATTTCTTATCTACAGCATTTCAAGCATATTTATAGGGATTGTCACTGAGTGGCACTTCACATCTCATTTATTCCATGCATGTACAACTAGTTAATTAAGTTCCAAAACCATTCCTTCATCTTTCTTTCTTTTTTTTTTTCATGTGTTACAATATTTTATATTATTTTATTTATTCCGATTCCTTTTAGGTTTATAATTGATTCCCTTCTTTATTTAGCCTAGATTTTCTTTGTTCACCGCTCTTAGATTACCTTTGGTACTCGGAATGGGTTATTTCATTAGAAAAAGAAATAGTCTTTATTAAAAATGAGAAATTTTACTTAACTCCCATCAGCTTCCATCACATTGCAACTACCTTTTTAAACTTTAAGAACTCTCAATTAATTTAGTGTATTCATCTTTTAATTTTTTTTCAATTTCACCATTCTGTTATGTGACGCCGGAACAGAATAGCGATTATTCTGTAGGCTAATCAATAAGTATTTTGCAAGGAAGAAACAAGAAAATCACCCCAAAACAGAGAGAAAACTCTGAATTCTGATAATTAATCAATAACAATGAACTGTCGAAAAACGCCCACAAGCCGGGCTTAAATAGCTGAAAATTAGGTTTAGGAGAATTTTTGCCAAAAATAGCAAAATCTCGAAAACCCTAATAAAATAAAATACGTAATAAAATAATTATTCTGTCGAAAATCTGGCCCAAATCGGGCTCAGAATCACCTCCCAAACAATAAACGAAAAGTTACCATAAATGGCAAAAAAAATCTAAAATTAGGGTTTTGACAAGGAAAACAGCAGATTTTGGGGCTTGAAACGAGGTGCACCGAGCAAAGCTCGGTGGCCACGACGTGCGCGCCGAAGAGAGCTTTCCGAATTGGGGTCATATGCGCGAAACGGATACTCGTAGCCAAAGTTATGGCCAAATTACTGCAGCGCACTCGGAAATTGCCCCAATTAGGCCAAATTACGATTTCTTGCCAATTTTACGCTGATCCGCCCGCTCCAGGTGTTTCAGCGCCATTATTGTGCAATCTGACAACTCAGCGTCATCAGACTCGGATCCTCCTGCATCATTATGTCTTTTCGTTAAATCCTAACGAAAGGTGTCAAAATTTTGAAAATAACCTTTTTTTTAGGAAAAAGAAAAAAAAAATGCAACGATTTAGGTGTTGGTCAAGATTTAACAGATTTTGTAAAAATATATTCAGAAGGGTTGAGTGAAGTTTGTCCTATTAAAAAATGCAAGAATGTGGAATGAAATAACCTTGAAAAAGTCATTCCTCATGGGCAGTAGGATTGACGTATTATTCCAAGCGTTAGATCCTTATCATATAGTACTCTAACACCAAAGCTATTCGATCTATTTGTTTATAATAGAATAGTCATTCCGCATACCTAACGTAACATTAATCTTTATAAATTAAAATTTGGATTTGTTATAACAATACAGTTCAATATACTTCAATACAAAATGTAGCCCTTAAGCTCTTCTAGCCTCCTTCTTTATGCTTTTGCTCTCTTATCTCTTTCATATTATATCATATCATATATTTTAGCACTATGTTAGGACATGATCAGTGAGCATATGTGGCCCCCAAAAAAGCTGTGGCTCTGTGGTTTTCAACCAAAACATGTGTATAATTGGGTATCATTTTCCAATTTGGCATGTGTATAACCTTAGCCTAAACAGAAGATAACTTGCCCACTCTCTTCCAAATTCCAATAATGCAAAAAAGGTTGTTGATTGATCAGGGAATAGAATATATAGAGATTGATCAGTAGCTAGAGGGTGCTTAATTAGTGGTCGCCGTCGGATGTGTTTTGTCAGTTTGAATTTGTTCCTAGAATTTTTAAGGTTGATGAGCGACTGCAAAAGTCAAGGTTTTTAGTTGGCGGCCAAAATCGTTAGCTAGTAAAACCCAAAAAAAAAAAATAATAAAAGACTGTTTTTTTGCTGCATTTGCAACAATTCTGCAGAAGCAGTCGCCAACCGGTCCCAAGCGGTTTAGATGAGTACTGATGGTGGGTAAAACTTCTAGGAAACTATTGTCGTAATCATTCACCTCCAACGACATAATATTATATATCTTTTATTTTTTCGAAATAGACTTTTTAAGAGGCCACACATTCTAGTATTTCTCTAACATAAACACGTTTAACTGAAGAGTTCGGATGAGTTCATGGCCATTATCACTTTAAAAGGCATTGTGTCAAGAATGGTACAAATATACATGTAAGTACATATGCATTCTCATACTCAAGCGATATGGAACGTCACAGCTACTATATTTGATTCCTTATATTTAGTACGAGCAATGCTAGAAAAAATACTCATCTCTCTCTTGTATCCTCTCAAAATTAATGTGGCTTTAAAATTACGATTGCGTCAAAATCTAAATCTCATCTATCACAAATTCAATACTGATTTTAATGGTCACGTTAATTTTGGGAATATACAAGAAATGCATGAATCCTCCTCTAGCATTACTCATTTATTACACATGAGGTCTGTAGCTACGGACCTATGGTCGGCTGACCGTAACCATATGTGATAACAGTAACGATTTTTCATAACTGTTGCTATATGTAATAACATATTAACATACTATTTGGTCAGGTGCTAAAAAAAAAAAAGAGTTTAAATGCTTCACAAGTACATGTGGTTACGCCCCAAATCAAAAAGTTGTTTCGGTTTCAAAAAATGTCATAAATAGTATATGTCTTTAATGAAAGAACCCAGTTGATACTTCTGTCTAAATTCTATCCATTTTTTAACTGCAGTCCACATTACCTCACTTAAAATGCTAACATCTATCTCGAATACTACATGGCAGTGTATCAGAGGTGATTTACGTGCCTTTACTGCCACATAGACGAAAAAATTATTAAAAAATTACATTTTCTATTAAAAGAAACAATTAAGAGAAAAATAATGGAGATATTTGGCTACCTCATTTTGGCCAAGAGGGGACTCGAGCCACCTCGTACGCATGGCCAACCAAGGCCAAAATGCGGGGGGCTAGCCGGCCACCCCATGGCCAAAATGGAGGTGACTGAAACCATCCCCAAGTGCCTTAGGGGTGGCTCAATTACCCCCGTTTGGCTTGGGGGTGGGTTCGGCCACCCCAGCGGTAGGCAAAGCCCTTTGGGGTGCTTCAACCACCCTCAAAAGATTAAAGAATTTTTTATTTTTTTTGGTTTGAGGGTTGGCCCTAGTGGGTGGCCGAACCACACCCACCCCTAAAGCACTTGGGGATGGTTTCGGCCACCCCCAATATTTTCCTCTTAATTTCTTTTCATTCTTTTTTAATAAAAAATGTAATTTTCTAATAATTTTTTCATTTACGTCACAGTAAAATCATAGATATCACCTATGGTACACTGCCACATAGGGGTGGGCAAGATCAGCCCGCACCCGCGAATCTGACCCGACCCGCACCGATCCGGCCCATGAATAACGGATTTCATGATTCCTGGGTACTGTGCGGGTCATAAATCAGGGAATCCGACTCTGTTGGGGCGGGTTGCGGTTTTAACATATTCCCCTACCAGTACACCCGCCCCGCCCCACAGCAATCCATACGTAGGACTTCGAAATTTCCCATTTTCCCCCCAAAAAAACCCTACACACTAAAACCCTTAGATTCAAACCAGACGGCGCTCTCGGCTCTACAGATTTCTTCCGAAGATCAAGCGGTCGATCACTGAAATCGCGTGATTCTTTCCTCTTCAAGCCCATTATTTGATTTCTTATTCGATTTAGTGTTTGAAATCAAATGGGTCCTTCACTCTTTAAAACATTGATCGTCGGCCATCACTTGTCTTTCACACAAATTGTGCCTCGAACACTCTGGGTTGTCAATGCTGAAGAAATCTGCACTCTTCAACTTCCACCTTCGGCTTTTGGTATTGGTAGTTTACTCTTCTCTCTCTCTCTCTCTCTCTCTCTCTCAAAAACGATTCCTTCATATCATGTTTGATGTTTCTGAGTTCTGATGATAAATCTTTTATATATTTCAGTTTCAGTTGATTTCGGCCCAATTCTACCTCAGTCTTCCAGTCCCAGAGACTCAACTGGTAACAGAATCTGCTCTTTATGTGGTTTTTTTTTTTTTTTTAATATGTGTATATTTTGTTTAAATTAAGAGTTCAATTGTCTCCAATAGCAATAAGTTTATCACATAGACTGTTTGATTGTGAAAACCATGGTTATCAAAGGATTTTAATCTATGAAACTAGTTGGTGTTGTTTCAATATAGTTTGAGGATTGATGTCATGAACTATGTATAGTAGTTGATGCTGTTTAAATAATTATTGTAGAAAGTTAGAAACTACTGTTGATTCACAGCCAATGCTAAATATATATTTTCCAACTAGTTGATGCTGTTTAGATATATATTTTTGCTAAATATATATATGTCGCTCTCTGTATATCAGCGTTGTGATATGTTCTTGTTGGTGCTGTTTAAATAATTATTGTAGAAACTAGTTGGTGTTGTTTCAGTACACTGAGTATAGTTTGAAGGGTTATTGGAAAAGTTTTGATTTTGATGTTGGGTTTCTCGGTAATTCTTTTGGTTCTTTCTTCTTGTTCTTATTTGCTAGTGAAGTTGAATCAATTGAGATTTTCAAATTCTTTCTTCTTGTTCTTGTTTGCAAATTTGCATTGTTGTTAGAGTTATTGGTTTGATATAGTACATTAACAATAACAAATAGAGTCATTATCGTTTTAGTCTTTGGATAAATAAGACTTTTCAATTTGGTTTTTAGAATTTAAGTGTGTTTTTTGCATCAATTTTTGTTATGAATCCTTATGTTGAATCTTTTTGAATTATGCGAATCTTAAATTTAATTGTATATCATATATGTAATTTGTTGGTTGGTTATATGTGAATTATATGGATTATATATGTATTTGTTATGAATCTTTTTTTTATATATAAAGTTCAATATTTTATAAATTATTGATGAATATATATATATTTTTTTTTAAAAAAAAAACCAATTGTAGATTCATGGGCATGGCTGGTAATGCAAATAGTGTTGCAAAGAGTATTGGTTCTATTGCTGGTGCTTCAACTTCTCCTAGTCCTACTCCTAGTCTTTTAGCTAGCACTATGCCTCCCATTAATACTGAGAATGTTGAATGTGTTGGTGATGTTGGTACTCAGAATTCTAATTCAGTTGAAGCTCTCCCACCAAAACCTAAAACAAATGTGCAAAAATCAATTGTATGGGAACATTTTACCAAGGTAGATGGGGGTGATCCCCGAAGATCCTAAATCAAAATGCAACTATTGTAGCAAAATGTTTAGTTGTCACCCTAGAAGGTTAGGTACTTCATCCATGTTATCACATATCAGAAATAGTTGCAAGAAATATCCTGGTAGATTTGGCAAATTAGATAAGTCACAGTCAATGCTGAGTTTTGATGCTAAGAAGGAAGGACAAGTGGGAGACGGATCTATTGGCAATCTTGTCATTGCAAAATATAATGTTCAAAAAATAAGGGAGGCATTGGCTAAGATGGTAATTGTAGATGAATTGCCTTTTAAATTTGTGGAGGGTGAAGGGTTTCACGATTTTATGAAGACGGTTGAGTCTAGGTTTAAAATTCCTTCCCGTTACACTGTGATGAAGGATTGTATGAAGGTCTTTATATCTGAGAAGGAAAAGCTTAGAACAATGTTTTTGACAACTGGTGCTCGAGTTTGTCTTACCACTGATACATGGACTTCAGTTCAAAACCTTAATTATATGTGTATTACTTGTCATTTTATTGATAGTGATTGGAATTTACATAAAAGAATTATAAATTTCTCTTTAATTCCTAATCACAAAGGAGAGACTATTGGGAAAAAGATAGAGTCTTATATGCTTGAGTGGGGTATTAGTAGCATTTTTACTGTAACGGTTGACAATGCTAGTGCCAATGATACTGCTATTGAGTACTTGAAGAGGAAAAGTAGAGATAAGGTGGGTGCCATATTGGATAATGAGTTTATGCATATGAGGTGTTGTGCACATATTTTAAATCTTATTGTGACCGATGGTTTAAAAGAAGTTAATGACTCTATTGTGAAAGTTCGAAATGCGGTGAAATATGTGAAGTCTTCACCTTCAAGATTTGAGAAATTTAGGGCTTGTATGGAGATAGAAAAAATTCAGTTTAAGGGTTTGTTATGTCTTGATGTTCCCACTAGATGGAACTCCACATATAAGATGTTAGAAGCCGCTGAAAAATGTCAAAATGCTTTACATCTAATGGAAGAAGAAGATGGATACTTTGTTTCTACGTTGTTTGAAGGAGGGCAAGGGAGAAGGGGTTTAGGACCTCCTACTTTTGAGGATTGGGAAAATGTTAGGGTCTTTCTCAAGTTTTTAAAACTTTTTTATGATGTGACCATGCGACTTTCTGGTTCTTTGTATGTGACATCAAATATGTGCTTCCAAGAGATTTGTGGAATCCAAGCACATTTACAGGCTTTTAGTGAGAGTGGGGATTATGTATTAAGTGCCATGGCGGAGAAAATGAAGATGAAGTACAACAAGTATTGGGGAGATCTTGATAAGGTTAACTTGATGCTGTTTGTTGCGGTTGTTCTTGATCCACGCACCAAATTGGATTCATTAGATTATTGGTTCAAAGAAGTTCTCAGTGTTGAGCAAGCAACTCGAATGATTACAAAATTGAGGTGCCACTTGGACAAATTATATGATCACTATGACAACAATGGTGGGAGTTCCTCTCGGGTTTATAATGGTAGTGATTCGTCAACCACAATAGATGAAAGTGAGAGTAATGACAATTCATTTCACTTCATGAGTAAGTTCCAAAAGTACCGGGCTTCTAAAAGTGATGTAGAAAGCAAATCAGAACTAGATCGGTATTTGATGGAAGATGTAGAGAAAATGAATGTTAATTTTGATATTTTGAATTGGTGGAAGGTGAACTCAACCAAATTTCCAGTAATTGCCCAAATAGCACGAGATGTTTTAGCAATTCCCATTACAACGGTTGCTTCAGAGTCGACTTTTAGCACTGGAGGGCGTGTTTTGGACCCTTTTCGGAGTTCGTTGGCTCCAACAACAGTTGAAGCCTTGATATGTTCACAGAATTGGTTAAGGTCAAAATCCATAAGCGGTAGCAATGGTTATGATTCAGAGATAATTGATGATGCTGAAAGTTATAGGCTCGAATCAGGTAAGCTTTCTATTATTTAAATCTTCACTTACTCTATTTATCAAATTTAAATTATGATTGTAAATCATTTTTTTTTTCATTCCCCATTGTAGAAATAACTTTGAAGAACGTCAACATTTTGCTTGAAGATGATTAGTTGAAGATGCTGCCATGCGGGGTTTCTTGTTTTTTGTTGCTGGTTTAGAGCATTCAGCTGTTGATGGGACTATTGATTTTTTTTTTTTTTTTTGGTTCGTTGATTCTACTGAATTACTGATTATGTTTTTTTGTTGGGACTTCTAATTTTTGTTGGATTAAGTTTCTGTTTTTTTTTGTTGGGACTTTAAATTTGTTGGACTAAGTTTCTGTTCTTTTTTATTAGAACTTTAAATTTGTCGGAGTAAGTTTTTGTTTTTTTTTATTGGAACTTTAAATTTGTTGGACTAAATTTCTAATTTTTTTTGTTGGAACTTTTAATTTTTGTTAGCAGGTTTATGATTTTCTTTGTTTGAACTTTTAATTTTTTTTGTGTTCATTATTCTTAGCTATTTTTTTGTTGGAATAGCTAACAGGCCTGTTGCTGTATTGAATGATGATATGAGCCCATTCCCTGAATTCCATCATTATCTCAGACTTCTTAGTGATATAAACAATCACATATGTCATGCATGTAAATGCAACGTACATTGTTACTTATGTTTTATGTTTATGAGAAGGTTGCATGCAGTAAACCACAGTATATATTACTTTAAGATTTGCTACGTTTGGCCTTTAGGGTCCACAGCCATCTACTTAGTAGATTACTTACCATAGTCCATAGATTTCAAATATGCCCACAGCCCACTTGGTTTTGGGCCCATAAATTTTTTATTTTTTTAAAAAGCAAACAGAAAACCCGAACCCGCAGAATCCGTCCCCGATCCGTGCTACCCGAGGCCCATCGGATTGACCATTTATTATGCGGATTGCGGATCCTAATTTTCTAAACCGTTCATTGCGGTGCGGGTTGTGGAAAACACATAAATCCGGCCCAATCCGGCCCGCGCCCACCCCTACTAGTGCCACATAGGATTCGAAACAATTGTCAGCATTTTAAGCTGGGTGACATGGACTACCGTTAAAAAAATGGGCGGAATCCAAACGAAAGTATCAACTGGGTGTTTTTATTAAAGACAGGTACTATCCGTGACATTTTTTGAAACTGAGGCAGCTATTTAATTTCGGTCCAAACTACATGTACCTGTGGAGAATTTAACACAAAAAGAAAAAAGCTATAGTACTGCATGTGCTTTAATTTTTTTTCTATAGTTTAACTTAATTTTAATTTTTTTTTTTTTAATGAGAAATAGATCATAAAGAAGTAAAATTAAATCTAAACCATTAAAAAAACTATAGCGCATATGCTATAATTTATAGCACCCATAAGTCAAATCCATCCCCCTCAAACTAACACTCAATTTGTAATGTCTCCCCGAACTAAAAGATTACATCAATGTACCTTTGTACCTTATCATGACAAAAATATCATTTTAAAAATTTAGAAAGAAATACAAAAAAATAAAAAATTGGCGACCCAAGGCAAATTTATAATGGTATTTGTCTTTTTGAAATTTTTGGTTGGCAATATTGTTGTCTTGTTGTCTTCTTGCACGACAAAAAAAGGTACATTGCAAAGTTTTTGTAGTTTAGAAATGATATTGATGCAATCCATAATTGAGAAGAAACATTACAAATAGGAGTGGAAAAATATCCGATTACCACCTACCAACCGTTTATTGATTGTCACTGAACCGATATCGACCATCTACAGCCTCTAACAATTTTCGGTAGTCGGTTAGTCAGTATAAAATATTTATACCAAAGTTGGTTTGGTTCAATAACTGGTATAGGTATTTTTTTGGTTGGTTAACCGAACCAAACCGATACCAAACCGAAGTATGGGAGAAGACATCGTTTTAACTTGGATAGAAACGACATCGTTTCATTTGAAATGAAACAACGTCGTTTTGATCATATTTTATATACATCTCTTTCTCTTTTTTTGCTCTAACCCTATTTGGAATCCTCTACCAGCAGCCGCCCCCTCTTTCTCTCTCTCTCTCTCTCTACAGTAGTCTAGTGACTCAGTCCATCATCCATCGCCCTGCCTCTAGCCTTCTCTCTCTCCAGTCTCATCTCTCACCGACGTCTAATCAACACCGTTGCACTAGATCAAGCCCAACCCGGCCTATTCGGCTATTCGTCATCCTTAGAGGTATGCTTAGGATTTAGAGTAAATACACCTTCTTGTATAAGTCCTTCAGATTCTTTGAAATAGTTCATGAAACTTTCATTTGTTTTACTCACTGGTTTATCCGTAGCTTGGCCGTTTTCCCTCTTTCTACCAAACTTTGCTTCATAAAACAGTTTAAAATCCTATAAATACACATAATAGATCTGATTAATGCAAGAGCCTGCTAGATTTAGCTCTTAACCGATTACATCAACTTAACCAATTTAACTGAAATTTTTGAAATTGATTATTGTTGAAATAAAGTCAGCGAATTAACCGGCACTAACTGACTTGGGCGGTTTGTTGGACAAAAACCCCTTTACCGACATCGACAGAACCGATACTCACCCCTAATTACAAATTGAGTTAGTTTAAAAAGAATATGTGTACTCTTCTCTAATTAACACTAATGAAGAAACAGTGTTGGTCGCATGAGTTTAGTTGGTTTCATAATTGTTACTATTTCTTTATTGGATGCATATTTCTTGAGCAACTCAATTTTTTAAAAAAAAATAAAAAACTCAGATAAATCCATAAATACTATAAACCTCACAATATAACTAATAAAAAAAATATTAATAATGCTCATGACACCAAACTGAAAAAGATTAATTTCTCGAAAGTCCAAAAACAATAAAATTGTAATTTCAATGTATTCTACCAGCTTTGTCACAATATGAAGAATAAATGAAATGTTGCATTCACTGTAATGAAGGTTCGACATTTAAAAACCATATCAACCGTTCACTATATTAGGACAAGAATCTTGTGGGACTCACAAAAAAAAAAAAAAAAAAGTAGTCTCAAATTCCATACGAATAAAGTCTTGACTCTTCCAGTTCCATCTTTTCCAAAACATAGCAGCAATTTTTAGGTACGTTTGTCCAATATTTTATTTATCTGTTTATTAATATAAAACGTATTTTCTTGTTTATTACTAGATATAAAAGTTATAGTATTATTTTGCTGAGTTTTTATTACAAATAATACTATATATACACGAGAAGAAATAGATCTAAACTCTATAGGTATGATTTTTTTGTTAATCAATTACGTTTACGTACTCTCATGCCATTTGATCTTTACTTTATCATATTGAGCTGTTTAATGGTTGGTTATTATTATTTTATTAATTTGCATTATATTATTATATAAGCTGCCATAGTTATATAAGAGTTATTATAGTTTATTATTTCTCGTACTTTCTTACCTAAATACCTTAACCTGGTCATGCATGTAAATTTATTTGTAAAGGATAGAAAAGCAATTTATAATTGTTAATTTTTTGAAACAAAATATGCACAAAGTTCAGAAATCCATCCTCTGTTATTCTAATTTTTTTGCTTATATTTCGTTAACATTGAATGGGCAGTAATTTTATTTTTTAATATATTGATTAATTTTTTATTTTAACATATTTATTATTCATACTTTGGCCCCTAACATAAAAATAAGAACTTTCTAGAAGAAATTGAGGAATTCATGTAATGTATATATCTCGCACGTGTAGTACTATTATTCTTCACAAAGGAATAACCCCCACTCCCTTACCCGCAGCCGAAAGAGAGAGGTAATTATGGAATGAAATTGATCAGATATACATGAAATATTACAAGTTGCTAATTTTGAGGAAAAAAGTAATAGAAGAGCCTATTTAAAATTTAAGGACCATATTCTTGTAATTAACACCAAAGACATGTGGGCCTAAGGTAGTATCGGGGGCCGGGCCCATCGGGTTGGCCCGGCCAGGTCAGACCTAAGTACAAGACCAGTCGTTATCTCCAAAAAGACGGATATTCAAAATATATCAAGATAGACTTCTATCCCATCAAATATGGGATAAGGTACCTAATAGAATGACATTAGCTAAAGAGAGTGTCATATCCAGTTTGGACTCTACTACCCAATTTGAATTCTATGAAGATAAGATTCAAGACTATGTGATCTAGGACTCAAACTCCTAATTAGATTATGTTCCAAGCACTCTAGCAGTTTTATAACTGTGAACTGTGAGCCTATAAATAAGACTACTACGCCAGGTATTAAAAAACAAGCACATTCTCTGAGCTTTAGAAATTACTGATATTCTCCAGAAAATTAGTTTGAACTGACTTAGGCATCGGAGTGGGGGCCCGGTCGGCACCCCCATAGTCCGACGAGCCGTTTATTATTTTGCAGATTACGAGGAGAGCGAAGATTAAGGAAGGCAACGAATCACAAGGCAACACGTCACCGTACCGGAAACTGTACCAACAGTTTGGCGCCGTCTGCAACACAGGATACAACGGCAGGATTGCAGGTTTTCGGAAGGACAAGAACATCCAAGATAGAATCGGCCCGAGTCCTTTCCTCGGACGACCCGAAATGGTTATGGAAAGGACACCAAGACAAGAAAACCTCTCGGTTGGAGGTCTCCAGACGTTAAAAGATTGGAGCATTCAGAGATAAAGAAATTAAAAGGTAAAGATTTCAAGTTATGATTTCATTTCAGTAATATATAAAGTCTTTTACAGGGTACAAAGATTTCCGAAAAGAAAGGTAAAGCTCAGCGACCTAACTACCCACCTCGAACGACTTAACCTGCGGTCGCAGACTAAAGTTATGGGGGGTAGCTCATTAAGGTAAACAAGAAGGTAAAACTTCAGAATGATAAAGATTCAGGGAGAAAAAGCTCCAGTATAACAGAGCTTCAGGAAAGATTCAGTATGACAGAGCTTTAGGAAGGATCCAGGGAGATAAAGATTCAGAAAGATAAAGCATAAAAAAGATAAAGCTTCAGAAAGAGTTTCAGTAAAGATTCAGGAAGACAAAGTTTCAAGGATGACAAAGCTTCAGGATGACAAAGGTTCAGGATGGTAAAGGTTTAAGGAGATAAGGCTTCAGGATGATAAAGCTTCAGGAAAACAAACAGGAAGGTAAAGGTTTAGAAAGACAGATCTTCAGGAAGGAAAAGGTTCAGGGAGATAAAGTTTCAGAACGACAAAGCTTTAGGATGACAAAGCTTCAGAATGATAAAGTTTCAGGAATGAAAAGCTTCAGGAAGGTATGAGGATAAAACCTCTTTAAAAAATCATCAAGTAAGACTCAACACTTTGATGCAAATAGTTTTTTTTATTCTCCTCTGCAAAATTTTTCAACAAACCGATTGTTTGTTCAAAATATTTAGGGTAGCTTAAATTTCAAAAAATTAGACCAGTTCTTCCCTCGGAAAAAAAACTGACACAAACCGATTGTTTGTTCGAGTTTTGGAGGTAACTCTAGTATAAAGAGTAACATTTATAAGAAACCGAGATATGTCTCGGAAGAACTTTTTGAGTGAGAAACTTTAAACTTTTTTCCAGGTAAAGATGTTCAATTCAGTTTGAAAAATTATGAGGTTCTACGCCTAATAAGATAAGGAAAGTGAAAGTCAAAAAGTTCAAGACTTCCATTCATTAACATTGAAATTTTGTTCATTACAAAAAAAAAAATTTACATGAAAAAGAAAAGATACATTTGAAAAGGAAAGTTCAAGTATTTACAGGTGGAAGCCCTGAGATTCACTCCGAACTCCGAGATCTCTTTTACACTATCGTCCAGGATACCAAGAGGACTTGACTATCCGCCTCGAACGACTTAGCCTGCGGTCACGGACTAAAGCTATGGGGGGTAGCTCAACAAAGTTAAAGCTTCTACAAAGGGAAAATCACCGAAGCTACACCAAACTCTCAAATTAAGATCTCTCAGGAGCAACTCGAACAAAGATACGGGGAGACAACCCCTATAACAAACCATACGGGGATATCACCTCTACAAAAAATAACCAAATATTCACAGGTGAGACCAAGCTAGATGGTATTCAGATTAGAAGATTCGGTACGCCAAGCACAAAACCTCGGGCCACCAGAAGCCCCTAGTCGTTATAAGTCTCGGACAACCAAAGTCTCAGCGCTAGTCTGGGCCTCCGAAGCCCCCAAGAGAGATTTTTGTGGAAGCGGTCTACGAAGCGCTACCGATGAAGAAGCTTCGGAGTGGCATTTCACCACAATCTTGGTGAAATCAACTACATCAGTCCGATCCATCTCCTACCGAGAGTAGAAGATCATCTTCACAACTTTGGCCTGACCGACAATATTATGTAGAGACATTTATGAAGAAGATATCTATGAGAAGTTGCTATTAGTACTATGACAAATCACAAGTTGGATCCACTCAACTCGATCCAAGGAGGAGATAAATATTTAGCAACTACTTCAAGGAAATCAGGTATCAGTTATCCCTGGAAGAATTGGGATAGGACTTATGGTCCAATCATATAAGAAGAATGATCAGATCAGAAGTTTAAGAAGATATCAGATTAGAAGTCTAATAAAGGATCAGAGTCCAATTAGAACTTTGACAGCAGTTCTAGATCGACAAGGAGCAGGAATTCTAATCCTTCCAGAGATTCGAGGCATTATTCGTCATAATTACTTTGAAAGATGCGGCAATTGTCAGATACAGATTATGGAAGATCCAGATTCAGAAATTGAGGTATTTAATTCTCTTACATTCTAAATTCAAATAAGAGAATTAGGGGGGTAACTGTTGGAGAAATAATTAACACCAAAGACATGTGGGCCTAAGGTAGTATCGGGGGTCGGGCCCATCGGGTTGGCCCGGCCAGGTCAGACCTAAGTACAAGACTAGTCGTTATCTCCAAAAAGACGGATATTCAAAATATATCAAGATAGACTTCTATCCCATCAAATATGGGATAAGGTACCTAATAGAATGACATTAGCTAAAGAGAGTGTCATATCCAGTTTGGACTCTACTACCCAATTTGAATTCTATGAAGATAAGATTCAAGACTATGTGATCTAGGACTCAGACTCCTAATTAGATTATGTTCCAAGCACTCTAGCAGTTTTATAACTGTGAACTGTGAGCCTATAAATAAGACTACTACGCCAGGTATTAAAAACCAAGCACATTCTCTGAGGATTAGAAATTACTGATATTCTCCAGAAAATTAGTTTGAACTGACTTAGGCATCGGAGTGGGGGCCCGGTCGGCACCCCCATAGTCCGACGAGCCGTTTATTATTTTGCAGATTACGAGGAGAGCGAAGATTAAGGAAGGCAACGAATCACAAGCCAACACGTCACCGTACCGGAAACTGTACCAACAATGATTTTTTCTTAGAATGAACTTAGATATCAATGTTATAGAATATATTTATATTGACACTGATTGTGTTTGTTGCGACAACATTTATTGAAAAAACTTTTCCAGTAATTAATATAATTAAAATCAATTACACAACTAATTAAATAGGAGACAAGTAGATCAATGATTGTTTAGTTACTTAAGTATATTGAAAGTGATAAATTCAAGACTATTAACAATAAAGTTTAGTTTGGTTTGCAGAATCAGCATTTCAATGAGAAATTAATATGTAATAGATATTATTGAGAATGAAAGAGAATATATACTCCTTAGTTTAGTGACAACACATATATTTTAATTAGAATCAAATCAAAATTACTAAAAACCCTCATATTAATTTTTTTTTTTTTTTTTTTTAAAAAAAAAACTCAGATTACATATATATATATATATATATATATATAAGTGAAAACTGGGTGGCCACCCTCAAATTCTCATCGGGGGTGGTTGTGGCCACTCCCGAAGCCCATCGGTGGTGGCCAGTCCACCCCAAAATGCTCAGGAAGCAGTCGCAACACCCGGAGAATGCCCCACAGTTTTTTTTTTTTTTTTTTTTAAAAAAAAAAAACAAAATGAAATTAAAATGAGAGGAAATAGAAAATAATGACTTGATTTTTTTAAAAAATGGAGCCTATTCTTAAAGAAATAATTATTTCTTTCATTTTTTTTAGGGGAATAATTATTTCTCTCGGTAAGAAAATAATTTTTCAAAAGAGAATAATTATTTCAAATAAAAAAAAGCCTTCTGGAACAAAAATCCTCGTTCTGCCATTGTGGTTTAATTTCCTAAAAAAAACAACATGGGGATTCAAATCAGATTAAGATTCATATTCCGTCAAAGAGGGGTTGAATAAATTCCCCAAAACACAAAAGACAAAAACGAAAAGAATATTTCTTCATAGTAATGATTTCCCTACATCGATCCCAACAAAAGCTTCGGATTAATTTATAGACAATATATATCTATATTATTTCATAAATTGATGTGGTCAATGCGACGTCATTTGTCAATGAGAGCATGTCAACTATTGGATGTCTTTTAACACCAATGAACCACGGACCTTTTATTCTTCTTTCTTCTTGCACTCTAATGCCACTAGCTAGAGTTTTTCCCATATCGAAAAAGAAAAATGCTCTCCTAAGAAAACTAAAAAAACCTTAAAAAAAAAAAAAGTTGATTCTATATAACATATCACTGTCTCACCAATATCCTACTTTGTTAACGTGGTATTGTTAATTCACTTTTAAACTTTTGTTATTTTCTTTTAACAATAAATGATCTAAAGTTAGATTGATAATGACAAATCATCTTAGCATAATAGTGGTATGGTACATCACATTATTGTTATATTTTTATATCAAAAACTTTTTCAAGGCAAAGTCATTTCGTGTGTTCACTCGTTTCAGATAAACTCGAGACCCATATCTTGTGCTACTCTCAGCATGGACCGAGACCCGCGATCAAGCCATCCCGTCCGGACGATGTTCTTATATAGGAAAGATTTCTTCGCGAAAATTTCGAAAAATCCTGTCGCACAGTTGTCCGTCCAGACGGTCATGGTCCACCGTCCGGACGGCTCACAGGCTTATTTTGCCTGACGCCCATTCTGACCCCCAGCCTATAAATAGGGGCCTCTGGGCACTTAGAGCTGCAAGAATTCGGTGTGAATTCCATTAGAGCTCAGAGACGTGATATCTCCTCTGAAGCCGTTTTTCAAGTGTGTTGTGCTGTAAACCGAAGTCTATCTTAGAGGTCGGCTCTAAGGTAAGGAGTTCTATTGAAGACCCCTTCAGGTAGGTGAACCTGGTTGGGAAGCATTCGTGTTAGGTTACACGTCAGAGATCAAGGTACGACCACTGCATCGGTACATGTGAGTGTTACTATCTTGTATCTAGCTTTGTCTTCTGAATAGTGTAATTCCTGGGTTTGGCTGCCCCGGAGTGGTTTTTCTCTTAATTAAGTTTCCACTTCGTCAACAAAAATATCTGTGTCATTTACTTTCCGCTTTGCTTTAATTTTTGTTGACACTTATGCACACACTTTACTTTTAGAAGTCATTTCAATTTTTCAATTCTTGTGATATCCGTCTTAATTTGTAATTTTTTAATTTTTTTTTTCTTGTTACACATTTGTACGTTGTTAAATCACATGCAAAAATTTATGAAAAAAGCGTAATCTGATAGAAAATTATTGATTTAATCATTTAATTAATATTCTAACACTCACTCTCAAGTGTTGACTCAAATTTCCTATTAATAAGTAGAGTTCAACCTGTGAAATATTTAATTGAAATGGAAGGTGAATGACAAAGACAAAGTTTGAATTCAAAGTCTTTGCTCTAATACCATGTTAAGGGTACGTTTAGTATTGCGATTTCATAGACAAAAAATGTGATTTTGAACCAAATATAAAACAATGAACCGTTTGAAAATTGCATTTTGAAAACGCAGAAAATTGCTTTTTCAAATCCCAAGCAATGTGGTGCTTTTTTGAAAACGTAGAATTCTAAAGGCCAGCCTGCGATATTTTAAAGGTCAAACTGCGATTTTACCAAATGTTTAACTGCGTTTTTAAAAATTACTTTTTCAAATCGCATATTTTAAAGTTGCTATTTTTAAATTGTACTTTTTGAAATTGCAAACCTAAACGAACCCTAAATCACTGCTTATTCAAAAAGGTTAAGCTGATAAGAAATTATTTGTTTAATCATTTAATTAATATTCTAACAAACTCAATACAAACCTTATTATATTTTAATTGAAGGCACACACTCAATAATTAAACCTTAATATTTAATTATTTAATTTCTTAGTTTAAATTAAAGAAAGTTTTTTTTTTTTTTTTGGGAACTGATCGAACTAACAAAAACTTGAGGTCCGTCGCATACGACCTCACAACCAAAGTTTTATATTCGAATCATTTTTCCTTATCTTCTGCAAATGACGACATCAGAATGGAGATTAAGATATAGTACTAGAGGTCTAATAATCTATGCATTAATCCTTTTGCTTAAATGCCTTGGCTACTCATCAGTATCTTTACAGGAGGTATCATATCTTCCGTTAGAATATATTTCTATATTATGGTGATTGTTATCAAATTATTGTGATTTGTGTTAGAACAGATTCTGGTATGGTAGTTACTAAACCGGAAGAGCCTATCTCCAATATCCTACAAAAGAAAAAGCTGTGTCGGGGGAGGACCTGACAATCCCACTCCGATGCCTTTATCAGTATTATCTCAAGCGTATATCACTCTTGTATATCACAAGCAATCTGTCTCTCACCTGTCTAGTTGTGAGGTATTTATATATGGAATATTGAGAGTGGTCCAGTTTTTTCATTGGACCACGTGTCAGATCAGTAGCGCTCGCCCACTACTCGGATCGTGGGATTGAGGTATATGCTCCACGATCGTTGAGGAGTCGGTCTTTAACCGACTTGAAATCGTGGGGTCGTGGTTCGTGTTCCACGATCATCGCGAAGTCAGCTCTAGATCGTGGAGGCATCTTCCGTAATAATAACTATTGCGCGGATCGTGGGATGTTCTTCATGGTCACCCTAAGGTCGGTTTTTAACCATCCTTGATATGTACGCAAAATCGGTAAATTACCGATTCTGGGCACGACGGTTTTGGTAATTCAAAATTTCTGTCCTAATGGGCCGAAATTCTAGCCCGTTGGGCAGGATCAAGATTATTCCCTAACAATTTGATTACATTATTTGTATTGTATTCTTTTTCTTATAAATAGGGATTATTAATTTGTATTGTAAAGATCATCAAGAATAAGACCAAAATGTAGCATCTAAGGTTTCAATACGTGAACGTAGGTCATATACCGAACTACATATATAATTTATTATATTTATTTTTTTTATTCCCTTGAATTCCCTATATGCTTATGAGTTTACAACATCGTGTACTTGAGCGCATTCCACCTCTTGGTCTAGACTAAAACATAAGTAGCCAGCATATATATACTAATTACAGAGTCACTCACCAAAAATCATCCTAAAAGTCACCGCAAACTAATTTACTTATAAGATTGGACTCTTTCACCGCGCATTATTGAACAGTTATTGATGTAGTGATTGAAATAGAAAGAAAGTACTAGATCAGTGAAGGAACTTGAATATGGCTTGATGAAAATGTTTGACGACTTCCTCAGGTTTATCGAGGAGTTGTTGATGTATTTATAAAGAGAAAACCTTCGATCCGAACCATCTGTAAAGCACCACTTTTACAGCCTTCAATAAGAATTTGACACATCATTTAAAAGACACGAAATATTGATAGGAATCCTAGCTAGTTAAAATGGGAAGCATAGGCAGTAGTTGATTTGCATTCTCATCTTTATCTTTATCTTATTATATTTAGCTTAGTATTATTGTATTCAGTAGTTGGTTAGTATTATCATTCTTATCAATAGAAGTAGTATGGTTATCATTGTGCATTAGGTTTCTATTAATTTTCCTATAAGATGAAGGCGATGACAATAAGAGAATAATTAAGAAATATTGTTAAGCACAATATTGTGTTTACGGTGATTCCTACCTTAAGTTGAACCTTAATCTATCATAATTCCCTTTTCCATCTCTCTATATTTCATCCACCATCACAAATCACACATCAATTGGTATCAAAGCAATGTCGACCCAAAAGGACCACATCGAGAAATTGGAAGGAGATATGCAGGAGCTTAAGGATAGTGTCCAGAAGCTTGTGACATCCCAGCAATAGCTCGTCACATCCATGCAAGACCACGACACCTCCATCAAAGGGCTAGAACGTTTTGTGCACGAGTTTATGGAGACTTCATAAAAAATTAATGGCGAAAATTCAAACCCCAACTGGAAACTATAACCTGCCATTGAAACCAAGGATGAAGGCTCTTTCTATTATCACAAGCATCATCATGACAATCAAGAGGAGCAACCCAATTTCCATCAGCCAATGAAAATGGTTTTTGCTCGCTTCTTTGGCGATGAACCCATTGAGTGGCCGGATCAAGTTGTGCAATTTTTTGCTTACCAACAAACGGCAGAAGAACAGAAGGTGACACTCACTGCATTTTACCTCAAGGGCGAGGCAAATCAGTTGTGGCAATGGATACAAAAGGTGTGTTGGACGGATGGCCAAATAGTGACCTGAGAGATCTTTGTAAACGAATTGCTGGCTCGTTTTGGGCCAAACGAATACGAGGACTTTGATGAAGTCCTCTCCCATATCGTACAGCGGGGTACCTTATGGGATTATTAGAAGAAATTTGAGCGACTAGCCAATCGAGTGGAAGGATGCCCCAGGAGGCTCTGGTTAGGACTTTCTTCGGTGGACTCCACGGAGACATCTCCAATGCGATAAAGATGTTTAAACCTCACACGCTTCGTGAAACAGTTAACTTTACTCGAATGCAGGATGAACAGTTATCACAAACAAAGGCAGCGCCACGAGACGAGAACTCACCACCAACAGACATCATGCAACCTATTTGAATTCAAAAGTCTAATGCGTCCCTACCTCCAACGAAGAAGCTATCATGGGAAGCAATGCAAAAGAGGAGGGAGAAGGGCCTTTGTTTCAACTGCAATGAACGATTCACACTAGGACATCGATGTGAGGTGAAACATCTGTTCATTATTGAAGTAGAACCTGAAGGAGGACAATGGAAAATTGGGGAGAAATTCTTAAACATTTTCGGTGTCGGATTTGAGTTTAGAAATTTCAAAATGCTAGAATCTAAGGTTAATAGGCAAACCCTAGGAGAGAAAATAGAGTTTTTTTTTTTTTTTTTTTTTTTTTTTTTTTTTTTTTTTTTTTTTTTTGAAAATGGGAGAAGATGGGAGAAATGAGCTAAAAAACTCTCTAAAGCAATTTCAATACAAGCCTGTCCGGACAAGCAAGTGGGCTGTCCGAACAAGCAAGTAGGTTGTCCGGACAAGCGTGTGCGTGGTGCCGCTCTTGAGCAAGGCTATCCAAACACATAAATTGTCCGTCCAGACGTACACAAAAAACTGGGACTTACTGGAAGTCCCGTTCGCAAGTCGTCTGGACATGGAAGCAAACACCAACTTCCTACCAAGCCTGTCCGGACACAGATTTGTTCCATCCGGACGCAAAACATAGAAACTTAATTCTAAATGTCTTCTAAGTGTTCTTGTTGCACATTTTACCGAAGTATTCATTGAATTAGCCTAATTCATATTTTTAACACTTAATTAATATATTGGAAGTTACAGATCCCTTCCATAAAGAATATCTTCGATCTCCACCTTCTTATACCCGAAATTTGTGCCGTTGAACTTCTCAATTTCAATCTTTCCTTCTTCTACTGCCATCGCTCCCACCTGAACCAAATGCTTTGATACCAGTTATTAGGAGATTATTCTTATTCCAAGATCCGTGAGATGCGAAAAATAAGAAGAAAACGGAATGAAAGACTTTTAGGCAATCACACAAGAACACAAGATTTACGTGGTTTACCACTAAGGGCTACGTCCTTAGAGTTACAACAAATTTCACTATGATGAAAAAAATAATACGAGGCACTTTTACAATTCAGAAACGTTGATTAAACTATTCAACTCCCAAACCCTCCATAGAAAGCCTAGAAAAGACTTCTCAGTGTTTCCACAATTTTCTCATCATAACAAAGTCTCGAAACATGTCTTTAAATAAAAAATAGGAGTGTCCAGGCGGCTGTGTCCGAATACCACTAGGGTTCCGTAGCTCCACGCCCTGCGTGTCCGGACACGCTAACGTGCTGTCCTCACAACCCTCAAACGAAACAATTTATGGAACTCTTGCCCGGACTGGGCTGACAAAAGCCAGTTTTTGGAGGTCCTATCTGGACAGAACAATCTCTTTTTGGGACAGTCTCCACACTACAACAGGGTTCTTTCAATGGTCTTAGAAAACCTGAACGAATGTGGACCCCTCAAACAACAACCCCAATTAATATTCCATTGCACTAGATTTGCCTTTTGAAAATCATGAATTTCACCGGAATTATTTTGGTCGTCCAAATGCACTTTGCTACCCTAAGAAGTAATTATTTTGGCCGAGTAGTGCAAAATTATGAGTCTTCTATATATGAAGTATCCTCCCAAAGGCTTTTTCCAAATTAGGCTTGAAACGAACCTAAACGGGCAAAAAAAGTGAAATAGGGTTGAACAGGACCGGAAAATTGGTCCGGTCGATTCAGATATCCGATCAGTTTGGCCGAATAGCAGTCAGAAGGACAACAAGCATGGGTCGGAATTCGATTTGGGTCTCAGGTCAACTCACGGGCGGGTGAGCTCGTCAACTCTTTTCGAATCGGGATCAGGTCAAGCAACAAACTTAAACGACATCGTTTTAGTCTTGGGCCAAAAATGACATATGTGACCGCTTATGGTCTGTCTCTATTAATATCTGTAGAGTGAAGTCGTTAAGGCTTGATTCAAAACGACGTCGTCTGCTTCTTTAAGGGACACAAGCTTGTGAGTGAATTGAAACTGCATCATCCAGATTATTTGGAACGACGCCGTTTCGTTCACTAAGCGTGTTTTTAAAAACGAATCGTTGGTACGTTCAAGTGGTGTCGTTTTAATGAACTAGTTCATCTTCTTGATGGCGATCGACGCATGGAACGTCAAATTAACTCGAATAGGGGTTTATGATTTCCACTTTTTCCCTTTTTCAACATATCTTACGTGTACTTTTTGAGATGGGGATGATTCCCAATTCTTTAGAAAAAACGTTGGAGAAAGGGGTTCAATGATTTTTCACAGAAAAAGTTTTTTTTTTTTTTTTTATATCTTCTTCCCTTGTTTTCTGCAATAGAGGTTTCTTAGACAACTTTCTATTGGCAGTTAAACGTTATTTCTTTGTTGTTCTTACTTTGTTCTCCAACTTGGCTGGATCTGAGACAACTTAAAGAAATCAAATTGATAAAAAAGGTTAATTATAAATCTCGTTAGAGGCCAGCTGGTTTATCAAATGAGAGAACCATTTGAGAACATGAATGAATTCCTAGGTCACAGCATCGATTTATACATGCAGTGACCTAGGAACTCTTCGGAGAGTTGAATCTCAATCAAAAGACACAACTCTTGGAAGGGTTGACTCTATGCCGTACCAAGAGGCAAGAGACACCTCCAATGGGAACCTATCACCCAAAGGAGATAATTGTATATGTGGGGGTACACACTCTTATAGTGTTATATATCATCGATCCCACATAAACCTTCCTCCCCAATGTTGAAGTGCTCCCTTTTTCTCTGTTTTATTGTAATAAATCGAAATTATCTCATATTTTTATCCTTGTTATCTTGCTGTTGTTTGTGCTTATCGTTATATCTACTTGTAGAGATCTCTTCTTAGCCTTTGTCAAAATTTTATCGTGTCTGTCATCCTTAAAATTCTGTGAACAAATTCCCGTTGACATATCACATTATAATAATACATGCGGTCCCCCATCCCCCTCACACAGTTCCTTCCAGATTCTATTCCCACAGCAACCAATCAGCACCATTTTTCCTCCATAGGGTTTTGGCTGCATATGGGAAGATGATAAGGAGGGTTTCGAATGAGAAGAGAACATTGAAGCCACTTGGACCTCTGCCGCGCGACTGCCTAGATGGCTATATATACATGTCAACTACGCCGCTGGATATGTAAATTAAATAGAGTAAGGATATGAAGATAGTTGATAGAGAAGAATTTATGGCCGCCATTTGTCCATGGTGTCTTGCATGAAGAGAGAAAGAGTGGAGTTGAGCCAAGAACGACTTGCCGACATTTGCTGTTAAGCAATATGCTATGGATTGGCTCCATCGGTCAAGTCTTTCTTGGCTCTCGTTCGCTCTCTCTACCTCTCATGCGAGGCCCTCGAGAAACCAGACATATATATATATATATATATATATATATATATATACACACACATATCAAACGACACTAATTTTTTGTAGTGATTGTTTCTGCAATAGTTAATTTCGTTTGTCACATGGTCTTTAGTGCTTGTCTTGTCAAAAAGATAGACACGGTACAATGATAATAGAAGTTCGATCAGAACTCAGTGTTTTAGGCATTGTTGTGTTCGACTATTAATTAGCTTTGCACTTGCATTTGGTTGGATTAATGTTGGCATTTGTACATGCATGCACGTGCACAGGTTTTGCGTAGGCGCTAAGTGTGATCACATTCTTGGCATTTTACTATATATATATATATATATATTGGATCCTAACCCTTATGATTGACTAATTTTGTGGATTTAACATTCATAACCACGGGGAAAAGATGCAATTGACTTGCGAGTAAATCTATACATCATTTTTTGTTACCTGAAAATGGATGTGGCGTGGTCGATCTCCTCATATATATCATGAATTTTTCTGTTGGGAGGACCATGCCGGCCACATTAGCTTTGAGGTGATACAAATTAAGTTGATGTATATATAGTTGTAATGACACACAAAAAAACACTAGTTATTTTGCGTTGTCGCCCCAAAATGAGTACTATTTAATTTGAAGTTTTCTTATAATAATTTATAAAGTCCAGTTCCATTTAGTAAGTAGGCAATATGAGACTTAACACCTATGCGTGTCTTTATAAACCACAGACTTTTTATATAGGCTACACATCCTCCTAGTATGCATGAAACTGGAGTGTTACAAACTCTTCCTCTAAAACCACTGATGTCCTCGTCAAAATCACGTCAGGTGGTGCAGATTGATATAACGACTAGCGTTTTTGTCTAGAGATCGTTACAATGGCATTATTCAATTCATTGATCACACCTTATTGAATGCTTATATATAAGGTAGCCATGGAAAAGATGGATCGAATTGACACCTATTGATGTTGGCGTGTGTATATATAATTAAGGTGATAGATTTTTCAAGTGATATAGACGTCGTCGATTAATGACCACTGTCTTTCTCTTCCTTTCGAGTCACAAAATAGATTAATTCCATCGATAATTTTTGAAGGGAAATCTTTATAATTGTCGTTAATTTATAGTTTCAGGCGAATTTATAAATGTATCTATATATCCTTCATTGAGGTTATTTTCTATCTGACAGAAAATTCAAGGAAGTTTGCACATATATATTGCACCGGAATAAAACTTTGGTCGAAAATCGGTCAACGTATATGATCCGTGGAGAGTGATAGAATTGACTAGTGGGAGTCACATGCATGTGCTTGCTTTCTTTAAAGAATTTTTTTGATTTTAATGAAGAAATAAGCTATACCAAAAATAAAGTTTCAAAATTTGGATTTTCAGAAGGGAGCTCTCGAGTTTTATTTTATTTTCTTTGTTTGTATCTTATGGTGACTTCCATTGAGTAGTGGTGACGGTCAAGATTGATTGGTAATATAATCTCGTGGTAATTTCTTGATTGGTGATTGTTTGCAACTTTATACCAAGTGCATATATAACTTTTTCGTTATACAGGCAAGCAGTACAAAACACTTACTGTTTTGAGTTGTTTGTTTAGAGTCATTTGAATAGTGTCGGTTGGAAATTAAGCGACTTAACACACATAAGGTTTGGATTCTAGGTTAGAGTTGTTTTATTGTTCAAACAACTCCAATTAAATTTGTTTAGAGTCGTTTGAATAGTAAACGACTCCAAATGTATGGAGTTGCTTTAGCTCATAAACAACTCAAAATGATTGGGGACTCATTTGAATAGTAAAACAACTCCATTGTTTAAATGGTAAAACGACTTCAACGTGAATAAAATAATATTAAAAACTAAAACAAAAAATGGTAGAAAAATGAGCTGGAGCGCAAGAGTGCCTAGTGCAGGAGTCTCCTGCACTGGGTACACGAGAATGGAATGAAAAAGTAAAAATCAATCCTCAATAAAAACAATTAAAACCCAGAACATTAATTATATGGGAAAGCTAATTTCAAGCATAATGAATTTAAACATTCACATTTGAACCTAAAACCCAAACCAATCATACAACCCACGGCCAAAAACCCATTTTCTTCTTCTTCTTCTTCTCTCTCTCAGGCTGGGTCTCTTTGGATCTCTCTTGAGTTGGGCAGAATAAAACAAGAATGAGAAGAGAACTGAGGGAGAAGAGAAGGTGGGAGGAATAAGGAGGAAATAAGGGATTTTTTCTTTTTTTAAAAAAAAAAAATAAAAAAAAAACAAAATTTATTGTCGTTTGGGGAACCAAAAAACACTAAATTTAAAATTTAGACTCATTTTTGTAAGTGAAACGACTCTAAACAGTTAGCCCCGTTTACTACTAAAACGAATCTAATCTAAATTTAGAGTCGTTTGAATAGTAACTTTTCAAATTACTCTAAATTTAGAGTCGTTTACTGTTCACACGACTTTAAATCTAAATTTAGAGTTGTTTGAATACTAACTGTTCAAACGACTCAAAATCTAAATTTATAGTCGTTTTTGTAAAAACAACATTATTCCAAACGACACTAAATTCTTTATTTATTATAATAGAGAACATGTTCCAAACTCTTATATATGTACGTACGTATGTCACATGTTTTATGAAACTCCTTATTTAATTGGTAACTGTCGAGATGCATGTACTGATCGAACTGTCTTGATAATGTTTGATGAAACGTCACCAAGGGCAATCATAATGAATGCTAATTCTTTTCCGTTACAAAATGAGTACTTTAACAACTTTTACATTGACATGGTAGTGTAGAATTTTGAGTCAAAATAAATTTAAAATCCCCAAATAAGCAGAAAAGAGAAAAATAAAAGTAACCTAATCACACTGGACACCGAAATTTACATGATTCGGCTTAACAAGTTTACATCCACATGAAGAGATGACCTGGAAAAAAATTACTATCAAAAGATGAAGTACGTACAAAGAAAAGTTGTGAAAAAAGAGAGTCTTCTCTTTTCTCTAAGCCTTGCGGTGTTACAAAACGTGAGACAAAAACAATAAGATTGCACATGCTCTTGATCATGCTATGCTTCTTTCTAATTGTCGCTCTTACTCTTTCAAAAAGATCGAATAGCTATGTCTTCTTCAATAAGCAAATAGAAAACCCGCTCAGAACTTCTCCTTGAAGTAAAAGAAGGGGAAAAACCTATGGGAGGAAGAAAAATAATTAAAAAAACTATTGGGGGCCCACCTTGAGTTGAATTTCATCAAGTGCACACTGCAAATTTCCTCATGACATCTCCTCCGGGCTAATATCCCTAAAGGTAATCATAGCAATGCTTGAACTTGAGAACTGAAACTGCCTTAGTCAACATGTCCGTTGGATTTTCTGCCGTGGCAATTTTCATCAATGTGATATTAACCTGTGTCAATCTCTCAAATAAAATGATATCTGGCATTAATATGCTTGGTCCTCTCATGATACATTTGACCAAAAATTAAATGTATTGCGCTTTAGCTATCGCAAAACACATTTGTGTCATCATGCTACAAACCTAGTTCACTTACCAAAGCTCTCAGGCGAATTTCTTGTTTCACTGCCACAGCCATATACTCAGACTCTGTTATGGACGAAACAACGGTGAACTATAATGAACTTAGATATCAATGTTATAGAATATATTTATATTGACACTGATTGTGTTTGTTGCGACAACATTTATTGAAAAACTTTTCCAGTAATTAATATAATTAAAATCAATTACACAACTAATTAAATAGGAGACAAGTAGATCAATGATTGTTTAATTAGTTAAGTATATTGAAAGTGATAAATTCAAGACTATTAACAATAAAGTTTAGTTTGGTTTGCAGAATCAGCATTTCAATGAGAAATTAATATGAAATAGATATTATTGAGAATGAAAGAGAATACATACTCCTTAGTTTAATGACAACACATATATTTTAATTAGAATCAAATCAAAATTACTAAAAACCCTCAAATTAATTTTTTTTTTTTTTTTTTTTTTTTAAAAAAAAAAAAACTCAAATTACATATATATATATATATATATATATATATATATATATATATATATATATATATATATATATATATATATATATATATAAGTGAAAACTGGGTGGCCACCCCGAAATTCTCATCGGGGGTGGTTGTGGCCACTCCCGAAGCCCATCGGTGGTGGCCAGGACACCCCAAAATGCTCTGGGAATAGTCGCACCATCCCCAGAATGCCCCACAGTTTTTTTAAAAAAAATAAAAAAACAAAATAAAATTAAAATGAGAGGAAATAAAAAATAATGACTTGATTTTTTTAAAAAAATGGAGCCTATTCTTAAAGAAATAATTATTTCTTTCATTTTTTTTAGGGGAATAATTATTTCTCTCGGTAAGAAAATAATTTTTCTAAAGAGAACAATTATTTTTTTTAAAAAAAGAGCCTTCTAGAACAAAAATCCTCGTTCTGCCATTGTGGTTTAATTTCATAAAAAAAACAACGAGGGGATTCAAATCAGATTAAGATTCATATTCCGTCAAAGAGGGGTTGAATAAATTCCCAAAACACAAAAAGACAAAAACGAAAAGAATATTTCTTCAAAGTAATGATTTCCCTACATCGATCCCAACAAAAGCTTCGGATTTATAGACAATATATATATCTATATTATTTCATAAATTGATGTGGTCAACGCGACGTCATTTGTCAATGAGAGCATGTCAACTATTGGATGTCTTTTAACACCAATGAACCACTGACCTTTTATTATTCTTTCTTCTTGCACTCTAATGCCATTGGCTAGAGTTTTTCCCGTATCAAATGTAGATCACTGTCATATCATATCACTATCTCACCACTATCCTACTTTGTGAACGTGGTATTGCTAATTCACTTTTAAACTTTTGATATTTTCTTTTAACAATGAATGATCTAAAGTTGGATTGATAATTCATCTTAGTATAATAGTGGTATGGTATATCACATTATTGTTATATTTTTATATCAAAAACTTTTTCAAGGCAAAGTCATTTCGTGTATTCACCTGTTTCAGATAAACTCGAGACCCATATCTTGCGCTACTCTCAACATGGACCGAGACCCAAACTACCATCTATATATATAAAAGACATATATCTAATTTTTATTTGGTATGGCGTGAAATATTTACGCTTTTTGTCAGGATTTCAGACAATGGGTCAATGTGCGAAGTTATTTGCCACTTATACTTACATTCCTGAATTTTAAGTTATTTTGTCACTCTAAAAAGCTTATTCAAAATCAATCGAATCATAAGGTCTGATTTTATGTCTTTTCCTACTAAGTTAAAAGGGACACAAATATTCTTAATGGGATACACCTCTAGTTCCTACTTCCTTCCCCCACACAGCAATGAGTTATTATTCCATGCAATGTGGCACATATTTAAGTGTAATTATCTAATTGCGACGAACGTGCACGAGCAAAGATGTGTGCTTGTATGAGTTGTATCATTTATCCTTGAAACGTCAAATAATTTTGGAGAAACTCTTTTTTTTTTTTTGAATTAATTTTAGAGAAACTCTTGTATGTAGACAATTACTTTACAGCAAAAACATTGAAATAGATGTTCAATGGAAAGAGCTATATATCTCTTCCCAACTATTAAGGAAATTAATATGTAATTAAAGGAGTGTTATATTGAGACTATCATATTACAATATATTTAGACATCAATTAATCCAAATCTTTAAATCTATGAGTTTGGTTTCAATCATTCTTGTGATATCCATCTTAATTTGTAATTTTTTAATTTTTTTTTTCTTGTTACACATTTGTACGTTGTTAAATCACATGCAAATATTTATGAAAAAAGCAAAATCTGATAGAAAATTATTGATTTAATCATTTAATTAATATTCTAACACTCACTCTCAAGTGTTGGCTCAAATTTCCTATTAATAAGTGGAGCTCAACCCATGAAATATTTAATTGAAATGGAAGGTGAATGGCAAAGACAAAGTTTGAATTCAAAGTCTTTGCTCTAATACCATGTTAAGGGTGCGTTTAGGATTGCGATTTCATAGAAAAAAAATGCGATTTTGAACCAAATATAAAAAAATGAACCGTTTGGAAATTGCGTTTTTAAAAATTGCGGTTTGAAAACGCAGAAAATTACTTTTTCAAATCACAGGCAATGTGCTGCTTTTTTGAAAACGTAGAATTCTAAAGGCCAGCCTGTGATTTTAAAGGCCAAACTGCGATTTTGCCAAATGCTTAACTGGGTTTTTAAAAATCACTTTTTCAAATCGCATATTTTAAAGTTGCTATTTTTAAATTGCACTTTTTGAAATTGCAAACCTAAACAAACCCTAAATCACTGCTTATCCAAAAAGGTTAAGCTGATAAGAAATTATTTATTTAATCATTTAATTAATATTCTTCCATACTCAATACAAACCTTATTATCTTTTAATTAAAGGCACACACTCAATAATTAAACCTTATTATTTAATCATTTAATTTCTTAGTTTAAATTAGAAAGTTTTTTTTTTTTTTTTTTTTTTTTTTGGAACTGATCGAACTAACAAAAACTTGAGGTCCGTCGCATATGACCTCACGACCAAAGTTCTATATTCGAATCATTTTTCCTTATCTTCTGCAAATGGCGACATCAGAATGGAGATTAAGATATAGTACTAGAGGTCTAATAATCTATGCATTAATCCTTTTGCTTAAATGCCTTGGCTACTCATCAGTATCTTTACAGGAGGTATCATATCTTCTGTTAGAATATATTTCTATATTATGGATTTATGGTAATTGTTATCAAATTATTGTAATTTGTTTTAGAACAGATTCTGGTATGGTAGTTGCTAAACCGGAAGAGCCTATCTCCAATATCCTGCAAAAGAAAAAGCTACATCGGGGGAGGACCTGACAATCCCACTCCGATGCCTTTATCAGTATTATCTCAAGCGTATATCACTCTTGTATATCACAAGCAATCTGTCTCTCACCTGTCTAGTTGTGAGGTATTTATATATGGAATGTTGACAGTGGTCCGATTTTTTCATTGGACCACGTGTCAGATCAGTAGCGCTCGCCCACTACTCAGATCGTGGGATTGAGGTATATCCTCCACGATTATTGAGGAGTCGGTCTTTAACCGACTTGAAATCGTGGGGTCGTGGTTCGTGCTCCACGATCATCGCGGAGTTGGCTCTAGATCATGGAGGCATCTTCCGTAATAATAACTATTGCGCGGATCATGGGATGTTCTTCATGGTCACCCAAAGGTCGGCTTTTAACCGTCCTTGATATGTACGCAAAATCGGTAAATTACCGATTCTGGGCACGACGGTTTCAATAATTCAAAATTTCGGTCCTAATGGGCCGAAATTCTGGCCCATTGGGCAGGATCAGGATTATTCCCTAATAATTTGATTACATTATTTGTATTGTCTTCTTTTTTTTATAAATTGGGATTATTAATTTGTATTGTAAAGATCATCAAGAATAAGACCAAAATGTAGCATCTAAGGTTTCAATACGTGAACGTAGGTCATATACCGAACTACGTATATAATTTATTGTATTTATTTTTTTTTATTCCCTTGAATTCCCTATATGCTTATGAGTTTCTTCATCTTCAACACCGATCGAGTTTACCACATCGTGTACTTGAGCGCATTCCACCTCTTGGTCTAGAGTAAAACATAAGTAGCCAGCATATATATACTAATTACAGAGTCACTCACCAAAAATCATCCCAAAAGTCACCGCAAACTAATTTACTTATAAGATTGGACTCTTTCACCGCGCATTATCGAATAGTTATTGATGTAGTGACCGAAATAGAAAGAAAGTACTAGATCAGTGAAGGAACTTGAATATGGCTTGATGAAAATGTTTGACGACTTCCTCAGGTTTATCAAGGAGTTGTTGATGTATTTATAAAGAGAAAACCTTCGATCCGAACCATCTGTAAAGCACCACTTTTACAGCCTTCAATAAGAATTTGACACATCATTTAAAAGGCACGAAATACTGATAGGAATCCTAGCTAGTTAAAATGGGAAGCATAGGCAGTAGCTGATTTGCATTCTCATCTTTATCTTTATCTTATTATATTTAGCTTAGTATTATTGTATTCAGTAGTTGGTTAGTATTATCATTCTTATCAATAGAAATAGTATGGTTATCATAATGTAATAGTAGTGCATTAGGTTTCTATTAATTTTCCTATAAGATGAAGGCGATGACAATAAGAGAATAATTAAGAAATATTGTTAAGCACAATATTGTGTTTACGGTGATTCCTACCTTAAGTTGAACCTTTATCTATCATAATTCCATTTTCCATCTCTCTATATTTCATCCACCATCACAAATCACACATCAATTGGTATCAAAGCAATGTCGACCCAAAATGACCGCATCGAGAAATTGGAAGAAGATATGCAGGAGCTTAAGGATAGCATCTAGAAGCTTGTGACATCCCAGCAACAGCTCGTCACATCCATGCAAGACCACGACACCTCCAACAAAGGGCTAGAGCATTCTGTGCACGAGTTTATGGAGACTTCGTAAAAAATTAATGGCGAAACTTCAAACCCCAATCGGAAACTATAACCTACCATTGAAACCAAGGATCGAGGCTCTTTCTATTATCACAAGCATCATCATGACAATCAAGAGGAGCAACCCAATTTCAATCGGCCAATGAAAATGGTTTTTCCTCGCTTCTTTGGCGATGAACCCATTGAGTGGCTCGATCAGGTTGTGCAATTTTTTGCTTACCAACAAACGGCAGAAGAACAGAAGGTGACACTCACTGCATTTTACCTCGAGGGCGAGGCAAGTCAATTGTGGCAATGGATAGAAAAGGTGTATTGGACGGATGGCCAAACAATGACCTAAGAGATCTTTGTAAACGAATTGCTAGCACGTTTTGGGCCAACCGAATACGAGGACTTTGATGAAGTCCTCTCCCATATCGTACAGCGGGGTACCTTACGGGATTATTAGAAGAAATTTGAGCGACTGGCCAATCGGGTGGAAGGATGCTACAGAAGGCTCTGGTTGGGACTTTCTTCGGTGGACTCCGCGAGGACATCTCCAATGCGGCAAAGATGTTTAAACCTCGAACGCTTCATGAAACAGTTAACTTTACTCGAATCCAGGATGAACAGTTATCGCAAACAAAGGCAGCGCCACGAGACGAGAACTCACCACCAATAGACATCGTGCAACCTATTTCAATTCGAAGGTCTAATGCGTCCCTACCTACAACGAAGAAGTTATCATGGGATGCAATGCAAAAGCGGAGGGAGAAGGGCCTTTGTTTCAACTGCGATGAACGATTCACACTAGGACATCGATGTGAGGTAAAACATCTGTTCATTATTGAAGTAGAACCTGAAGGAGGACAATGGCAAATTGGGGAGAAATTCTTAAACATTTTTGGTGTCGGATTTGAGTTTAGAAAATTCAAAATGCTAGAATCTAAGGTTAATAGGCAAACCCTAGGAGAGAAAAGAGAGTTTTTTTTTTTTTTTTTTAAATTTTTATTTTATTTTTTTCAGAAAATGGGAGAAGATGGGAGAAATGAGCTAAAAAACTCTCTAAAGCAATTTCAATACAAGCCTGTCCGGACAAGAAAGTGGGCGGTCCGGACAAGCAAGTAGGTTGTCCGGACAAGCGTGTGCGTGGTGCCGCACTTGAGTAAGGCTATCCAGACACATAAATTGTACGTCCAGACGCACACAAAAAACTGGGACTTACTGGAAGTCCCGTTCGTAGGTCGTCTGGACATGGCAGTAAACACCAACTTCCTACCAAGCCTATCCGGACACAGATTTGTTCCATCTGGACGCAAAACATAGAAACTCAATTCTAAATATCTTCTAAGTGTTCTTGTTGCACATTTTACTGAATTATTCATTAAATTAGCCTAATTCATATTTTTAACACTTAATTAATATATTGGAAGTTACAGATCCCTTCCATAAAGAATATCTTCAATCTCCACCTTCTTATACCCGAAATTTGTGCTGTTGAACTTCTCAATTTCAATCTTTCCTTCTTCTACTGCCATCGCTCCCACCTGAACCAAATGCTTTGATACCAGTTATTAGGAAATTATTCTTATTCCAAGATCCATGAGATGCAAAAAATAAGAAGAAAACGGAATGAAAGACTTTTAGGCAATCACACAAGAACACAAGATTTACGTGCTTTACCACTAAGGGCTACGTCCTTAGAGTTAAAACAAATTTCACTATGATGAAAAAAATAATATGAGGGACTTTTACAATTCAAAAACGTTGATTAAACTGTTCAACTTCCAAACCCTCCATAGAAAGCCTAGAAAAGACCTCTCAGTGTTTCCACAATTTTCTCATCACAATAGAGTCTCAAAACATATCTTTAAATAAAAAACAGGAGTGTCCAGGCGGCTGTGTCCGAATACCACTAGGGTTCCGTAGCTCCACGCCCTGCGTGTCCGGACACGCTAACGTGCTGTCCTCACAGCCCTCAAACGAAACAATTTATGGAACTCCTGTCCGGACGGGGCTGACAAAAGCCAGTTTTTGGAGGTCCTATCTATCTGGACGGAACAATCTCTTTTTGGGACAGTCTCCACACTACAACAGGGTTCGCTCAATGGTCTTAGAAATCCTCAACGGATGTGGACCCCTCAAACAACAACCCCAATTACTATTCCATTGCACTAGATTTGCCTTTTGAAAATCACGAATTTCACCGGAATTATTTTGGTCATCCAAATGCACTTTGCTACCCTAAGAAGTAATTATTTTGGCCGAGTAGTGCAAAATTATGGGTCTTCTATGAAGTATCCTCCCAAAGGCTTTTTCCAAATTAGGCTTGAAACGAACCTAAACGGGAAAAAAAAAGTGAAATAGGGTTGAACAGGACCGGAAAATTGGTCCGGTCGATTCAGATATCTGATCAGTTTGGCCGAATAGCAGTCAGAAGGACAACAAGCGTGGGTCGGAATTCGATTTGGGTCTCAGGTCAACTCACGGGCGGGTGAGCTCGTCAACTCTTTTCGAATCGAGATCAGGTCAAGCAACAAACTTAAACGACATCGTTTTAGTATTGGGCCAAAAATGACATATGTGACCGCTTATGGTCTGTCTCTATTAGTATCTATGGAATGAAGTCGTTAAGGCTTGATTTAAAACGACGTCGTTTGATTCTTTAAGGGACACAAGCCTGTGAGTGAATTGAAACTGCATCATCCAGATTATTCGGAACGACGCCGTTTCATTCACTAGGCATGTTTTTAAAAAACAAATCGTTGGTACGTTCAAGTGGCGTCGTTTTAACAAACTGGTTCATCTTCTTGATGGCGATCGACGCATGGAACGTCAAATTAACTCGAACAGGGGTTTATGATTTCCACTTTTTCCCTTTTTCAACATATCTTACGTGTACTTTTTGAGATGGGGATGATTCCCCAATTCTTTAGAAAAAACGTTGGAGAAAGGGGTTCAATGATTTTTCAAAGAAATTTTTTTATTTTTTTTTTATATCTTCTTCCCTTGTTTTCTGCAATAGAGGTTTCCTAGACAACTTTCTATTGGCAGTTAAACGTTATTTCTTTGTTGTTCTTACTTTGTTCTCCAACTTGGCTGGATCTGAGACAACTTAAAGAAATCAAATTGATAAAAAAGGTTAATTATAAATCTCGTTAGAGGCCAGCTGGTTTATCAAATGAGAGAACCATTTGAGAACATGAATGAATTCCTAGGTCACAGCATCGATTTATACATGCAGTGACACTTATTCCCAAAAGATGCAACTCTTCGGAGAGTTGAATCTCAATCAAAAGACACAACTCTTGTAAGGGTTGACTCTATGCCGTACCAAGAGTCAAGAGACACCTCCAATGGGAACCTATCACTCAAAGGAGATAATTGTATATGTGGGGGTACACACTCTTATAGTGTTATATATCATCGATCCCACATAAACCTTCCTCCCTAATGTTGAAGTGCTCCCTTTTTCTCTGATTTATTGTAATAAATCGTAATTATCTCATATTTTTATCCTTGTTATCTTGCTGTTGTTTGTGCTTATCGTTATATCTACTTGTAGAGATCTCTTCTTAGCCTTTGTCAAAATTTTATCGTGTCTGTCATCCTTAAAATTCTGTGAACAAATTCCCGTTGACATATCACATTATAATAATACATGCGGTCCCCCATCCCCCTCACACAGTTCCTTCCAGATTCTATTCCCACAACAACCAATCAGCACCATTTTTCCTCCATAGGGTTTTGGCTGCATATGGGAAGATGATAAGGAGGGTTTCGAATGAGAAGAGAACATTGAAGCCACTTGGACCTCTGCCGCGCGACTGCCTAGATGGCTATATATACATGTCAACTACGCCGCTGGATATGTAAATTAAATAGTGTAAGGATATGAAGATAGTTGATAGAGGAGGATTTATGGCCGCCATTTGTCCATGGTATCTTGCATGAAGAGAGAAAGAGTGGAGTTGAGCCAAGAATGACTTGCCGACATTTGCTGTTAAGCAATATGCTATGGATTGGCTCCATCGGTGTAGTCTTTCTTGGCTCTCGTTCGCTCTCTCTACCTCTCATGCGAGGCCCTCGAGAAACCAGACATATATATATATATATATACACATATCAAACGACACTAATTTTTTGTAGTGATTGTTTCTGCAATAGTTAATTTCGTTTGTCACATGGTCTTTAGTGCTTGTCTTGTCAAAAAGATAGACACGGTACATTGATAATAGAAGTTCGATCAGAACCCAGTGTTTTAGGCATTGTTGTGTTCGACTATTAATTAGCTTTGCACTTGCATTTGGTTGGATTAATGTTGGCATTTGTACATGCATGCACGTGCATTGCGTAGGCGCTAAGTGTGATCACATTCTTGGCATTTTACTTCGTCTTGCACATTTGATGATCAAGATCGGTTGGTTGTATTTAATCTTAACATATATCATGGGTGCGGTAAATATATATATATATATATATTGGATCCTAACCCTTATGATTGACTAATTTTGTGGATTTAACATTCATAACCACGGGGAAAAGATGCAATTGACTTGCGAGTAAATCTATACATCATTTTTTGTTACCTGAAAATGGATGTGGCGTGGTCGATCTCATATATATCATGAATTTTTTCTGTTGGGAGGACCATGCCGGCCACATTAGCTTTGAGGTGATACAAAGTTGATGTATATATAGTTGTAATGACACACAAAAAAACGCTAGTTATTTTGCGTTGTCGCCCCAAAATGAGTACTATTTAATTTGAAGCTTTCCTATAATAATTTATAAAGCCCACTTTCATTTAGTAAGTAGGTAATATGAGACTTAACATCTTTGAGTGTCTTTATAAACTACACACTTTCTATATAGGCTACACATCCTTCTAGTATGCATGAAACTGGAGTGTTACAAACTCTTCCTCTAAAACCACTGATGTCCTCGTCAAAATCACGTCAAGTGGTGCAGATTGATATAACGACTAGCCTTTTTGTCTGGATCGTTTCAATAGCATTATTCAATTCATTGATCACACCTTATTGAATGCTTGTATATAAGGCGGCCATGGAAAAGATGGATCGAATTGACACCTATTGATGTTGGTGTGTGTATATATAATTATGGTGATAGATTTTTGAAGTGATATAGACGTACGTCGATTAATGACCACTGTCTTTCTCTTCCTTTCGAGTCACAAAATAGATTAATTCCATCGAGAATTTTTTAAGGGAAATCTTTATAATTGTCGTTAATTTATAGTTTCAGGCGAATTTATAAATGTATCTATATATCCTTCATTGAGGTTATTTTCTATCTGACAGAAAATTCAAGGAAGTTTGCACATATATATTGCACCGGAATAAAACTTTGGTCGAAGATCGGTCAACGTATATGATCCGTGGAGAGTGATAGAATTGACTAGTGGGAGTCACATGCATGTGCTTGCTTTCTTTAAAGAATTTTTTTGATTTTATTGAAGAAATAAGCTATACCGAAAATAAAGTTTCAAAATTTGGATTTTCAGAAGGGAGCTCTCGAGTTTTATTATATTTTCTTTGTTTGTATCTTACAATGACTTCCATTGAGTAGTGGTGACGGTCAAGATTGATTGGTAATATAATCTCGTGGTAATTTCTTGATTGGTGATTGTTTGCAACTTTATACCAAGTGCATATATAACTTTTTCGTTATACAGCCAAGCAGTACAAAAAAATTACTGTTTTGAGTTGTTTGTTTGGAGTCGTTTGAATAGTGTCGGTTGGAAATTAAGCGACTTAACACACATAAGGTTTGGATTCTAGGTTAGAGTTGTTTTACTGTTCAAACGACTCCAATTAAATTTGTTTAGAGTCGTTTGAATAGTAAACGACTCCAAATGTATGGAGTTGCTTTAGCTCATAAACAACTCAAAATGATTGGAGACTCATTTGAATATATAGTAAAACAACTCCATTGTTTAAATGGTAAAACAACTTCAACGTGAATTAAATAATATTAAAAAATAAAACAAAAAATGGTAGAAAAATGAGCTAGAGCGCAAGAATGCCTAGTGCAGGAGTCTCCTGCTCTGGGTACACAAGAATGGAAAGAAAAAGTAAAAACCAGTCCTCAATAAAAACAATTAAAACCCAGAACATTAATTATATGGGAAAGCTAATTTCGAGCATAATAAATTTAAACATTCACATTTGAACCTAAAACCCAAACCAATCATACAACCCACGGCCGAAAACCCATTTTCTTCTTCTTCTTCTTCTTCTCTCTCTCAAGCTGGGTCTCTTTGGATCTCTCTTGAGTTGGGCAGAATAAAACAAGAATGAGAAGAGAACTGAGGGAGAAGAGAAGGTGGGAGGAATAAGGGGGAAATAAGGGGGTTTTTTTTTCAATAAATAAATAAAAAAATAAAAATTTACTGTCGTTTGGGGAACCAAAAAGCACTAAATTTAAAATTTAGACTCATTTTTGTAAGTGAAACGACTCTAAACAGTTATTCTCGTTTACTACTAAAACGAATCTAATCTAAATTTAAAGTCGTTTGAACAGTAACTGTTCAAATTACTCTAAATTTAGAGTCGTTTACTGTTTATACGACTTTAAATCTAAATTTAGAGTTGTTTGAATACTAACTGTTCAAACGACTCAAAATCTAAATTTATAGTCATTTTTGTAAAAACAACATTATCCTAAACGACACTAAATTCTTTATTTATTGTAATAAAGAACATGTTCCAAACTCCAATATATGTACGTACGTATGTCACATGCTTTATGAAACTCCTTATTTAATTGGTAACTGTCGAGATGCATGTACTGACCGAACTGTCTTGATAATGTTTGATGAAACGTCACCAAAGGCAATCATAATGAATGCTAATTCTTTTCCGTTACAAAGTGAGTACTTTAATAACTTTTACATTGACATGGTAGTGTAGAATCTTGAGTCAAAATAAATTTAAAATCCCCAAATAAACAGAAAAGAGCAAAATAAAAATAACTTAATCACACATGACACCAAAATTTACGTGATTCAGCTTAACAAGTTTATATCCACGTGAAGAGATGACCCGGAAGAAATTTATTGTCAAAAGATAAAGTACGTACAAAGAGAAGTAGTGAAAAAAGAGAATATTCTCTGTTCTCTAAGCCTTGCGGCGTTACAAAACGTGAGACAAAAACAATAAGATTGCACATGCTCTTGATCATGCTATGCTTCTTTCTAATTGTCGCTCTTACTCTTTCAAAAAGATCGAATAGCTATGTCTTCTTCAATAAGCAAATAGAAGACCCGCTCAAAACTTCTCCTTGAAGTAAAAGAAGTGGAAAAACGTGTGGGAGGAAGAAAAATAATTAAAAAAACTATTGGGGCCCACCTTGAGTTGAATTTCATCAAGTTCACACTGCAAATTTCCTCATGACATCTCCTCCAGTCCGATATCCCTAAAGGTAATTATAGCAATGCTTGAACTTGAGAATCGAATCTGGCTTAGTCAACATGTCCGTTGGATTTTCTGCCATGGCAATTTTCATCAATGTGATATTAACCTGTGTCACAACCTCTCAAATAAAATGATATCTGACATTAATGTTCTTGGTCCTCTCATGATACATTTGACCAAAAATTAAATGTATTGCACTTTAGCTATCGCAAAACACATTTGTCTCATCCTGCTACAAACCTAGTTCACTTACCAAAGCTCTCAGGCGAATTTCTTGTTTCATTGCCACATCCATATACTCAGCCTCTGTTTTGGACAAAACAACGGTAGACTATAATGAACTTAGATATCAATCTTATATAATATATTTATATTGACACTGATTGTGTTTGTTGCGACAACATTTATTGAAAAAACTTTTCCAGTAATTAATAAAATTAAAATCAATTACACAACTAATTAAATAAGAGACAAGTAGATCAAAGATTGTTTAATTAGTTAAGTATATTGAAAGTGATAAATTCAAGACTATTAACAATAAAGTTTAGTTTGGTTTGTGGAATGAGAATTTCAATGAGAAATTAATATGTAATAGTTATTATTGAGAATGAAGGAGAATACATACTCCTTAGTTTAGTGACAATACATATATTTTAATTAGAATCAAATCAAAATTACTAAAAACCCTCACATTAATTTTTTTTTTTTTTTTTAAAAAAAATCTCAAATTATATATATATATAAAAGTGAAAACTGGGTGGCCACCCTGAAATTCTCATCGGGGGTGGTTGTGGCCACTCTCGAAGCCCATCGGTGGTGGCCAGGCAACCCCAAAATGCTCAGGAAGTAGTCGAACTACCCGCAGAATGCCCCACAGTTTTTTTTTTTTAAATAAAAAAACAAAATAAAATTAAAATGAGAGGAAATAGAAAATAATGACTTGATTTTTTAAAAAAATGGAGCCTATTCTTAAAGATATAATTATTTCTTTCATTTTTTTTAGGGGAATAATTATTTCTCTCGGTAAGAAAATAATTTTTCAAAAGAGAATAATTATTTCAAAAAAAAAAAGGCCTTCTAGAACGAAAATCCTCGTTCTGCCATTGTGGTTTAATTTCATAAAAAAAACAACGTGGGGATTCAAATCAGATTAAGATTCATATTCCGTCAAAGAGGGGTTGAATAAATTCCCAAAACACAAAAAGACAAAAACGAAAAGAATATTTCTTCAAAGTAATGATTTCCCTACATCGATCCCAACAAAAGCTTCGGATTTATAGACAATATATATATCTATATTATTTCATAAATTGATGTGGTCAATGCGACGTCATTTGTCAATGAGAGCATGTCAACTATTGGATGTCTTTTAACACCAATGAACCACGGACCTTTTATTCTTCTTTCTTCTTGCACTCTAATGCCACTAGCTAGAGTTTTTCCCGTATCAAATGTAGATCATGTCCAAAAAGAAAAATGCTCTCCTAAAAAAATTAAAAAAAAACTTAAAAAAGAAAGTTGATTCTATATAACATATCTCTGTCTCACTACTATCCTACTTTGTTAACGTGGGATTGCTAATTCACTTTTAAACTTTTGTTATTTTCTTTTAACAATGAATGATCTAAAGTTAGATTGATAATTCATCTTAATTAGTATAATAGTGGTATGGTATATCACATTATTGTTATATTTTTATATCAAAAACTTTTTCAAGGTAAAGTCATTTCGTGTATTCACCCGTTTCAGATAAACTCGAGACCCATATCTTACGCTACTCTCAGCATGGACCGAGACCCAAACAACCACCTATATATATAAAAGACATATATCTAATTTTTATTTGGTATGGCGTGAAATATTTACGCTTTTTGTCAGGATTTCAGACAATGGGTCAATGTGCGAAGTTATTTGCCACTTATACTTACATTCCTGAATTTTAAGTTATTTTGTAACTCTAAAAAGCTTATTCAAAATCAATCGAATCATAAGGTCTGATTTTATGTCTTTTCCTACTAAGTTAAAAGGGACACAAATGTTCTTAATGGGATACACCTCTAGTTCCTACTTCCTTCCCCCACACAGCAATGAGTTATTATTCCATGCAATGTGGCACATATTTAAGTGTAATTATCTAATTGCGACGAACGTGCACGAGCAAGGATGTGTGCTTGTATGAGTTGTATCATTTATCCTTGAAACGTCAAATAATTTTAGAGAAACTCCTTTTTTTTTTTTTTTGAATTAATTTTAGAGAAACTCTTGTATGTAAAAAATTACTTTACAGCAAAAACATTGAAATAGATGTTCAATGGAAAGAGCTATATATCTCTTCCCAACTATTAAGGAAATTAATATGTAATTAAGGGAGTGTTATATTGAGACTCACATATTACAATATATTTAGACATCAATTAATCCAAATCTTTAAATCTATGAGTTTAGTTTCAATCATTCTTGTGATATCCGTCTTAATTTGTAATTTTTTAATTTTTTTTTTCTTGTTACACATTTGTACGTTGTTAAATCACATGCAAATATTTATGAAAAAAGCATAATCTGATAGAAAATTATTGATTTAATAATTTAATTAATATTCTAACACTCACTCTCAAGTATTGGCTCAAATTTCCTATTAATAAGTGGAGCTCAACCCAGGATTGCGATTTCATAGACAAAAAATGCGATTTTGAACCAAATATAAAACAATGAACTGTTTGAAAATTGAGTTTTTAAAAATTGCAGTTTGAAAACGCAGAAAATTGATTTTTCAAATCGCAAGCAATGTGATGCTTTTTTGAAAACGGAGAATTCTAAAGGCCAGCCTGCGATTTTGAAGGTCAAACTGCGATTTTGCCAAATGCTTAACTGCGTTTTTAAAAATCACTTTTTCAAATCGCATATTTTAAAGTTGCTATTTTTAAATTGCACTTTTTGAAATTGCAAACCTAAACGAACCCTAAATCACTGTTGATAAGAAATTATTTATTTAATCATTTAACTAATATTCTACCATACTCAATACAAACCTTATTATCTTTTAATTAAAGGCACACACTCAATAATTAAACCTTATTATTTAATCATTTAATTTCTTAGTTTAAATTAAAGAAAGTTTTTTTTTTTTTGGGGGGACCGATCGAACTAACAAAAACTTGAGGTCCGTCGCATACGACCTCACGACCAAAGTTCTATATTCGAATCATTTTTCCTTATCTTCTGCAAATGGCGACATCAAAATGGAGATTAAGATATAGTACTAGAGGTCTAATAATCTATGCATTAATCCTTTTGCTTAAATGCCTTGGCTACTCATCAGTATCTTTACAGGAGGTGTCATATCTTCTGTTAGAATATATTTCTATATTATGGTGATTGTTATCAAATTATTGTGATTTGTGTTAGAATAGATTCTGGTTTGGTAGTTGCTAAACCGAAAGAGCCTATCTCCAATATCCTGCAAAAGAAAAAGATGCGACGGGGGAGGACTTGACAATCCCACTCTGATGCCTTTATCAGTATTATCTCAAGCGTATATCACTCTTGTATATCACAAGCAATCTGTCTCTCACCTGTCTAGATGTGGGGTATTTATATATGGAATGTTGAGAGTGGTCCTGTTTTTTCATTGGACCACGTGTCAGATCAGTAGCGCTCGCCCACTACTCGGATCATGGGATTGAGGTATACGCTCCACGATCGTTGAGGAGTCGGTCTTTAACCGACTTGAAATCGTGGGGTCGTGGTTCGTGCTCCACGATCATCGCGGAGTCGGCTCTAGATCGTGGAGGCATCTTCCATAATAATAACTATTGCGTGGATCGTGGGATATTCTTCATGGTCACCCTAAGGTCGGTTTTTAACCGTCCTTGATATGTACGCAAAATCGGTAAATTACCGATTCTGGGCACGACGGTTTCGGTAATTCAAAATTTTGGTCCTAATGGTCCGAAATTCTAGCCCGTTGGGCAGGATCAGGATTATTCCCTAACAATTTGATTACATTATTTGTATTGTATTCTTTTTCTTATAAATTTCACTCACGGCAGAAGTGAGGCCTCAACACATGAGTCTATTTTATCAAAATATATATATTTTTCGGCAAAGCGTACAAGTGCATGCATATATATATATATTTTTTCTGGTTGATAAAATAAAAACCAACATTTATCCTTACTTTAACCTGAATCATGTTTGTAAAAGAAGAGTATGAACTTATCTGGTTCAGGCTTCGGTGAGTCACAGCCAGAGCTCGGTTCCATGGACATGAGCCAGTTGAGAAGATGGTGCGGGTTCGGGCATGCTCTGAGATGTCTATGATCTTGAAAGGCTCCAGGTTCGGTTAGGAGAAGAGATCTTGAACAGGACTAGATCGGGTAGAATCGCCGGTTCTTCTTTCTCTCCATTCCAAGGTACGATCCGACCCTCTCAATTGAGTTTTTGGGCACTGGACTGGCCTCCTTCAATTTATCTGATCTTCACGTTTAGTTGATTCCCCAGGAATCTCCCATTGGTGACGAAGTCTCGGGTTTGGTCATTATCTTAGAGGTCCGGTACCTTCTAACCCATCACCCACGATGAACAGGGGCTCATCACGGGCAGTCACTGTTTCGTCGGGATTCTGTCCACCATCAGCAGAGTCATCCTTCGCTTGAAGATCTCCAGAAGAAACTAATACAGTTTCGGGGCTCCAACGTTTTACTGTGCGAAGGCCCGAAGTGCCGGGGAATCCACGGGCTCCACGCGATTGCCTCTTCTTCTTTTCTTCTTTTGTTTTTTCTTCTTCTTGACCCATCTTTTCTTTTTGCTGGGCTTTTATTTTCTTCTCTTTTTGATGTAGCTTTTTGGGGTCCAAAGAAACAACACAGACTCGGGTTTTCTCTAAGCGTAGATCAGCACCGATTTGGTGTGATTAGATTCAGATCTGAGATCACATAAATCTTTGTCTATTGGCGAAGAGAGATTTTCAGATTTGATTTTATCACGCAGTCACCGTTGCAGATTTATTTTTGAGAGAACTAAGTCGAGTTCCCACAGACGGCGCCAAACTATTAGTACAGTTTCCAGTACGGTGACATGTTGCCTTGTGATTCGTTGCCTTCCTTGATATTCGCTCTCCTCGTGATCTGCAAAATAATAAACGGCTCGTCGGCTCGTGGAGGTGCCGACAATACCCCCACTCCGATGCCTAAGTCAGTTTAAACTAATTATTTTCTGGAGAGTGTCAATAATCTCAGAGCTTAGAGAATCTGCCAGTCTAAAAAATACCTGGTGTAGTGGTCTTATTTATAGGCTCACAGCTCATAGTTATAAAACTGCTAAAATACTTGGAGCATAATTTGATTAGGAGTCTGAGTCCTAGATCACATAGTCTTTAATCTTATCTTCATAGAATTTGAATTGGGTAGTAGAGTTCAAACTGGATAGGACACTACCTCTTCAGCTGATGCCATACTATTAGGTACCTTATCCCATATTTGATGAGATAAAAGTCTATCTTGATATACTCGGGATATACGTCTTTTTGGAGATAACGAATGGTCTTATAAATTGGGTCTGATCTTGCTGGGCAGACCCGATGGGCTCGGCCCACGTGTCTTCGGAGCTGATTATTTCTCCAACAAAAATGTTTGACGACTTCCTCAGGTTTATCGAGAAGTTGTTGATATATTTATAAAGAGAAAATCTTCGATCTGAACCATCTGTAAAGCACCACTTTTACAGCCTTCAATAAGAAGTTGACACATCATTTAAAAGACATGAAATACTGATAGGAATCCAAGCTAGTTAAAATGGGAAGCATAGGCAGTAGCTGATTTGCATTCTAATCTTTATCTTTATCTTATTATATTTAGCTTAGTATTATTGTATTCAGTAGTTGGTTAGTATTATCATTCTTATCAATAGAAGTAGTATGGTTATCATAATGTAATAGTAGTGCATTAGGTTTCTATTAATTTTCCTATAAGATGAAGGCGATGACAAAAAGAGAATAATTAAGAAATATTGTTAAGCACAATATTGTGTTTACGGTGATTCCTACCTTAAGTTGAACCTTTATCTAACATAATTCCCTTTTCCATCTCTCCATATTTCATCCAGCATCACAAATTACACATCAATTGGTATCAAAGCAATGTCGACCCAAAAGGACCACATCGAGAAATTGGAAGGAGATATGCAGGAGCTTAAGGATAGCGTCCAGAAGCTTGTGACATCCCAGCAATAGCTCGTCACATCCATGCAAGACCACGACACCTCCTTCAAAGGGCTAGAACATTCTGTGCACGAGTTTATGGAGACTTCGTAAAAAATTAATGGCGAAACTTCAAACCCCAACCGGAAACTATAACCTACCATTGAAACCAAGGATCGAGGCTCTTTCTATTATCACAAGCATCTTCATGACAATCAAGAGGGCAACCCAATTTCCATCGGTCAATGAAAATGGTTTTTCCTCGCTTCTTTGGCGATGAACCCATTGAGTGGCTGGATCAGGTTGTGCAATTTTTTGCTTACAAACAAATTGTAGAAGAACAGAAGGTGACACTCACTGCATTTTACCTCGAGGGCGAGGCAAATCAGTTGTGGTAATGGATACAAAAGGTGTATTGGATGGATGGCCAAACAGTGACCTGAGAGATCTTTGTAAACGAATTACTGGCTCGTTTTGGGCCAACCGAATACGAAGACTTTGATGAAGTCCTCTCCCATATTGTACAGTGGGGTACCTTACGGGATTATTAGAAGAAATTTGAGCGACTGGCCAATCTGGTGGAAGGATGGCCCCAGAAGGCTCTGGTCGGGACTTTCTTCGGTGGACTCCGCGGGGACATCTCCAATGCGGAAAAGATGTTTAAACCTCACATGCTTCATGAAACAATTAACTTTACTCGAATCCAGGATGAATAGTTATCACAAACAAAGGCAGCGCCACGAGACGAGAACTCACCACCAATAGACATCATGCAACCTATTTCAATTCAAAGGTCTAATGCGTCCCTACCTCCAACAAAGAAGCTATCATGGGAAGCAATGCAAAAGCGGAGGGAGAAGGGCCTTTGTTTCAACTGCGATGAATGATTCACACTAGGACATCGATGTGAGGTGAAACATCTGTTCATTATTGAAGTAGAACCTGAAGGAGGACAATGGCAAATTGGGGAGAAATTCTTAAACATTTTCGGTGTCAGATTTGAGTTTAGAAATTTCAAAATGCTAGAATCTAAGGTTAATAGGCAAACCCTAGGAGAGAAAAGATAGCTTTTTCTTCTGAAAATCGGAGAAGATGGGAGAAATGAGCTAAAAAACTCTCTAACGCAATTTCAATACAAGCCTGTCCGAACAAGCAAGTGGGCGGTCCGGACAAGCGTGTGCGTGGTGCCGCTCTTGAGTAAGGCTATCCAGACACATAAATTGTCCGTCCAGACGCACACAAAAAACTGGGACTTACTGGAAGTCCTGTTCGCAGGTCGTCTGGACATGGCAGCAAACACCAACTTCCTACCAAGCCTGTCCGGATACAGATTTGTTCCATCCAGACGCAAAACATAGAAACTTAATTCTAAATGTCTTCTAAGTGTTCTTGTTGCACATTTTACCGAATTATTCATTGAATTAGCCTAATTCATATTTTTAACACTTAATTAATATATTGGAAGTTACAGATCCCTTCCATAAAGAATATCTTCGATCTCCACCTTCTTATACCCGAAATTTGTGCCGTTGAACTTCTCAATTTCAATCTTTCATTCTTCTACTGCCATCACTCCCACCTGAACCAAATGCGTTGATACAAGTTATTAGGAAATTATTCTTATTCCAAGATCCGTGAGATGCGAAAAATAAGAAGAAAACGGAATGAAAGACTTTTAGGCAATCACACAAGAACACAAGATTTACGTGGTTTACCACTAAGGGCTACGTCCTTAGAGTTTCAACAAATTTCACTATGATGAAAAAATAATACGAGGGACTTTTACAATTTAGAAACGTTGATTAAACAATTCAACTTCCAAACCCTCCATAGAAAGCCTAGAAAAGACCTCTCAGAGTTTCCACAATTTTCCCATCACAACAGAGTCTCAAAACATGTCTTTAAATAAAAAACAGGAGTGTCCAGGCGGCTGTGTCCGAATACCACTAGGGTTCCATAGCTCCACGCCCTGCGTGTCCGGACACGCTAACGTACTGTCCTCACAGCCCTCAAACGAAACAATTTATGGAACTCTTGTCCGGACGGGGCTGACAAAAGCCAGTTTTTGGAGGTCCTATCTATCTGGACAGAACAATCTCTTTTTGGGACAGTCTCCACACTACAACAGGGTTCGCTCAATGGTCTTAGAAATCCTCAACGGATGTGGACCCCTCAAACAACAACCCCAATTACTATTCCATTGCACTAGATTTGCCTTTTGAAAATAACGAATTTCACCGGAATTATTTTGGTCGTCCAAATGCACTTTGCTACCCTAAGAAGTAATTATTTTGGCCGAGTAGTGCAAAATTATGAGTCTTCTATGAAGTATCCTCCCAAAGGCTTTTTCCAAATTAGGCTTGAAACGAACCTAAACAGGCAAAAAAAGTGAAATAGGGTTGAACAGGACCGGAAAATTGGTCCGGTCGATTCAGATATCCGATCAATTTGGCCGAATAGCAGTCAGAAGGACAACAAGCGTGGGTCGGAATTCGATTTAGGTCTCAAGTCAACTCACGAGCGGGTGAGCTCATCAACTCTTTTCGAATCGGGATCAGGTCAAGCAACAAACTTAAACGACATCGTTTTAGTCTTGGGCCAAAAATGACATATGTGACCGCTTATGGTCTGTCTCTATTAATATATGTGGAATGAAGTCATTAAGGCTTGATTCAAAACGACGTCGTCTGATTCTTTAAAGGACACAAGCCTGTGAGTGAATTGAAACTGCATCATCTAGATTATTTGGAACGACGCCGTTTCATTCACTAGGCGTGTTTTAAAAAACGAATCGTTGGTACGTTCAAGTGGCGTCGTTTTAACGGACTGGTTCATCTTCTTGATGGCGATCGACGCAAGGAACGTCAAATTTACTCGAACAGGGGTTTATGATTTCCACTTTTGCCCTTTTTCAACATATCTTACGTGTACTTTTTGAGATGGGGATGATTCCCCAATTCTTTAGAAAAAACGTTGGAGAAGGGGTTCAATGATTTTTCACAGAAAAAGTTTTTTTTTATATCTTCTTCCCATGTTTTCTGCAATAGAGGTTTCTTAGACAACTTTCTATTGGCAGTTAAACGTTATTTCTTTGTTGTTCTTACTTTGTTCTCCAACTTGGCTGATTTGAGACAACTTAAAGAAATCAATTTGATAAAAAAGGTTAATTATAAATCTCGTTAGAGGCCAGCTGGTTTATCAAATGGGAGAACCATTTGAGAACATGAATGAATTCCTAGGTCACAGCATCGATTTATACATGCAGTGACACTTATTCCCAAAAGATGCAACTCTTCGGAGAGTTGAATCTCAATCAAAAGACACAACTCTTGGAAGGGTTGACTCTATGCCGTACCAAGAGTCAAGAGACACCTCCAATGGGAACCTATCACTCAAAGGAGATAATTGTATATGTGGGGGTACACACTCTTATAGTGTTATATATCATCGATCCCACATAAACCTTCCTCCCTAATGTTGAAGTGCTCCCTTTTTCTCTGATTTATTGTAATAAATCGTAATTATCTCATATTTTTATCCTTGTTATCTTGCTGTTGTTTGTGCTTATCGTTATATCTACTTGTAGAGATCTCTTCTTAGCCTTTGTCAAAATTTTATCGTGTCTGTCATCCTTAAAATTCTGTGAACAAATTCCCGTTGACATATCACATTATAATAATACATGCGGTCCCCCATCCCCCTCACACAGTTCCTTCCAGATTCTATTCCCACAACAACCAATCAGCACCATTTTTCCTCCATAGGGTTTTGGCTGCATATGGGAAGATGATAAGGAGGGTTTCGAATGAGAAGAGAACATTGAAGCCACTTGGACCTCTGCCGCGCGACTGCCTAGATGGCTATATATACATGTCAAGTACGCCGCTGGATATGTAAATTAAATAGAGTAAGGTTATGAAGATAGTTGATAGAGGAGGATTTATGGCCGCCATTTGTCCATGGTATCTTGCATGAAGAGAGAAAGAGTGGAGTTGAGCCAAGAATGACTTGCCGACATTTGCTGTTAAGCAATATGCTATGGATTGGCTCCATCGGTGTAGTCTTTCTTGGCTCTCGTTCGCTCTCTCTACCTCTCATGCGAGGCCCTCGAGAAACCAGACACATATATATATATATATACACATATCAAACGACACTAATTTTTTGTAGTGATTGTTTCTGCAATAGTTAATTTCGTTTGTCACATGGTCTTTAGTGCTTGTCTTGTCAAAAAGATAGACACGGTACATTGATAATAGAAGTTCGATCAGAACCCAGTGTTTTAGGCATTGTTGTGTTCGACTATTAATTAGCTTTGCACTTGCATTTGGTTGGATTAATGTTGGCATTTGTACATGCATGCACGTGCATTGCGTAGGCGCTAAGTGTGATCACATTCTTGGCATTTTACTTCGTCTTGCACATTTGATGATCAAGATCGGTTGGTTGTATTTAATCTTAACATATATCATGGGTGCGGTAAATATATATATATATATATATATATATATATATATTGGATCCTAACCCTTATGATTGACTAATTTTGTGGATTTAACATTCATAACCACGGGGAAAAGATGCAATTGACTTGCGAGTAAATCTATACATCATTTTTTGTTACCTGAAAATGGATGTGGCGTGGTCGATCTCATATATATCATGAATTTTTTCTGTTGGGAGGACCATGCCGGCCACATTAGCTTTGAGGTGATACAAAGTTGATGTATATATAGTTGTAATGACACACAAAAAAACGCTAGTTATTTTGCGTTGTCGCCCCAAAATGAGTACTATTTAATTTGAAGCTTTCCTATAATAATTTATAAAGCCCACTTTCATTTAGTAAGTAGGTAATATGAGACTTAACATCTATGAGTGTCTTTATAAACTACACACTTTCTATATAGGCTACACATCCTTCTAGTATGCATGAAACTGGAGTGTTACAAACTCTTCCTCTAAAACCACTGATGTCCTCGTCAAAATCACGTCAAGTGGTGCAGATTGATATAACGACTAGCCTTTTTGTCTGGATCGTTTCAATAGCATTATTCAATTCATTGATCACACCTTATTGAATGCTTGTATATAAGGCGGCCATGGAAAAGATGGATCGAATTGACACCTATTGATGTTGGTGTGTGTATATATAATTAAGGTGATAGATTTTTGAAGTGATATAGACGTACGTCGATTAATGACCACTGTCTTTCTCTTCCTTTCGAGTCACAAAATAGATTAATTCCATCGAGAATTTTTTAAGGGAAATCTTTATAATTGTCGTTAATTTATAGTTTCAGGCGAATTTATAAATGTATCTATATATCCTTCATTGAGGTTATTTTCTATCTGACAGAAAATTCAAGGAAGTTTGCACATATATATTGCACCGGAATAAAACTTTGGTCGAAGATCGGTCAACGTATATGATCCGTGGAGAGTGATAGAATTGACTAGTGGGAGTCACATGCATGTGCTTGCTTTCTTTAAAGAATTTTTTTGATTTTATTGAAGAAATAAGCTATACCGAGAATAAAGTTTCAAAATTTGGATTTTCAGAAGGGAGCTCTCGAGTTTTATTTTATTTTCTTTGTTTGTATCTTATAGTGACTTCCATTGAGTAGTGGTGACGGTCAAGATTGATTGGTAATATAATCTCGTGGTAATTTCTTGATTGGTGATTGTTTGCAACTTTATACCAAGTGCATATATAACTTTTTCGTTATACAGCCAAGCAGTACAAAAAACTTACTGTTTTGAGTTGTTTGTTTGGAGTCGTTTGAATAGTGTCGGTTGGAAATTAAGCGACTTAACACACATAAGGTTTGGATTCTAGGTTAGAGTTGTTTTACTGCTCAAACAACTCCAATTAAATTTGTTTAGAGTCGTTTGAATAGTAAAAGACTCCAAATGTATGGAGTTGCTTTAGCTCATAAACAACTCAAAATGATTGGGGACTCATTTGAATAGTAAAACAACTCCATTGTTTAAATGGTAAAACGACTTCAACGTGAATAAAATAATATTAAAAACTAAAACAAAAAATGGTAGAAAAATGAGCTAGAGCGCAAGAGTGCCTAGTGTAGGAGTCTCCTGCACTGGGTGCACGAGAATGGAATGAAAAAGTAAAATTCAGTCCTCAATAAAAACAATTAAAACCCAGAACATTAATTATATGGGAAAGCTAATTTCAAGGATAATGAATTTAAACATTCACATTTGAACCTAAAACCCAAACCAATCATACAACCCACGGCCGAAAACCCATTTTCTTCTTCTTCTTCTTCTTCTCTCTCTCAGGCTGGGTCTCTTTGGATCTCTCTTGAGTTGGGCAAAATAAAACAAGAATGAGAAGAGAACTGAGGGAGAAGAGAAGGTGGGAGGAATAAGGGGGAAATAAAGGGTTTTTTCTTTTTTCTTTTTTTTTTTAAAAAAAAAAAAATAAAAAAAAAATAAAAATATATTTACTGTCATTTGGGAACCAAAAAACACTAAATTTAAAATTTAGACTCATTTTTGTAAGTGAAACGACTCTAAACAGTTAGCCCCGTCTACTACTAAAACGAATCTAATCTAAATTAAGAGTCGTTTGAACAATAACTGTTCAAATTACTCTAAATTTAGAGTCGTTTACTGTTCACCACGACTTTAAATCTAAATTTAGAGTTGTTTGAATACTAACTGTTCAAACGACTCAAAATCTAAATTTATAGTCGTTTTTGTAAAAACAACATTATCCCAAACGACACTAAATTCTTTATTTATTATAATAGAGAACATGTTCCAAACTCTTATATATGTACGTACGTATGTCACATGTTTTATGAAACTCCTTATTTAATTGGTAACTGTCGAGATGCATGTACTGATCGAACAGTCTTGATAATGTTTGATGAAACGTCACCAAGGGCAATCATAATGAATGCTAATTCTTTTCCGTTACAAAATGAGTACTTTAACAACTTTTACATTGACATGGTAGTGTAGAATTGAGTCAAAATAAATTTAAGGGATAATTGCACCGTTGGTCCCTGTGGTATACCATAATTATTTTTCACTCCCTATGGTTTAAAAAGTTCATGGAAGGTCCTCGTGATATGCAATAATTACAAATTGATCCCTAGCGTCAAATTCTGTTAAAATTTTTAACAGATTCCGTCAAATGCCACGTCAGCGACACGTGTCGCCAATAAGATGGCGACACATGTCCACAGTTAAAAAAAAAATAAAAATTTATTAAAAAAAATAAAAATACTTAATTTTTTTTAAAAAAATTCAAAAAAAAAAAAACAAAAAAAAAAAATGCTGAAGGGGCCGGCCACCCCTGCGGCCACCCCCAGTGGCTGGGGGCGGCCAGGCCACCCCAAGCCACCCCCAAAGGGGTGGCCGGCCCCTTCAGCATTTTTTTTTTTTGTTTTTTTGAATTTTTTTTTGAATTTTTTTTTTTTCAAAATAAGTATTTTTTTTTTTAATAATTTTTTATTTTTTTATTACGGTGGACACGTGTCGCCATCTTATTGGTGACACGTGTCGCTGACGTGGCATTTGACGGAATCTGTTAAAAATTTTAACAGAATTTGACGCCAGGGATCGATTTGTAATTATTGCATATCACGAGGACCTCCCATGAACTTTTTAAACCATAGGGAGTGAAAAATAATTATGGTATATCACAGGGACCAACGGTGCAATTATCCCTAAATTTAAAATCCCCAAATAAGCAGAAACGAGAAAAATAAAAGTAACCTAATCACACTGGACACCAAAATTTACATGATTCGGCTTAACAAGTTTACATCCACATGAAGAGATGACCCGGAAAAAAATTACTTTCAAAAGATGAAGTACGTACAAAGAAAGGTAGTGAAAAAAGAGAGTCTTCTCTTTTCTCTAAGCCTTGCGGCGTTACAAAACGTGAGACAAAAACAATAAGATTGCACATGCTCTTGATCATGCTATGCTTCTTTCTAATTGTCGCTCTTACTCTTTCAAAAAGATCGAATAGCTATGTCTTCTTCAATAAGTAAATAGAAAACCCGCTCAGAACTTCTCCTTGAAGTAAAAGAAGGGGAAAAACATGTGGGAGGAAGAAAAATAATTAAAAAAACTATTGGGGGCCCCCCTTGAGTTGAATTTCATCAAGTGCACACAGCAAATTTCCTCATGACATCTCCTCCGGGCCAATATCCCTAAAGGTAATCATAGCAATGCTTGAACTTGAGAACCGAAACTGCCTTAGTCAACATGTCCGTTGGATTTTCTGCCGTGGCAATTTTCATCAATGTGATATTAACCTGTGTCACAACCTCTCAAATAAAATGATATCTGGCATTAATATGCTTGGTCCTCTCATGATACATTTGACCAAAAATTAAATGTATTGCGCTTTAGCTATCGCAAAACACATTTGTGTCATCATGCTACAAACCTAGTTCACTTACCAAAGCTCTCAGGCGAATTTCTTGTTTCACTGCCACAACCATATACTCAGACTCTGTTATGGACGAAACAACGGTCAACTATAATGAACTTAGATATCAATGTTATAGAATATATTTATATTGACACTGATTGTGTTTGTTGCGACAACATTTATTGGAAAAACTTTTCCAGTAATTAATATAATTAAAATCAATTACACAACTAATTAAATAGGAGACAAGTAGATCAATGATTGTTTAATTAGTTAAGTATATTGAAAGTGATAAATTCAAGACTATTAACAATAAAGTTTAGTTTGGTTTGCGGAATGAGAATTTCAATGAGAAATTAATATGTAATAGTTATTATTGAGAATGAAGGAGAATACATACTCCTTAGTTTAGTGACAACACATATATTTTAATTAGAATCAAATCAAAATTACTAAAAACCCTCACTTTTATATATATATATATAAAAGTGAAAACTGGGTGGCCACCCCGAAATTCTCATCTGGAGTGGTTGTGGCCACTCCTGAAGCCCATCGGTGGTGGCCAGGCCACCCCAAAATGCTCAGGAAGTAGTCGCACCACCCGCAGAATGCCCCACAATTTTTTTTTTTAAAATAAAAAAACAAAATAAAATTAAAATGAGGGGAAATAGAAAATAATGACTTGATTTTTAAGGAGGCTTCCATCCGAGCTGCCCGTGCGGGACAACTGATGGCATGGCTTTCTCGTACATAGGTAATAGGTTGTCCATCTCGAGTATGACATGTGGAAAAGAGAGCGAAGCTGAGCCAAGAATAACTGCCGGCGCAAGACCCAGGAGGGGATTACTGCTTTGAAGCAGATGCCGGCAAGTCATCCTTGACTCGAATCCACTCTCTATCTCCTTCACGCAAGACACATGAACGAATGAATCAATTGACGATGGAGCATTTTCTTACGTACGACTCATTAATTTAGATTTCTTATCTACAGCATTTCAAGCATATTTATAGGGATTGTCACTGAGTGGCACTTCACATCTCATTTATTCCATGCATGTACAACTAGTTAATTAAGTTCCAAAACCATTCCTACATCTTTCTTCTTCTTTTTTTTTTTTTTTTTTTTTTTTTTTTTTTTTTTTTTCATGTGTTACAATATTTTATATTATTTTATTTATTTCGATTCCTTTTAGGTTTATAATTGATTCCCTTCTTTATTTAGCCTAGATTTTCTTTGTTCACCGCTCTTAGATTACCTTTGGTACTCGGAATGAGTTATTTCATTAGGAAAAGAAATAGTTTTTATTAAATATGAGAAATTTTACTTAACTCCCATCAGCTTCCATCACATTGTAACTACCTTTTTAAACTTTAAGAACTCTCAATTAATTTAGTGTATTCATCTTTTAATTTTTTTTCAATTTCACCATTCTGTTATGTGACGCCGGAACAGAATAGCGATTATTCTGTAGGCTAATCAATAAGTATTTTGCAAGGAAGAAACAAGAAAATCACCCCAAAACAGAGAGAAAACTCTGAATTCTGATAATTAATCAATAACAATGAACTGTCGAAAAACGCCCACAAGCCGGGCTTAAATAGCTGAAAATTAGGTTTAGGAGAATTTTTGCCAAAAATAGCAAAATCTCGAAAACCCTAATAAAATAAAATACGTAATAAAATAATTATTCTGTCGAAAATCTGGCCCAAATCGGGCTCAGAATCACCTCCCAAACAATAAACGAAAAGTTACCATAAATGGCAAAAAAAATCTAAAATTAGGGTTTTGACAAGGAAAACAGCGGATTTTGGGGCTTGAAACGAGGCGCACCGAGCAAAGCTCGGTGGCCACGACGTGCGCGCCGAAGAGAGCTTTCCGAATTGGGGTCATATGCGCGAAACGGATACTCGTAGCCAAAGTTATGGCCAAATTACTGCAGCGTACTCGGAAATTGCCCCAATTAGGCCAAATTACGATTTCTTGCCAATTTTGCGCTGATCCGCCCGCTCCAGGTGTTTCAGCGCCATTATTGTGCAATCTGACAACTCAGCGTCATCAGACTCGGATCCTCCTGCATCATTATGTCTTTTCGTTAAATCCTAACGAAAGGTGTCAAAATTTTGAAAATAACCTTTTTTTTAGGAAAAAGAAAAAAAAAATGCAACGATTTAGGTGTTGGTCAAGATTTAACAGATTTTGTAAAAATATATTCAGAAGGGTTGAGTGAAGTTTGTCCTATTAAAAAATGCAAGAATGTGGAATGAAATAACCTTGAAAAAGTCATTCCTCATGGGCAGTAGGATTGACGTATTATTCCAAGCGTTAGATCCTTATCATATAGTACTCTAACACCAAAGCTATTCGATCTATTTGTTTATAATAGAATAGTCATTCCGCATACCTAACGTAACATTAATCTTTATAAATTAAAATTTGGATTTGTTATAACAATACAGTTCAATATACTTCAATACAAAATGTAGCCCTTAAGCTCTTCTAGCCTCCTTCTTTATGCTTTTGCTCTCTTATCTCTTTCATATTATATCATATCATATATTTTAGCACTATGTTAGGACATGATCAGTGAGCATATGTGGCCCCCAAAAAAGCTGTGGCTCTGTGGTTTTCAACCAAAACATGTGTATAATTGGGTATCATTTTCCAATTTGGCATGTGTATAACCTTAGCCTAAACAGAAGATAACTTGCCCACTCTCTTCCAAATTCCAATAATGCAAAAAAGGTTGTTGATTGATCAGGGAATAGAATATATAGAGATTGATCAGTAGCTAGAGGGTGCTTAATTAGTGGTCGCCGTCGGATGTGTTTTGTCAGTTTGAATTTGTTCCTAGAATTTTTAAGGTTGATGAGCGACTGCAAAAGTCAAGGTTTTTAGTTGGCGGCCAAAATCGTTAGCTAGTAAAACCCAGAAAAAAAATAAAATAAAAGACTGTTTTTTTGCTGCATTTGCAACAATTCTGCAGAAGCAGTCGCCAACCGGTCCCAAGCGGTTTAGATGAGTACTGATGGTGGGTAAAACTTCTAGGAAACTATTGTCGTAATCATTCACCTCCAACGACATAATATTATATATCTTTTATTTTTTCGAAATAGACTTTTTAAGAGGCCACACATTCTAGTATTTCTCTAACATAAACACGCTTAACTGAAGAGTTCGGATGAGTTCATGGCCATTATCACTTTAAAAGGCATTGTGTCAAGAATGGTACAAATATACATATAAGTACATATGCATTCTCATACTCAAGCGATATGGAACGTCACAGCTACTATATTTGATTCCTTATATTTAGTACGAGCAATGCTAGAAAAAATACTCATCTCTCTCTTGTATCCTCTCAAAATTAATGTGGCTTTAAAATTACGATTGCGTCAAAATCTAAATCTCATCTATCACAAATTCAATACTGATTTTAATGGTCACGTTAATTTTGGGAATATACAAGAAATGCATGAATCCTCCTCTAGCATTACTCATTTATTACACATGAGGTCTGTAGCTACGGACCTATGGTCGGCTGACCGTAACCATATGTGATAACTGTAACGATTTTTCATAACTGTTGCTATATGTAATAACATATTAACATACTATTTGGTCAGGTGCTAAAAAAAAAAAAGAGTTTAAATGCTTCACAAGTACATGTGGTTACGCCCCAAATCAAAAAGTTGTTTCGGTTTCAAAAAATGTCATAAATAGTATATGTCTTTAATGAAAGAACCCAGTTGATACTTCTGTCTAAATTCTATCCATTTTTTAACTGCAGTCCACATTACCTCACTTAAAATGCTAACATCTATCTCGAATACTACATGGCAGTGTATCAGAGGTGATTTACGTGCCTTTACTGCCACATAGACGAAAAAATTATTAAAAAATTACATTTTCTATTAAAAGAAACAATTAAGAGAAAAATAATGGAGATATTTGGCTACCTCATTTTGGCCAAGAGGGGACTCGAGCCACCTCGTACGCATGGCCAACCAAGGCCAAAATGCGGGGGGCTAGCCGGCCACCCCATGGCCAAAATGGAGGTGACTGAAACCATCCCCAAGTGCCTTAGGGGTGGCTCAATTACCCCCGTTTGGCTTGGGGGTGGGTTCGGCCACCCCAGCGGTAGGCAAAGCCCTTTGGGGTGCTTCAACCACCCTCAAAAGATTAAAGAATTTTTTATTTTTTTTGGTTTGAGGGTTGGCCCTAGTGGGTGGCCGAACCACACCCACCCCTAAAGCACTTGGGGATGGTTTCGGCCACCCCCAATATTTTCCTCTTAATTTCTTTTCATTCTTTTTTAATAAAAAATGTAATTTTCTAATAATTTTTTCATTTACGTCACAGTAAAATCATAGATATCACCTATGGTACACTGCCACATAGGGGTGGGCAAGATCAGCCCGCACCCGCGAATCTGACCCGACCCGCACCGATCCGGCCCATGAATAACGGATTTCATGATTCCTGGGTACTGTGTGGGTCATAAATCAGGGAATCCGACTCTGTTGGGGCGGGTTGCGGTTTTAACATATTCCCCTACCCGTACACCCGCCCCGCCCCACAGCAATCCATACGTAGGACTTCGAAATTTCCCATTTTCCCCCCAAAAAAACCCTACACACTAAAACCCTTAGATTCAAACCAGACGGCGCTCTCGGCTCTACAGATTTCTTCCGAAGATCAAGCGGTCGATCACTGAAATCGCATGATTCTTTCCTCTTCAAGCCCATTATTTGATTTCTTATTCGATTTAGTGTTTGAAATCAAATGGGTCCTTCACTCTTTAAAACATTGATCGTCGGCCATCACTTGTCTTTCACACAAATTGTGCCTCGAACACTCTGGGTTGTCAATGCTGAAGAAATCTGCACTCTTCAACTTCCACCTTCGGCTTTTGGTATTGGTAGTTTACTCTTCTCTCTCTCTCTCTCTCTCTCTCTCAAAAACGATTCCTTCATATCATGTTTGATGTTTCTGAGTTCTGATGATAAATCTTTTATATATTTCAGTTTCAGTTGATTTCGGCCCAATTCTACCTCAGTCTTCCAGTCCCAGAGACTCAACTGGTAACAGAATCTGCTCTTTATGTGGTTTTTTTTTTTTTTAATATGTGTATATTTTGTTTAAATTAAGAGTTCAATTGTCTCCAATAGCAATAAGTTTATCACATAGACTGTTTGATTGTGAAAACCATGGTTATCAAAGGATTTTAATCTATGAAACTAGTTGGTGTTGTTTCAATATAGTTTGAGGATTGATGTCATGAACTATGTATAGTAGTTGATGCTGTTTAAATAATTATTGTAGAAAGTTAGAAACTACTGTTGATTCACAGCCAATGCTAAATATATATTTTCCAACTAGTTGATGCTGTTTAGATATATATTTTTGCTAAATATATATATGTCGCTCTCTGTATATCAGCGTTGTGATATGTTCTTGTTGGTGCTGTTTAAATAATTATTGTAGAAACTAGTTGGTGTTGTTTCAGTACACTGAGTATAGTTTGAAGGGTTATTGGAAAAGTTTTGATTTTGATGTTGGGTTTCTCGGTAATTCTTTTGGTTCTTTCTTCTTGTTCTTATTTGCTAGTGAAGTTGAATCAATTGAGATTTTCAAATTCTTTCTTCTTGTTCTTGTTTGCAAATTTGCATTGTTGTTAGAGTTATTGGTTTGATATAGTACATTAACAATAACAAATAGAGTCATTATCGTTTTAGTCTTTGGATAAATAAGACTTTTCAATTTGGTTTTTAGAATTTAAGTGTGTTTTTTGCATCAATTTTTGTTATGAATCCTTATGTTGAATCTTTTTGAATTATGCGAATCTTAAATTTAATTGTATATCATATATGTAATTTGTTGGTTGGTTATATGTGAATTATATGGATTATATATGTATTTGTTATGAATCTTTTTTTTATATATAAAGTTCAATATTTTATAAATTATTGATGAATATATATATATATATTTTTTTAAAAAAAAAAACCAATTGTAGATTCATGGGCATGGCTGGTAATGCAAATAGTGTTGCAAAGAGTATTGGTTCTATTGCTGGTGCTTCAACTTCTCCTAGTCGTACTCCTAGTCTTTTAGCTAGCACTATGCCTCCCATTAATACTGAGAATGTTGAATGTGTTGGTGATGTTGGTACTCAGAATTCTAATTCAGTTGAAGCTCTCCCACCAAAACCTAAAACAAATGTGCAAAAATCAATTGTATGGGAACATTTTACCAAGGTAGATGGGGGTGATCCCCGAAGATCCTAAATCAAAATGCAACTATTGTAGCAAAATGTTTAGTTGTCACCCTAGAAGGTTAGGTACTTCATCCATGTTATCACATATCAGAAATAGTTGCAAGAAATATCCTGGTAGATTTGGCAAATTAGATAAGTCACAGTCAATGCTGAGTTTTGATGCTAAGAAGGAAGGACAAGTGGGAGACGGATCTATTGGCAATCTTGTCATTGCAAAATATAATGTTCAAAAAATAAGGGAGGCATTGGCTAAGATGGTAATTGTAGATGAATTACCTTTTAAATTTGTGGAGGGTGAAGGGTTTCACGATTTTATGAAGACGGTTGAGTCTAGGTTTAAAATTCCTTCCCGTTACACTGTGATGAAGGATTGTATGAAGGTCTTTATATCTGAGAAGGAAAAGCTTAGAACAATGTTTTTGACAACTGGTGCTCGAGTTTGTCTTACCACTGATACATGGACTTCAGTTCAAAACCTTAATTATATGTGTATTACTTGTCATTTTATTGATAGTGATTGGAATTTACATAAAAGAATTATAAATTTCTCTTTAATTCCTAATCACAAAGGAAAGACTATTGGGAAAAAGATAGAGTCTTATATGCTTGAGTGGGGTATTAGTAGCATTTTTACTGTAACGGTTGACAATGCTAGTGCCAATGATACTGCTATTGAGTACTTGAAGAGGAAAAGTAGAGATAAGGTGGGTGCCATATTGGATAATGAGTTTATGCATATGAGGTGTTGTGCACATATTTTAAATCTTATTGTGACCGATGGTTTAAAAGAAGTTAATGACTCTATTGTGAAAGTTCGAAATGCGGTGAAATATGTGAAGTCTTCACCTTCAAGATTTGAGAAATTTAGGGCTTGTATGGAGATAGAAAAAATTCAGTTTAAGGGTTTGTTATGTCTTGATGTTCCCACTAGATGGAACTCCACATATAAGATGTTAGAAGCCGCTGAAAAATGTCAAAATGCTTTACATCTAATGGAAGAAGAAGATGGATACTTTGTTTCTACGTTGTTTGAAGGAGGGCAAGGGAGAAGGGGTTTAGGACCTCCTACTTTTGAGGATTGGGAAAATGTTAGGGTCTTTCTCAAGTTTTTAAAACTTTTTTATGATGTGACCATGCGACTTTCTGGTTCTTTGTATGTGACATCAAATATGTACTTCCAAGAGATTTGTGGAATCCAAGCACATTTACAGGCTTTTAGTGAGAGTGGGGATTATGTATTAAGTGCCATGGCGGAGAAAATGAAGATGAAGTACAACAAGTATTGGGGAGATCTTGATAAGGTTAACTTGATGCTGTTTGTTGCGGTTGTTCTTGATCCACGCACCAAATTGGATTCATTAGATTATTGGTTCAAAGAAGTTCTCAGTGTTGAGCAAGCAACTCGAATAGTTACAAAATTGAGGTGCCACTTGGACAAATTATATGATCACTATGACAACAATGGTGGGAGTTCCTCTCGGGTTTATAATGGTAGTGATTCGTCAACCACAATAGATGAAAGTGAGAGTAATGACAATTCATTTCACTTCATGAGTAAGTTCCAAAAGTACCGGGCTTCTAAAAGTGATGTAGAAAGCAAATCAGAACTAGATCGGTATTTGATGGAAGATGTAGAGAAAATGAATGTTAATTTTGATATTTTGAATTGGTGGAAGGTGAACTCAACCAAATTTCCAGTAATTGCCCAAATAGCACGAGATGTTTTAGCAATTCCCATTACAACGGTTGCTTCAGAGTCGACTTTTAGCACTGGAGGGCGTGTTTTGGACCCTTTTCGGAGTTCGTTGGCTCCAACAACAGTTGAAGCCTTGATATGTTCACAGAATTGGTTAAGGTCAAAATCCATAAGCGGTAGCAATGGTTATGATTCAGAGATAATTGATGATGCTGAAAGTTATAGGCTCGAATCTGGTAAGCTTTCTATTATTTAAATCTTCACTTACTCTATTTATCAAATTTAAATTATGATTGTAAATCATTTTTTTTTTCATTCCCCATTGTAGAAATAACTTTGAAGAACGTCAACATTTTGCTTGAAGATGATTAGTTGAAGATGCTGCCATGCGGGGTTTCTTGTTTTTTGTTGCTGGTTTAGAGCATTCAGCTGTTGATGGGACTATTGATTTTTTTATTTTTTTTGGTTCGTTGATTCTACTGAATTACTGATTATGTTTTTTTGTTGGGACTTCTAATTTTTGTTGGATTAAGTTTCTGTTTTTTTTTTGTTGGGACTTTAAATTTGTTGGACTAAGTTTCTGTTCTTTTTTATTAGAACTTTAAATTTGTCGGAGTAAGTTTTTGTTTTTTTTTGTTGGAACTTTAAATTTGTTGGACTAAATTTCTAATTTTTTTTGTTGGAACTTTTAATTTTTGTTAGCAGGTTTATGATTTTCTTTGTTTGAACTTTTAATTTTTTTTGTGTTCATTATTCTTAGCTATTTTTTTGTTGGAATAGCTAACAGGCCTGTTGCTGTATTGAATGATGATATGAGCCCATTCCCTGAATTCCATCATTATCTCAGACTTCTCAGTGATATAAACAATCACATATGTCATGCATGTAAATGCAACGTACATTGTTACTTATGTTTTATGTTTATGAGAAGGTTGCATGCAGTAAACCACAGTATATATTACTTTAAGATTTGCTACGTTTGGCCTTTAGGGTCCACAGCCATCTACTTAGTAGATTACTTACCATAGTCCATAGATTTCAAATATGCCCACAGCCCACTTGGTTTTGGGCCCATAAATTTTTTATTTTTTTAAAAAGCAAACAGAAAACCCGAACCCGCAGAATCCGTCCCCGATCCGTGCTACCCGAGGCCCATCGGATTGACCATTTATTATGCGGATTGCGGATCCTAATTTTCTAAACCGTTCATTGCGGTGCGGGTTGTGGAAAACACATAAATCCGGCCCAATCCGGCCCGCGCCCACCCCTACTAGTGCCACATAGGATTCGAAACAATTGTCAGCATTTTAAGCTGGGTGACATGGACTACCGTTAAAAAAATGGGCGGAATCCAAACGAAAGTATCAACTGGGTGTTTTTATTAAAGACAGGTACTATCCGTGACATTTTTTGAAACTGAGGCAGCTATTTAATTTCGGTCCAAACTACATGTACCTGTGGAGAATTTAACACAAAAAGAAAAAAGCTATAGTACTGCATGTGCTTTAATTTTTTTTCTATAGTTTAACTTAATTTTAATTTTTTTTTTTTTAATGAGAAATAGATCATAAAGAAGTAAAATTAAATCTAAACCATTAAAAAAACTATAGCGCATATGCTATAATTTATAGCACCCATAAGTCAAATCCATCCCCCTCAAACTAACACTCAATTTGTAATGTCTCCCCGAACTAAACGATTACATCAATGTACCTTTGTACCTTATCATGACAAAAATATCATTTTAAAAATTTAGAAAGAAATACAAAAAAATAAAAAATTGGCGACCCAAGGCAAATTTATAATGGTATTTGTCTTTTTGAAATTTTTGGTTGGCAATATTGTTGTCTTGTTGTCTTCTTGCACGACAAAAAAAGGTACATTGCAAAGTTTTTGTAGTTTAGAAATGATATTGATGCAATCCATAATTGAGAAGAAACATTACAAATAGGAGTGGAAAAATATCCGATTACCACCTACCAACCGTTTATTGATTGTCACTGAACCGATATCGACCATCTACAGCCTCTAACAATTTTCGGTAGTCGGTTAGTCAGTATAAAATATTTATACCAAAGTTGGTTCGGTTCAATAATTGGTATAGGTATTTTTTTGGTTGGTTAACCGAACCAAACCGATACCAAACCGAAGTATGGGAGAAGACATCGTTTTAACTTGGATAGAAACGACATCGTTTCATTTGAAATGAAACAACGTCGTTTTGATCATATTTTATATACATCTCTTTCTCTTTTTTTGCTCTAACCCTATTTGGAATCCTCTACCAGCAGCCGCCCCCTCTTTCTCTCTCTCTCTCTCTCTACAGTAGTCTAGTGACTCAGTCCATCATCCATCGCCCTGCCTCTAGCCTTCTCTCTCTCCAGTCTCATCTCTCACCGACGTCTAATCAACACCGTTGCACTAGATCAAGCCCAACCCGGCCTATTCGGCTATTCGTCATCCTTAGAGGTATGCTTAGGATTTAGAGTAAATACACCTTCTTGTATATGTCCTTCAGATTCTTTGAAATAGTTCATGAAACTTTCATTTGTTTTACTCACTGGTTTATCCGTAGCTTGGCCGTTTTCCCTCTTTCTACCAAACTTTGCTTCATAAAACAGTTTAAAATCCTATAAATACACATAATAGATCTGATTAATGCAAGAGCCTGCTAGATTTAGCTCTTAACCGATTACATCAACTTAACCAATTTAACCGTTTTAACTGAAATTTTTGAAATTGATTATTGTTGAAATAAAGTCAGCGAATTAACCGGCACTAACTGACTTGGGCGGTTTGTTGGACAAAAACCCCTTTACCGACATCGACAGAACCGATACTCACCCCTAATTACAAATTGAGTTAGTTTAAAGAGAATATGTGTACTCTTCTCTAATTAACACTAATGAAGAAACAGTGTTGGTCGCATGAGTTTAGTTGGTTTCATAATTGTTACTATTTCTTTATTGGATGAGCAACTCAATTTTTTTAAAAAAAATAAAAAACTCAGATAAATCCATAAATACTATAAACCTCACAATATAACTAATAAAAAAAATATTAATAATGCTCATGACACCAAACTGAAAAAGATTAATTTCTCGAAAGTCCAAAAACAATAAAATTGTAATTTCAATGTATTCTACCAGCTTTGTCACAATATGAAGAATAAATGAAATGTTGCATTCACTGTAATGAAGGTTCGACATTTAAAAACCATATCAACCGTTCACTATATTAGGACAAGAATCTTGTGGGACTCACAAAAAAAAAAAAAAAAAAGTAGTCTCAAATTCCATACGAATAAAGTCTTGACTCTTCCAGTTCCATCTTTTCCAAAACATAGCAGCAATTTTTAGGTACGTTTGTCCAATATTTTATTTATCTGTTTATTAATATAAAACGTATTTTCTTGTTTATTACTAGATATAAAAGTTATAGTATTATTTTGCTGAGTTTTTATTACAAATAATACTATATATACACGAGAAGAAATAGATCTAAACTCTATAGGTATGATTTTTTTGTTAATCAATTACGTTTACGTACTCTCATGCCATTTGATCTTTACTTTATCATATTGAGCTGTTTAATGGTTGGTTATTATTATTTTATTAATTTGCATTATATTATTATATAAGCTGCCATAGTTATATAAGAGTTATTATAGTTTATTATTTCTCGTACTTTCTTACCTAAATACCTTAACCTGGTCATGCATGTAAATTTATTTGTAAAGGATAGAAAAGCAATTTATAATTGTTAATTTTTTGAAACAAAATATGCACAAAGTTCAGAAATCCATCCTCTGTTATTCTAATTTTTTTGCTTATATTTCGTTAACATTGAATGGGCAGTAATTTTATTTTTTAATATATTGATTAATTTTTTATTTTAACATATTTATTATTCATACTTTGGCCCCTAACATAAAAATAAGAACTTTCTAGAAGAAATTGAGGAATTCATGTAATGTATATATCTCGCAGGTGTAGTACTATTATTCTTCGCAAAGGAATAACCCCCACTCCCTTACCCGCAGCCGAAAGAGAGAGGTAATTATGGAATGAAATTGATCAGATATACATGAAATATTACAAGTTGCTAATTTTGAGGAAAAAAGTAATAGAAGAGCCTATTTAAAATTTAAGGACCATATTCTTGTAATTAACACCAAAGACATGTGGGCCTAAGGTAGTATCGGGGGCCGGGCCCATCGGGTTGGCCCGGCCAGGTCAGACCTAAGTACAAGACCAGTCGTTATCTCCAAAAAGACGGATATTCAAAATATATCAAGATAGACTTCTATCCCATCAAATATGGGATAAGGTACCTAATAGAATGACATTAGCTAAAGAGAGTGTCATATCCAGTTTGGACTCTACTACCCAATTTGAATTCTATTAAGATAAGATTCAAGACTATGTGATCTAGGACTCAAACTCCTAATTAGATTATGTTCCAAGCACTCTAGCAGTTTTATAACTGTGAACTGTGAGCCTATAAATAAGACTACTACGCCAGGTATTAAAAAACAAGCACATTCTCTGAGCTTTAGAAATTACTGATATTCTCCAGAAAATTAGTTTGAACTGACTTAGGCATCGGAGTGGGGGCCCGGTCGGCACCCCCATAGTCCGACGAGCCGTTTATTATTTTGCAGATTACGAGGAGAGCGAAGATTAAGGAAGGCAACGAATCACAAGGCAACACGTCACCGTACCGGAAACTGTACCAACAGTTTGGCGCCGTCTGCAACACAGGATACAACGGCAGGATTGCAGGTTTTCGGAAGGACAAGAACATCCAAGATAGAATCGGCCCGAGTCCTTTCCTCGGACGACCCGAAATGGTTATGGAAAGGACACCAAGACAAGAAAACCTCTCGGTTGGAGGTCTCCAGACGTTAAAAGATTGGAGCATTCAGAGATAAAGAAATTAAAAGGTAAAGATTTCAAGTTATGATTTCATTTCAGTAATATATAAAGTCTTTTACAGGGTACAAAGATTTCCGAAAAGAAAGGTAAAGCTCAGCGACCTAACTACCCACCTCGAACGACTTAACCTGCGGTCGCAGACTAAAGTTATGGGGGGTAGCTCATTAAGGTAAACAAGAAGGTAAAACTTCAGAATGATAAAGATTCAGGGAGAAAAAGCTCCAGTATAACAGAGCTTCAGGAAAGATTCAGTATGACAGAGCTTTAGGAAGGATCCAGGGAGATAAAGATTCAGAAAGATAAAGCATAAAAAAGATAAAGCTTCAGAAAGAGTTTCAGTAAAGATTCAGGAAGACAAAGTTTCAAGGATGACAAAGCTTCAGGATGACAAAGGTTCAGGATGGTAAAGGTTTAAGGAGATAAGGCTTCAGGATGATAAAGCTTCAGGAAAACAAACAGGAAGGTAAAGGTTTAGAAAGACAGATCTTCAGGAAGGAAAAGGTTCAAGGAGATAAAGTTTCAGAACGACAAAGCTTTAGGATGACAAAGCTTCAGAATGATAAAGTTTCAGGAATGAAAAGCTTCAGGAAGGTATGAGGATAAAACCTCTTTAAAAAATCATCAAGTAAGACTCAACACTTTGATGCAAATAGTTTTTTTTATTCTCCTCTGCAAAATTTTTCAACAAACCGATTGTTTGTTCAAAATATTTAGGGTAGCTTAAATTTCAAAAAATTAGACCAGTTCTTCCCTCGGAAAAAAAACTGACACAAACCGATTGTTTGTTCGAGTTTTGGAGGTAACGCTAGTATAAAGAGTAACATTTATAAGAAACCGAGATATGTCTCGGAAGAACTTTTTGAGTGAGAAACTTTAAACTTTTTTCCAGGTAAAGATGTTCAATTCAGTTTGAAAAATTATGAGGTTCTACGCCTAATAAGATAAGGAAAGTGAAAGTCAAAAAGTTCAAGACTTCCATTCATTAACATTGAAATTTTGTTCATTACAAAAAAAAAAAATTTACATGAAAAAGAAAAGATACATTTGAAAAGGAAAGTTCAAGTATTTACAGGTGGAAGCCCTGAGATTCACTCCGAACTCCGAGATCTCTTTTACACTATCGTCCAGGATACCAAGAGGACTTGACTATCCGCCTCGAACGACTTAGCCTGCGGTCACGGACTAAAGCTATGGGGGGTAGCTCAACAAAGTTAAAGCTTCTACAAAGGGAAAATCACCGAAGCTACACCAAACTCTCAAATTAAGATCTCTCAGGAGCAACTCGAACAAAGATACGGGGAGACAACCCCTATAACAAACCATACGGGGATATCACCTCTACAAAAAATAACCAAATATTCACAGGTGAGACCAAGCTAGATGGTATTCAGATTAGAAGATTCGGTACGCCAAGCACAAAACCTCGGGCCACCAGAAGCCCCTAGTCGTTATAAGTCTCGGACAACCAAAGCCTCAGCGCTAGTCTGGGCCTCCGAAGCCCCCAAGAGAGATTTTTGTGGAAGCGGTCTACGAAGCGCTACCGATGAAGAAGCTTCGGAGTGGCATTTCACCACAATCTTGGTGAAATCAACTACATCAGTCCGATCCATCTCCTACCGAGAGTAGAAGATCATCTTCACAACTTTGGCCTGACCGACAATATTATGTAGAGACATTTATGAAGAAGATATCTATGAGAAGTTGCTATTAGTACTATGACAAATCACAAGTTGGATCCACTCAACTCGATCCAAGGAGGAGATAAATATTTAGCAACTACTTCAAGGAAATCAGGTATCAGTTATCCCTGGAAGAATTGGGATAGGACTTATGGTCCAATCATATAAGAAGAATGATCAGATCAGAAGTTTAAGAAGATATCAGATTAGAAGTCTAATAAAGGATCAAAGTCCAATTAGAACTTTGACAGCAGTTCTAGATCGACAAGGAGCAGGAATTCTAATCCTTCCAGAGATTCGAGGCATTATTCGTCATAATTACTTTGAAAGATGCGGCAATTGTCAGATACAGATTATGGAAGATCCAGATTCAGAAATTGAGGTATTTAATTCTCTTACATTCTAAATTCAAATAAGAGAATTAGGGGGGTAACTGTTGGAGAAATAATTAACACCAAAGACATGTGGGCCTAAGGTAGTATCGGGGGCCGGGCCCATCGGGTTGACCCGGCCAGGTCAGACCTAAGTACAAGACTAGTCGTTATCTCCAAAAAGACGGATATTCAAAATATATCAAGATAGACTTCTATCCCATCAAATATGGGATAAGGTACCTAATAGAATGACATTAGCTAAAGAGAGTGTCATATCCAGTTTGGACTCTACTACCCAATTTGAATTCTATGAAGATAAGATTCAAGACTATGTGATCTAGGACTCAGACTCCTAATTAGATTATGTTCCAAGCACTCTAGCAGTTTTATAACTGTGAACTGTGAGCCTATAAATAAGACTACTACGCCAGGTATTAAAAACCAAGCACATTCTCTGAGGATTAGAAATTACTGATATTCTCCAGAAAATTAGTTTGAACTGACTTAGGCATCGGAGTGGGGGCCCGGTCGGCACCCCCATAGTCCGACGAGCCGTTTATTATTTTGCAGATTACGAGGAGAGCGAAGATTAAGGAAGGCAACGAATCACAAGCCAATACGTCACCGTACCGGAAACTGTACCAACAATGATTTTTTCTTAGAATGAACTTAGATATCAATGTTATAGAATATATTTATATTGACACTGATTGTGTTTGTTGCGACAACATTTATTGAAAAAACTTTTCCAGTAATTAATATAATTAAAATCAATTACACAACTAATTAAATAGGAGACAAGTAGATCAATGATTGTTTAGTTACTTAAGTATATTGAAAGTGATAAATTCAAGACTATTAACAATAAAGTTTAGTTTGGTTTGCAGAATCAGCATTTCAATGAGAAATTAATATGTAATAGATATTATTGAGAATGAAAGAGAATATATACTCCTTAGTTTAGTGACAACACATATATTTTAATTAGAATCAAATCAAAATTACTAAAAACCCTCATATTAATTTTTTTTTTTTTTTAAAAAAAAAAAAACTCAGATTACATATATATATATATATATATATATATATATATATATATATATATATATATATATATATATATATATAAGTGAAAACTGGGTGGCCACCCCCAAATTCTCATCGGGGGTGGTTGTGGCCACTCCCGAAGCCCATCGGTGGTGGCCAGTCCACCCCAAAATGCTCAGGAAGCAGTCGCAACACCCGGAGAATGCCCCACAGTTTTTTTTTTTTTTTTTTTAAAAAAAAAAAAACAAAATGAAATTAAAATGAGAGGAAATAGAAAATAATGACTTGATTTTTAAAAAAAATGGAGCCTATTCTTAAAGAAATAATTATTTCTTTCATTTTTTTTAGGGGAATAATTATTTCTCTCGGTAAGAAAATAATTTTTCAAAAGAGAATAATTATTTCAAATAAAAAAAAGCCTTCTGGAACAAAAATCCTCGTTCTGCCATTGTGGTTTAATTTCCTAAAAAAAACAACATGGGGATTCAAATCAGATTAAGATTCATATTCCGTCAAAGAGGGGTTGAATAAATTCCCCAAAACACAAAAGACAAAAACGAAAAGAATATTTCTTCATAGTAATGATTTCCCTACATCGATCCCAACAAAAGCTTCGGATTAATTTATAGACAATATATATCTATATTATTTCATAAATTGATGTGGTCAATGCGACGTCATTTGTCAATGAGAGCATGTCAACTATTGGATGTCTTTTAACACCAATGAACCACGGACCTTTTATTCTTCTTTCTTCTTGCACTCTAATGCCACTAGCTAGATTTTTTCCCATATCGAAAAAGAAAAATGCTCTCCTAAGAAAACTAAAAAAACCTTAAAAAAAAAAAAGTTGATTCTATATAACATATCACTGTCTCACCAATATCCTACTTTGTTAACGTGGTATTGTTAATTCACTTTTAAACTTTTGTTATTTTCTTTTAACAATAAATGATCTAAAGTTAGATTGATAATGACAAATCATCTTAGCATAATAGTGGTATGGTACATCACATTATTGTTATATTTTTATATCAAAAACTTTTTCAAGGCAAAGTCATTTCGTGTGTTCACTCGTTTCAGATAAACTCGAGACCCATATCTTGTGCTACTCTCAGCATGGACCGAGACCCGCGATCAAGCCATCCCGTCCGGACGATGTTCTTATATAGGAAAGATTTCTTCGCGAAAATTTCGAAAAATCCTGTCGCACAATTGTCCGTCCAGACGGTCATGGTCCACCGTCCGGACGGCTCACAGGCTTATTTTGCCTGACGCCCATTCTGACCCCCAACCTATAAATAGGGGCCTCTGGGCACTTAGAGCTGCAAGAATTCGGTGTGAATTCCATTAGAGCTCAGAGACGTGATATCTCCTCTGAAGCCGTTTTTCAAGTGTGTTGTGCTGTAAACCGAAGTCTATCTTAGAGGTCGGCTCTAAGGTAAGGAGTTCTATTGAAGACCCCTTCAGGTAGGTGAACCTGGTTGGGAAGCATTCGTGTTAGGTTACACGTCAGAGATCAAGGTACGACCACTGCATCGGTACATGTGAGTGTTACTATCTTGTATCTAGCTTTGTCTTCTGAATAGTGTAATTCCTGGGTTTGGCTGCCCCGGAGTGGTTTTTCTCTTAATTAAGTTTCCACTTCGTCAACAAAAATATCTGTGTCATTTACTTTCCGCTTTGCTTTAATTTTTGTTGACACTTATGCACACACTTTACTTTTAGAAGTCATTTCAATTTTTCAATTCTTGTGATATCAGTCTTAATTTGTAATTTTTTAATTTTTTTTTTCTTGTTACACATTTGTACGTTGTTAAATCACATGCAAAAATTTATGAAAAAAGCGTAATCTGATAGAAAATTATTGATTTAATCATTTAATTAATATTCTAACACTCACTCTCAAGTGTTGACTCAAATTTCCTATTAATAAGTAGAGTTCAACCTGTGAAATATTTAATTGAAATGGAAGGTGAATGACAAAGACAAAGTTTGAATTCAAAGTCTTTGCTCTAATACCATGTTAAGGGTACGTTTAGTATTACGATTTCATAGACAAAAAATGTGATTTTGAACCAAATATAAAACAATGAACCGTTTGAAAATTGCGTTTTTAAAAATTGCATTTTGAAAACGCAAAAAATTGCTTTTTCAAATCCCAAGCAATGTGGTGCTTTTTTGAAAACGTAGAATTCTAAAGGCCAGCCTGCGATATTTTAAAGGTCAAACTGCGATTTTACCAAATGTTTAACTGCGTTTTTAAAAATTACTTTTTCAAATCGCATATTTTAAAGTTGCTATTTTTAAATTGTACTTTTTGAAATTGCAAACCTAAACGAACCCTAAATCACTGCTTATTCAAAAAGGTTAAGCTGATAAGAAATTATTTGTTTAATCATTTAATTAATATTCTAACAAACTCAATACAAACCTTATTATATTTTAATTGAAGGCACACACTCAATAATTAAACCTTAATATTTAATTATTTAATTTCTTAGTTTAAATTAAAGAAAGTTTTTTTTTTTTTTTGGGAACTGATCGAACTAACAAAAACTTGAGGTCCGTCGCATACGACCTCACAACCAAAGTTTTATATTCGAATCATTTTTCCTTATCTTCTGCAAATGACGACATCAGAATGGAGATTAAGATATAGTACTAGAGGTCTAATAATCTATGCATTAATCCTTTTGCTTAAATGCCTTGGCTACTCATCAGTATCTTTACAGGAGGTATCATATCTTCCGTTAGAATATATTTCTATATTATGGTGATTGTTATCAAATTATTGTGATTTGTGTTAGAACAGATTCTGGTATGGTAGTTACTAAACCGGAAGAGCCTATCTCCAATATCCTACAAAAGAAAAAGCTGTGTCGGGGGAGGACCTGACAATCCCACTCCGATGCCTTTATCAGTATTATCTCAAGCGTATATCACTCTTGTATATCACAAGCAATCTGTCTCTCACCTGTCTAGTTGTGAGGTATTTATATATGGAATGTTGAGAGTGGTCCAGTTTTTTCATTGGACCACGTGTCAGATCAGTAGCGCTCGCCCACTACTCGGATCGTGGATTGAGGTATATGCTCCACGATCGTTGAGGAGTCGGTCTTTAACCGACTTGAAATCGTGGGGTCGTGGTTCGTGTTCCACGATCATCGCGAAGTCAGCTCTAGATCGTGGAGGCATCTTCCGTAATAATAACTATTGCGCGGATCGTGGGATGTTCTTCATGGTCACCCTAAGGTCGGTTTTTAACCATCCTTGATATGTACGCAAAATCGGTAAATTACCGATTCTGGGCACGACGGTTTTGGTAATTCAAAATTTCTGTCCTAATGGGCCGAAATTCTAGCCCGTTGGGCAGGATCAAGATTATTCCCTAACAATTTGATTACATTATTTGTATTGTATTCTTTTTCTTATAAATAGGGATTATTAATTTGTATTGTAAAGATCATCAAGAATAAGACCAAAATGTAGCATCTAAGGTTTCAATACGTGAACGTAGGTCATATACCGAACTACATATATAATTTATTATATTTATTTTTTTTATTCCCTTGAATTCCCTATATGCTTATGAGTTTACAACATCGTGTACTTGAGCGCATTCCACCTCTTGGTCTAGACTAAAACATAAGTAGCCAGCATATATATACTAATTACAGAGTCACTCACCAAAAATCATCCCAAAAGTCACCGCAAACTAATTTACTTATAAGATTGGACTCTTTCACCGCGCATTATTGAACAGTTATTGATGTAGTGATTGAAATAGAAAGAGAGTACTAGATCAATGAAGGAACTTGAATATGGCTTGATGAAAATGTTTGACGACTTCCTCAGGTTTATCGAGGAGTTGTTGATGTATTTATAAAGAGAAAACCTTCGATCCGAACCATCTGTAAAGCACCACTTTTACAGCCTTCAATAAGAATTTGACACATCATTTAAAAGACACGAAATATTGATAGGAATCCTAGCTAGTTAAAATGGGAAGCATAGGCAGTAGCTGATTTGCATTCTCATCTTTATCTTTATCTTATTATATTTAGCTTAGTATTATTGTATTCAGTAGTTGGTTAGTATTATCATTCTTATCAATAGAAGTAGTATGGTTATCATTGTGCATTAGGTTTCTATTAATTTTCCTATAAGATGAAGGCGATGACAATAAGAGAATAATTAAGAAATATTGTTAAGCACAATATTGTGTTTACGGTGATTCCTACCTTAAGTTGAACCTTAATCTATCATAATTCCCTTTTCCATCTCTCTATATTTCATCCACCATCACAAATCACACATCAATTGGTATCAAAGCAATGTCGACCCAAAAGGACCACATCGAGAAATTGGAAGGAGATATGCAGGAGCTTAAGGATAGTGTCCAGAAGCTTGTGACATCCCAGCAATAGCTCGTCACATCCATGCAAGACCACGACACCTCCATCAAAGGGCTAGAACGTTTTGTGCACGAGTTTATGGAGACTTCATAAAAAATTAATGGCGAAAATTCAAACCCCAACTGGAAACTATAACCTGCCATTGAAACCAAGGATCAAGGCTCTTTCTATTATCACAAGCATCATCATGACAATCAAGAGGAGCAACCCAATTTCCATCAGCCAATGAAAATGGTTTTTGCTCGCTTCTTTGGCGATGAACCCATTGAGTGGCCGGATCAAGTTGTGCAATTTTTTGCTTACCAACAAACGGCAGAAGAACAGAAGGTGACACTCACTGCATTTTACCTCAAGGGCGAGGCAAATCAGTTGTGGCAATGGATACAAAAGGTGTGTTGGACGGATGGCCAAATAGTGACCTGAGAGATCTTTGTAAACGAATTGCTGGCTCGTTTTGGGCCAAACGAATACGAGGACTTTGATGAAGTCCTCTCCCATATCGTACAGCGGGGTACCTTATGGGATTATTAGAAGAAATTTGAGCGACTAGCCAATCGAGTGGAAGGATGCCCCAGGAGGCTCTGGTTAGGACTTTCTTCGGTGGACTCCACGGAGACATCTCCAATGCGATAAAGATGTTTAAACCTCACACGCTTCGTGAAACAGTTAACTTTACTCGAATGCAGGATGAACAGTTATCACAAACAAAGGCAGCGCCACGAGACGAGAACTCACCACCAACAGACATCATGCAACCTATTTGAATTCAAAAGTCTAATGCGTCCCTACCTCCAACGAAGAAGCTATCATGGGAAGCAATGCAAAAGAGGAGGGAGAAGGGCCTTTGTTTCAACTGCAATGAACGATTCACACTAGGACATCGATGTGAGGTGAAACATCTGTTCATTATTGAAGTAGAACCTGAAGGAGGATAATGGAAAATTGGGGAGAAATTCTTAAACATTTTCGGTGTCGGATTTGAGTTTAGAAATTTCAAAATGCTAGAATCTAAGGTTAATAGGCAAACCCTAGGAGAGAAAATAGAGTTTTTTTTTTTTTTTTTTTTTTTTTTTTTTTTTTTTTTTTTTTGAAAATGGGAGAAGATGGGAGAAATGAGCTAAAAAACTCTCTAAAGCAATTTCAATACAAGCCTGTCCGGACAAGCAAGTGGGCTGTCTGAACAAGCAAGTAGGTTGTCCGGACAAGCGTGTGCGTGGTGCCGCTCTTGAGCAAGGCTATCCAAACACATAAATTGTCCGTCCAGACGCACACAAAAAACTGGGACTTACTGGAAGTCCCGTTCGCAAGTCGTCTGGACATGGCAGCAAACACCAACTTCCTACCAAGCCTGTCCGGACACAGATTTGTTCCATCCGGACGCAAAACATAGAAACTTAATTCTAAATGTCTTCTAAGTGTTCTTGTTGCACATTTTACCGAAGTATTCATTGAATTAGCCTAATTCATATTTTTAACACTTAATTAATATATTGGAAGTTACAGATCCCTTCCATAAAGAATATCTTCGATCTCCACCTTCTTATACCCGAAATTTGTGCCGTTGAACTTCTCAATTTCAATCTTTCCTTCTTCTACTGCCATCGCTCCCACCTGAACCAAATGCTTTGATACCAGTTATTAGGAAATTATTCTTATTCCAAGATCCGTGAGATGCGAAAAATAAGAAGAAAACGGAATGAAAGACTTTTAGGCAATCACACAAGAACACAAGATTTACGTGGTTTACCACTAAGGGCTACGTCCTTAGAGTTACAACAAATTTCACTATGATGAAAAAAATAATACGAGGCACTTTTACAATTCAGAAACGTTGATTAAACTATTCAACTCCCAAACCCTCCATAGAAAGCCTAGAAAAGACTTCTCAGTGTTTCCACAATTTTCTCCTCATAACAAAGTCTCGAAACATGTCTTTAAATAAAAAATAGGAGTGTCCAGGCGGCTGTGTCCGAATACCACTAGGGTTCCGTAGCTCCACGCCCTGCGTGTCCGGACACGCTAACGT